>NC_141992.1:150551848-150918723 GCF_049901715.1 Pseudonaja textilis
AAATTACTGTGCTGTTTAATGACTGCAATGAAGTTAAATATGTTATAAATTCATACACAGAGAATGGATAAGTACTGCAAAATTCATCTGTTTTTCCTAAAATAATACAATTTAAACATTTCATATATTGCACCAAACTAGCTATGTCAGTTATCATACCGCCTCAGTGTTTTTTGAATTTGTTTCTTTTCCAGTAATATGAAGGATAAGATTTTGTTAATTTATTCTAACTAAATCCTTCTTGTCTTATTCTTAAATGAGTAGCAAAAGTGCCTTGAGGGAGACGCAGAAGTTTTCTAACAAAATTAAGTGTTGGAATTATTTTCTCATTTCTACATCCACCCAGTGCAAAATGTATGTACTGCACTTATGCTATGCTACCTTAGCATGGTCATGTTGTGTGTTTGGTATGTGTTCTTTGGACAGTTAACAAAGCAGGCCAGGAGTATGTATCCAAAGCATACTTCTAGCAGAGGCATCCAAAGCACAAACATCACCCAAGTTGTTCTACTAAGGTAAGCAAGTACTACTTACTTTCTATTAAGGTAAGCAGTGGGCAGTGCTGATATAGGAAGGTGATGCAGGCATATGATCATGTCAATGACAATGGCAAAAGCATCAGTTCATACCGTCTGGGAGAAGACAACCACTCATACTTTACCAAGAAAACCACAGGAATAAAGAGACTGTCAATGTTGTGATGGATAATAGGCCCCTCAGGTCAGGTGGCACTCAACATGCTTCTGAAGAAAACTTGAGTATGTATACGACACAGTTAAATTAAACACTGCCAGACATCAAATTGCTGATGTTTCAATACAGAAAAATGAGATTCAAAGGTGTAAAAGACAAAATTGCAATGGGAACATGTAAGAAGCTTGGACATGGGAAGCTCAAAAAAAAAAAAAGGATCAATTACACATTGACATTTTGGGCAAATATGAAATAGACTGCAGCTAGACAGAAACCCTTACTGTTTACTACTCAAGGCATGAAAAACAAAGAAAGAATTGTGTTGCACCTTTCATATAATTCCACCAAGCAATTTTTTTTTGTAATTATGGGTTCATTTTCAGTAACAGAGAAACTCACAAAGATCAAAATTCGCAAAGTGAAATTCCAAATTGAGAAGCTGGCCCCTAAACCTGCCTGAAATGAATTTGATTATTTTATGAAGCGACACAGCAAAGTTCACACTGTATTTATATGAGTGATGGGCAAAAAACATCTGTCTACAGCCCTTGTCTGCTGAAATTCAGCACAAATAATGTAAAAAAAATAGTGTCCCAAAGTACACTTAGTGTCATCTTTAAAACCCCTCAATCTCAAAAGATTGCCAACCTGGTTTAAAAGATTAAAAGAAAATAATGTTATGTTTTAATTATCTTGATTTAATAATATCTAAAAATCTTATGAAAATATGAATTACTAACTTTTATGCTGGATTGTTCTCTAAGCCAGCATAATAGGATGCTGACAGAAAAACACAATTGAGTTGGATTTTTTAATAAATGTCAATAATGAGATAACGGTAAGCTCACCTGGCTAGTTATGTCGTAAACTATAATAGCTGCCGCTGATCCACGATAGTACATAGGTGCCAGCGAATGAAACTGTGAAACATGGAACAAAAACTAGAATCAAAAAGTTATATATTGTATTATGTAAGTCAAAAAAATACGATAGCATTAAATTAATATATCTGCTCTCTCTCTCTCTTCTTTCCTATATTTACTTAACTAATAGCTGTGGCTTATATCAAGTAATAAAAAGCATTAAAATAAAATCATAGCACCCTAGAATGCTTTCTCCTATGCAATGGGATAAGTCATCCTCCTGAACTGTGATTTCCAAGACTCTTCTGAAGCTGCATAAGGAGGTTAACAGAACATCAGGAACAAAGTGTTCCAAAGAAGGGATCTACCATTGAGAAGAAGACTCAGCCTGTAGATTCCTATAGGTGGCACTCAAGTGATGGGATCTTAACAAGTTTTTCTTCCAGTTTTTGCAGGATAGACAGATCCAACCCAGAGCTGAAACTATTTAAACTATGCCCATTCAGCTTTTTAAAAATGATAACATTGGTAGTCAATATACCTCCTAAAGTAGTAGCATCACATTTTTAGTTCTACATATGCACACAGCTATCTTGGCCTGTGATTAACCCTGAGAAAAAAAGAGAACTCTTCTTACTTTCCCTTCCTTCAAACAAATCTTTTCAAGATGGATGATGTGTATTCAAATAAAAAGACAGAAAAGGAATGAAAGAGATAAAGAATAGATGCACCTGAATGTGTATCCCTCAACCTAGTAGTTTTAAGATTACTTGTTCCTGGTTACAATCAATATCTCCTGGCCCTAATTTAAGACCCACCATCATTTTTAGAGTAGCTGTTCTAGGGAGAGTGTAATTCATGTTAGACTTGCCAGAGTAAAACCACATTTCAAGGAAGCACAGATTATTTTTCAAGCCATAGAGCTTGCTAAATAATCAAGGATCCAAGAAAACATCAGAGAGAAACATCTGGCCATTCATATTCTCATTCCCCCCCCCTTTCTCTCTCTCTCTCTCTTCCTCTCCCCCCCCCCCTTCTTACACACACACACTACTGAGATACATACTGGAATGAAAGATCAGGTCTACAGGTGAAGGTCCAATTAAATTGATTTATTGGAACTCATGTTTATGCACATAAATCTTCTCAACTAATAGTTAGCACCTGCTTGGAGTTAGATAAAGGTCAATGGAATTCAAGAGAGTTTCGACTTAGTTCAGCTGTGGTTAGGTAGAAATTCTAGGCTGATCCCTCTTTTAACACCGCCTCCAGATTCTGCCATTCCTACACACACATAGCAACTTATAAAAGAGTGTTTATTTTTCACAATACAAGCAAGGCATTTTGAATTTAATCAACTGAAACAAAAAAAACACTCTTTGTATGACTTTCAGAAAATACTTTTAAACAATGATTATTCTACTAAGTTGACATTCTTTAATATAACTTTTTTTTAAAAAAAATCTCAGGCCTCTATAAATTTTCTTGTTTGCTTTCTCTTTCATATAGTTTGCTATATGGAAGAAAAGATAAATATTTTCTTTCCCCCCCAAGATCAGGAAATCTCATATTTTTTGCAAAGTATAATAATTAGATGGAGCAACAATAAGCTACTGGTAGAAATCAATAATAGCATATTGTGCTGGGTTTGAAGGGCTTCGGCGACAGACAGAAATCCGCGATTGTGCACGGTTTCGGTCTGGGCTCATCGCTGGAGCACCCCGAGCCGGCTGGTTTCAGGGCTAAGCCACCCCGTAGAGGTGGTGAAGAGGGGGGAGACCGCCAGCAGGGTTGAGGAGAGACGCATCTCTCCTCCTCGGCTGGCCATTACTCCCTTTCCCGAAGGCGGTTGCAGTGGTGGTCAGAAATGGCCACCACAAAGAAGAACTCAACCGGAAAAGAATGTGCAGGAGGAAGATAAGAAGTGAAAGTTTTGGCTGACCGGGTTAAATTGTAAAAGCAACCACTAAGGTACCCTGGAATTTAAACTTACAAAAAATAACATTGTAAACTTACAAAAAATAACAGAGTCGGAAGCAGCGAAGGAAAGGGAAAAGGGAAAGGTTTGCCTTTTTTTTTTCCTTCTCTCTCCTTCCCTATACTAAGAGACTTAAATAAGAAATCGGAAAAATCCACTTTGACATCAATAGGCAATTAAGCTGAAAATAAAACAAAATGCCAAAGGGATAATAAAGATTTCTGGACATTAAAAATTTTCTTTTTCATAAGCAGGAAGGGAGAGAAAAAGAATAAGGGCAGGATCCGGAAGAGGGAGGAGACTGCCTGGAATTAAAAAGAATCTACAGTAAAACTTCAACAAGACCTCTAAAAGATACATTTTAACTGAAACTTTGCAACTAAATAGTAACCCCAGGAAGAGAAAGTGAAAAAAAAGAGCAAAAAAGAAACAGCTTGCGTGTATTTGGATTTTTGGTTATTATATTTGAATGACTAAAATCAATCGGGTGGTTGTTTAAACATTTATACAATGGCACCACTTCTGGATGAATTGAAAATGGAACTTAAAAAGTACAGAGAAGTTGCACAAGAAGGGAAGGGTTCTTTTGGCTTCGTTTTTCAATTCTTAGAAATAGAGATTTGGAACTATGAGAAACAACAAGAAAAGACTGCAAAACAAGAAGACTGGGACAAAGGAGAAGCCATCTTTAATGAACAAGCAATTTTATGTGGGGAAGAAAAAGGAAAGGGGGGAAAGAGAATGGAGAATTTAAGACTTAAAAAAACAACCAAAGAAAACAAAAATAATTCGAAAAATAAGTATAATACTGGAAAGCAACAGAAAAGGGGAATACAGAAGAGATAGAGGTAGAGAGACAAGGGGGTAAAAAGGGGAGAGAGAAGAGGAGAGGGAAGAAGGAAAGGAAAAGAAGTTACAAAGGACCGGAGCAAGATATAGAGAAACAGGACCTATTTAGAGATAATGGATGAAAATCTAACTGAAAAGGGGATTCTGTAAAGGTACATAAGATTGTATTATTATATTAGTAATAGAAATAACTTTAGAAAATTGGAAACAACGTATGATTAAAATGAGGGATAAAATAGTGTAATTTAGTGAAATGTTTGTGAATAAAATAAGTGAAATAAAATAAATGAGAAAATTGAATTAGGAAGGAATGGGAACATTTTAATTAGTTAATGTTTTATAAAATATAAGTGAAGAGGGGTGGGGAATTAACTACGGAAAGCTTATAATTGTTCCCATAGAAGTATGATATTTAATTGAAAAGTAACGTTAAAGATATGAAGACTTTAATGAATATTAATATTAATGATAGAATTGAATTGGAATGGAATGTTGTTTTAATTATATACATTTATAATTTTTTCTTTTTTTAAGAATACAGTATGTATTTTAAGAATGTACCAAGCAGAATCTGAATGGAAGTTATGTATTATATTGAATGTTACAACTTTAGGGGAAAGATATAAAGGCGTCATACTCCAATCAGTAACTACAGGAGAAATTTTGTTTAATGAGAAAAGATAATAGATAATTGAAACAGGACAGACAAAAAATATAAATACAATGATTTGAATTGAGATGAGATAATTAAAATAAAATTGAGAAAATTAAAAGAGGGGAGAAGCTATGCAGAAAATGTAAAATAGTAATAAGATATGGAATAGAATATAAAAATGAGCATGAACCTGAATTTGTATCTGTACGAAGAAATGTAACCCGGGATTACACTACTTTCAAAAAAGATGTTTTATTTGTATTTTTTATCTCTCTGTGAAAACTCAAATAAAATTTACAAAAAAAAAAAAAAAGCATATTGTGCTCAAGAAACTGTAATAGAAGTCTTAGCAAACAAGATGTCATTAAGTGAACTAAGAACTTTACTTGCCATTGTCAAATAAAACTATATTAGCAATATTAGTTCATGGTTCATATCTCAATCATGATACTAATTAAGTACAGAGCAATGTACCAACTTGATCATATTGTAACAATTTAAACAAACACATAAAAACAAATTAGCATTGTTAAATTAGTTACATAATCTCTCTCTTAAACTAACTTGTAAACCTTTCAGACAGCATGGTCAAGCCAACTGATAAGCTGAGCAGTTTTGTCAACAGGGCAAATGGAAAGGAATTAAAAGTTGAATTAATAGCATAATGTAGCAAGAGATGCAATGCAAGCTGCCCCTTCACATCACAATGAGATTGCTGGCTGATTGCAAGAGGCCAATCATCAGATCCCACTTCAGCCCATCAACAGACAGCAGAAGAGTCTGAACCAGTTTGAAATAGATGAAAGTACATCGGATTTTAAAGATACCGGCACGGAAGGAAATTCAAGTTTGTATTACAGATGTAACTACTTCACCTCCTTTCCTATGAGGCCAATTGTAGGAACATAAGAATATTATGTCAGAAACAGGGAGAGACAAAGACATGGTTCAGAGATTGGGCCATTAGATGAAGCCTAGAAGATCTTGAGAAAGCAGAAATTAGAAGATTGTAATGGTTCAAAATGTTTCCCTTTCCAGAAGCCTGGAACTAGAACTTGGCTGCATATTATTGTGATTCTGAAAATGTCAATCTGTTGATGATTTAGTGTTCTGTTTGTTTAATTATGCAAGTGTTTCTGTTGAAACAGAATTTAGATTACTGTGAGGTTTAAAACAATATAAACATACGATGCCTTCTTACCTTCAGTATCTATGTTACAGATGCTGGTTCCCCCGCTTTATCAAAAATACTGTCTTTAGATAAAAGACTCATACTCACCCTCTCCTGACCTGCTGTGTCCCAGATCAGAAATTTATGAAGTTCATTCCCACAGGGGACTGTTTTAGTCATAAAAGCAGCTCTAAAATTTACAAGAAGAGTTGCACATAAGCAGAGTTTACATTAAATTACGGTGCCTGCATTTGCCAATTAAGAAAACAACATTTTTAGAAATGTAATCTTCACAAGGGAAAAAACAAAGCATTTCTTCTTAATGTTTTGAGAAATAGCAAACATTTTGCAGATATTTCAGGCAATATAAAAGCTAAATATAATGATGCATACCATATGCAATGTATATGGAATCAAATAGGAAAATGTTATTTCTTTTCTAGAAAGAATTCACATTTGTAAAATTCGAGAAGAATTAATGACAATGAATGACATAGTAGCCACTTAAACTACACTATCCTAATCAGTTAAAATGTGATGAATTGCAAAATGAAATTGTTCTTTTAAGTGAAGCAGAAACATACCTAGGAAATTTCATCTAATCAGCCCTAAATATTATAATCTGATTTTCAATAGCATTCAAATAGATAATGAGAGATTAAGTAAAACAAGAAACTTTATTCTGAGCTATATTTCATTACAAAAAAAAAAAATCTTTTTTCCCTGCATGGTAATGTTTCTTAAGATTTCCTGCATAAATTATTATCATTATCTGAATAATTATTTCCCACTTTCTCAATTAATTATACAAAATAATAAATGAGTTACTAAAACCCAAATCAATAATTCACTATTCAGTAGCTGAATGTTGATTTTAAGACTGGAAGGAATTAGAAAAATGTAAGAGTTTATGAATGTTTTATGTCTGAAAGAAAATAAAAATTAGTAATCTAAGAAGCCTGAACTTCTTTCATTCCCCCAGACATAGCTGGAATGTGAGACCCTGATGGTATTTCAGAAGCTTGGGGATTTTCAGAAGGATCTGTTTCAAGGCCTTAGTATCCATCTGGTATGGTTGTATGACAAAGAAGAGTGATGTACCAGGAAATGCAAAGTCAAGGAACAGACACGAAGAGATTCCAGGAATGCTATTTTGTTGTAGGAATAGGATGTATTAACAGAATCCTGAAAGCATGTCCAAAACCTTCACTATGCCTTTTTTAAACAAAGTCAAGATGAGACTGTTCTGAATCTGTTTCTCACGCCTTCTACATTTCCAGAGCTGAGCAACCCATTTCTTTATTATTCCTTCTTTTCAGTACTGGGACTAAATTCTTCCACATCCCTCACCATAGGAACTATTGCCAAACAAGTAATTCTGGATAATTTTCATCTAACCTCCCCTTTGGGGGAAAAATTGCTGAGAAAGTAGTCAGGCTGAAGCTTCAAAAAATAATACTAATAATGATTATCTATTTTAGTCAGGGCACAAGCAGTATGATATGATAGAGCTAGGATGGGGGTGAATGACCATTCTGGTTCTCTTTAATTTTCAAGTACCATTGATCATGATATATTTCTGGAACAATTACTTTCCCTTGGGTGCTTCCAATTATCAGTAATTGGAGCAGAGATCAAGCCCAAAGCATCTAGCTGTGGATATCTAAGATTCAACATTCTTATCCTTACTGTTTAACACTGAAGAGGTAACTAACTATGCATACATCATTAGTAGGTTGATGATACTGGTACTCAGCTGTATATTTCAACTCCTGGTTGACCAGGTGCCGCTGTTGAGTCTTGTCACAGAATCTGGAGGCTGCTAATGTCTGGATGGGAAGGAACTGGCTTAATTCAATCCTGAGAAGTATAAGTTAACTATAGCTTCATGATTTTTCCAGTACCAGATGTTTCTATCTTTAGTTTTGAGTAAAGTTGTACTTTCCATACAAAAGTGGTTTGTGATTTGGGAGTCCTTCTGAACTTACAGATCCTACTCAAAGAATAGATGAGACTGTGGCCAGGAAATCCTTTGCAAATATTGACCTAATGTGCCAAGTGCCCATTTCTCTTCACTGGTAATTTCTTTCTCACATTCATTAATGCCTAGTCACTTGGGCATAGAAGCCCACTTAGAAGCTACAACTGGTCCAGAATTCAATGACACAAACTGTCATGGGCCTGCCTCAAAACACTGATGTAACACCTGTGCAATGTGAGCAGCACTGATTATCAATGAATTTCTGGATGCAATCCAAGGTGCTGATTATCATCTGTACAGTTCTTCATGGCATAGGGCCTGATTATTTGAGAGACTGCCTCTCTTTCATTGTTTTTGCTTCTGCAATAATAAAAACAAATTTCTGTGAACTCAATATTTACTCTAAGCTCTGGTACATCCATTTGATACAGGGTATATTTGTTCCCTTCCCACTGTTTGTTTCAGGGACAGTGAAACTGAGTTACCTAGATTCACTGTTGAACCGGTCAGCATTAAAAATGTAAAGTATAAATAAATAAATTTTAAATGAAAAGCATTTTTCAAAAACATGGGTTTAAATCAGAGTAGTCAATGATTTATAGAAAAAAAATCATAACTACTGTACATCCAAACCTTCTGGAGAGCCATAAGAAATCATCTTATGGCACAAACAGCCAATTTGATGTAGTGGTTAAAACACCAGATTAGAAACTGTGAGTTCTAATCCTACCTTAGGCATGAAAGGCATCTGGGTGACTTTCAGCCCAACTCACCTTACAAGGTTGTTGTTGTGGGAAAATAGGACAAGGAAGGAATATTAGGTATAACCACTTTTTTAAAATAATATTTTTATATTTATAAAAAAAAATCTCAGGATAAAAACATCTAACAAATAAGTGTAATTGTAATAGGCAAGACCAACCCTTCTGTCCACTTTTCAGAATTTTAAGAGTGGGAATGGGAATAGAAGAATATTTCTCTCATCTTTACCCTTAAAAATATATAATCCCTAACCCATAATAGGCCTACATTGTTTGATCTGGATAGTGTTGTGGAAGTTATAGGTGCTCAACAAAAAATTGCAGAGAAATATAAATACTTTGCAGTTGGCATTAATAGCAGAAGGTGGTAAAATGTTCACTCAATAATATTCCATGTTAAAATAGGGATGGAATCTGTAATACATATACAGCTATCTTGAATAATGAACTTTCCCTACTTTAAATTAAGAAGGAATTCATCAGTGTTTATTTAGCTTAACTGTGCATGGTACTTACCCAACAGTAACGCTAATATTGTGGTCAAAATGATCTTGAACAAATCGACAAACTATACTTGATTTGCCAACTCCAGTATCCTAAAATTTAAGAAAGGAAGAATCAGTCCAAGATTGTCCTGAATGCTCATCTGTTTTAAATGAAGAAACCTCCATGGATCCAGTCCACTGGGCTGCAGCATGCCAGAAACCAGGCTGCATAAACAAGCAAAACCCCTCTCCTATGGAAGCAGTTCCTGGTGTCCAAAAGGTTGGGGGCCACTGGCTTAGGTATATTTACTTAAGAGGCTGTACTGTCCTTTGTAAGTAAATGGCTGAAGGATATTAGAATATGGAAACGCTGCATCATTAGCTTCTTCAATAATAGAGGAACTCCCAAAGCAATAGCTGAAATTTTCATAAAATTTTCATAGAGAGCATTTTAACATACTGCACCTCTGTATGGTTTGCCAATTGCACAGTGGCAGATAGGAAAGCACTCCAGAGGGTTAATGTCATTGCCCAGAAGATCATTGGTTGCCCTCTCCTCTCCATGAAAGAACTTTATAGCTCCCGCTGCCTTAAGAAAGTTCAAAACATTCTCAAAGATCCATCTCATCCTGGGAAGCCTTTTTTTTGAACTATTACCATCTGGCAGACGGTACAGAATAATAAAAACAAGGACAAATAGGCTGAAAAACAGCTTCTATCCAGGGCAGTAGCTCTTTTGAATTCTGCTGTATAGTGCAGTGCTGGTGTGATGTCAGGGATTTCCGGTTCAATGTGTGAAGGATGTGTGTTCATGTTTATTGTCATGGTCATGGTCATGATGTGCACTGAAGATGGTGTTTGATTTCATTGTACGAGGTGCAATGAGAATAAAGTAAAGTAAGGAATGGCAAACCACTTTCAAACAATATTTCCAAGAAAACTGCAGGGGCTAGTTCAGGTTGTTCGCAGGAATCAAGATTGATTCAAAGGTACATACATGTGCATACAGACAATTAACTGAACAGATTCTAAACAATAATTCTGGCAAAATATTACCAAATTCAATGTATTCTATTGATATCTTATAAGCTGTTGAAATGATCTGTACATAATTTATTTTAAGATTTTGTGGGTCCATTCCAATGCATCCTGCATGCTCTATTCATGTATTAATTGGAACTACTGTAGATGTACTTGTCTGACTCTAGGAAAATGGTTAAAATGGTTGGAAGATAGGCTGGATAAAATTTAAAAAGGTCTGTGTGGAATAGGCAAAAATTTATTTTATTCCATTGCTAATAATCTATTCAATTCCTTAAAATTAAAGCCATGTTATCTTGAACCATGGCTTTATGCTCATTTCTAAAGTGAAATACTCACTCTATGGCATATTGTATACTATCTTGGTTCCTTCAGCTACTCAAATATGTGGCATTCATGGAGCTACATATGTAAAGTTTTAAGGAAACAGGTTATCTATGTAAAATGGTAAAGAAGAGCCAATAAATAAATAAATGAGGAATTACATTTCCTCTTATTGCCATTCCAAAATAGCATTTAATCATTATCAGCTGATTGGATATCAACAATTCTACAATTTTTTCCATGCTTTTAACCACATTTCCAAGTGCTCCTTTGAGAAAATGTCTGAACACAGCTGTCAATAACTGCAACTAACTATATTTTTGTTGCATTCAAGGATCATTCTAGAACAGTTATTGGAAATAAAAGTTAAATGAGTGCTATTCATGATCTTTCTTAAACAATGTAGAAAATTCTTACTGAAAGTTATCCTTGGGGATAAAGGGAAGAGGACAAATGACTTAAAATTAGTTTTGCAGATGTGGGGAACCTCTTTACGACTTGGGAACTTCAATTCCCAGAATTCCAATTTTGGGAGTTGAAGTCAGGGGTGAGATTCAACCAGTGTTACCACCAGTTCGATGACTATGTTTTGCTGCACGCACACGTAAAAAACCTTAAGCTGTGCCACCTGGACAGCTGAAAAGCGCTGCACACGGGTTCGCAGCATTTGAAAAGCCTCTTTTTTCCTGCTTTTTCAACCTCAGCTATGCCGCGCAAAGCAGCTGAGATTGAAAAAGCAGGAAATAAAAGACAAGTAAGAATCCAGGTGGGTGAGTGGGCTAAACAGCAGCAAACACAGAACCGGTTCAGTGTCTGCTGCTCTTCAGAGCTACCGGTTCTATAGAGCCAGGCAGAATCAGTAGCATCCCACTCCTGGTTGAAATCTACAAGTCATAAAAAGGGGTCATAGCTCCCTGACTATGCTTTATATGATAGATTGTCAGCATATTTTAAATTGAAATATTTTCTTATTGCCTACTATGCATTAATTTCCTAATGATTTCAATTAGTATATTCATCTCAGAATCTACAGTCCGCAAAAGTATTTGGATTATATTATTTGATGCAAAGAAAAGTATATTTAAACTATTTTATGCAGTTTGAACAGTACATTCAGAAAAACAAAAGCTTTATGTAGAGAAAAATATTTTTATTATAATATTTGAAACAATATTGAGCAATAGGCAATAAAGCAGTAAAGTATCATACAACTGCCAAACTCTGAAAATTTTCTGCGCAAAATGTTCTAGTCATCTCTGCCATTATTTGAGCAAAGATTCTCCAATAAATATTCTGCGAACCAGTCTATTTCCATTTGAACTTCTAATGTCTGATAAACTTATTAAATGGTTTGACGTTCAAAAGTTTTCCATGTTTTTTTTTGGAACCATGTACATCAAGCCAGTCAACTTTTTTTTTAAACTAAGGTACTTGTATTATTGTTCAAGCAATAAGCAATTAATGGATGGCTTCCCACTGACACCCTTCTGATTTCTTGGATGTATAGGAAATCCTCACTTTATCTTTCAAAGTTTGGTCAGATTTTTAAAAAAGCTACTCATGACCTGTTTTTGAAGTCATGAGTGCTACATACCCCCGTGGATCATCTGATTGCATTTTGGGCACCAGGCAATTGGCTTGCATTTATGATCAGTTGCGGTGTCCATTGGATATGCTGGATTCACTTAAGAACCATGGGATCGGTTTAATGATTGTGTTGTGCTTTATGATTCTGGTAAAAATGGTCAACTTATGACCAAAAGAGGTGGGGGAGAAGGGTTATTGTTTTTCCTATTTGTGTATTGGTTTTTTATTTTTTGTAAGCCACCCAGAAGTCACTGAAAGTGAACGAGTGGCCATATAAATTCTCATAATCACAGCTGCAGTAAAAATAATTGGCCAGTAAAAACATTTATATTGCATTAGCTGCAAAAATATATACTGTACTTTATTGCTTTATTATTAGGAGCCCTCAACAACTCAGTTCTAACAGTTGTTCCTAAAAACATGGTCTAGTTCAGGGGTCACCAACCTTTTGGACCTCAGGGACCACCAAACTCATAATTTTAGATCCCAGGGACCACTAACCTGTTCTGTGGGCATGGCCTAATTTGTGGGTGTGGCTTGGTCATCATGTGACTGGCTGGGCATGGCTTGTATGTAAATATTATAAATATTTATATAAATATTGAATTTTTTATTAAAAAAGAGCAACTTTTACCCAAAATCAGGCAAAGCAGGCAGATTGAGTTGCTCACAGAATCACAGATTCATTCAGAGATCTATCTATCTGCCATTGGCTAGCTCAGTCTGTCACATACAATTTGCTTGCAAGCAAACTCACAAAATTAACTCACAACACACCATACATGTAAATATTTTATTTTTTATTTTAAAAAAGAGCAACTTTTACCCAAAATCAGGCAAAGCAGGCAGATTGAGTTGCTCACAGAATCATTCAGTGATCTATCTATCTGCCATCGGCTAGCTCAGTCCCTCAAATTTGCTTGCCGTGAGTCTGCACTAAATTTGCTTGCAAGCAAACCTTCAGTCCTAAGGGAGGTTTGGCTGTGCTGAGCCGAAGATCTAAAGACTAGCTAGAAAGCAAGAAATCCAACCATTTCCTGCTTCCTAGCTAATCTAAATCTCCCGGCACAGCAGAACAGCTGATGGTCAGAAAAAGGAAAAATAGCAATTTAGCAAGCAAGTTTGCCGGGTAAGGAGTGGGCGGGGAGGGTTCCCACAGGCTATGTGGGCGGCGCAGCCTTGTGTTTCTCCGCAGCCTGGATTAATTGCTTTGTGGGGGTTCTCTGGGGGTGAGATTTCTCTGCAGCCCACCAATATTTTCTCATGGCCCACCAGTGGGCCGCGGCCCACCGGTTGGTGACCGCTGGTCTAGTTTATAAAGATGTTAGTACTTCTATAATAAGTGACTGCC
Organism: Pseudonaja textilis; assembly: GCF_049901715.1. NCBI lineage: Eukaryota > Metazoa > Chordata > Lepidosauria > Squamata > Elapidae > Pseudonaja > Pseudonaja textilis. Next base: position 150,565,588 of record NC_141992.1, read on the forward strand.
TTCATGAAATGTAATATCAATATACTATGATTAAAGTGTGTTTTCCTAAATTTTATTTAAATTTTTAAAAATGTGTACCCAGTAGTTGCTACTCCAAGCAAAAGTTGTATAAGCTTATCATCCTGTCGTTTCTCAGTGTTAAAAAAATACCTGCACATCTAACTTTACTATTAGTAGTTAAAATACTAAAGTCACAATTCTATGTAGATTAATATGTAATACGTTCAGTAAAACTGAAGTATATATTGATTTAATAAATTTCATTTTGCTTAAGGAAGATCTAAATAGGCTATGTTTCTAAATAAAACTACTGAACAAACTATCCTTGTTTTTTTTTATGAAATACAACTTTTACAGTGAAAATGTTGGAATGTTCAGCATTCCATTAGTATTTTTATAGAAGATAATATTTTACAGATACATACACGTCTTAGTATTTAAATAGAATGTATGGGGAATTATGGGGAACTGTTTTCCTCTACACACTGTTAGGCGTGTGGTTTAAATAATCAATATAAAAAAATAAAGTGATGTGGAATGAAAATTCATCACAAATTAATGAAGCTGGGTACAGATTTTCCATTAGTCTGGAGAAATGAGGCAGATCACCATGCCAAGCAAATGCATATTTCAATATATTAGAAAAAACACTTGTGTTGATTACAGAGGGGAAAGTGTTGTTGTCTCTCTACAACTATTGTCACATGTTGTTGTATCAGTTGTGTACAATGCCATTATACTCAAAATCTAGTAAAATAAAAACTATAAACAGTCAGATTAACATCAATATCTAGAAAGCTTCCAGATTATAAAGCATATTATCTATAAGCATCTTGAGGACAATAAAGTGATTACAGAACTCAACACTGATTTATCTATTGTAAAACTATTTTTGACAGGCAAACCTTGTCTCATTTTCTTTGATCAAGAAACTTCCTTAACAGATTGTGGAAATTCTTTACTTGTAATATACCTTGATTCCAGAAAAAGATGTGACAAATTCAGGGTGAATAGTTAAAAATTTAATGCTACATATTTGACTTAAAAACTGAACTGAAAAAACACTCATCAATAGTTCCTTATCTGATTGGAAGAAGGCATTGAGTGGAGTGCTATGAAGTCAAATCCTAAACACTAATTTCTTTAACTTTTAAATGAATTACTTGAATGAAGATGTGGGGAATGTGTTTATTAAATCTGTAGTTGACGCAAAGTGCATAAGATAGCAAATAATAAACAAATAAAATGAAACCAATGTTGACAGATTAGATAAAATTGGCAGAAAAACACAATGAAATTTAACAGAAACAAATGTTACAGGAATCAAAATACTGGGTATAGATCAGGGGGAAAATTACTTTGAAAAATATATTAGAAGTTGATTATAAATTAAGCATGAAGGATAAAAAACTAGCATCAAGGACTGAAAACTAGTTCCATGAAGAAAGATCAAAAGTCATGGACCTATTAAGCTACATATAGGTAACAAACCCAAGGAGCAAGACACACACAAATATAAAAAAATACAAACTTGGAAATAATAAAAGTCCCAAGTACCAAGTCAATTAAAATACTTCCTTTTAAAGCACCCATATTTTGTCTGCCTGTCTCATACCAAAAGAATTCCTCTACCCGATTCTCACAGCCTGGCATATAGTAATACTTATTCATATAAAAGAATTTTGCGTAGACAGTTATATATATGCAGTGGTGGTGCAGTAGTTAGAATGCAGTACTGCAGACTACTTCTCCTGACTGCCAGCTGCCACGAGTCTGGCAGTTAGAATCTCACCAGCTCAAGGTTGACTCAGCCTTCCATCCTTCCGAGGTTGGTAAAATGAGGACACAGATTGTTGGGGGCAATATGCTGACTCTGTAAACGGCTTAGGGGGGTCTGTTAAGCCCAGTGAAGCTGTTTATAAGTCTAAGTGCTATTGCTATTAAATGCAGAGCAACAGTGACTCCAAATAGCAAGGATCTTCTTCCCTAAATGTAGACAAAGATGCAAGGAAGTCAACTGCTGTGATGTTTCATTTTGACTCCTACCCAGAGAGGGGAATAGATCTCCATAGTCAAAATTTCAATTCCAAGTCTATGAATCTATGCCTATACAAAAAAATGAGTGGTAATCCTGATACATACATGTAACTGGTGCCTCAATCTAGTTTATACATAAATAAAAATGCCTACACATTAATAGGCTAGTGTGTGTTCTAGCAGGCAACCGATTTCGTTCGTCCCTACTATGTCTTCAACAGTAATTTTATATTGATCTGCTGGGGAGTCTGCCATGAATTTCTTTGTATTTCAAAAACAAGCCCATCAAAGATAAAACAATTGGTATTTATTTTCCTGCCTTAGGTGGGAAGAAAGAAGAAATAGGAAAATCCACAAAGCAGAAACTAAGTTAACTTCAGTCTGAACAAAATATCTGGCTGTGTAAATATAAGAGTACTCTAGAGAAGTATTTTTGTGGCGGTTTCTGTAACTTCTGAAAATGGAATGCTGTTTTAATGCTGTACTGTTTTTTCTTAGTAATGGGAGCGAAATATAGTGTAAACTATTAAATCACCATGACTGTACAAAATAGAGGTGGAAAACAAAGTAAGAATTCCCTGACACTGGTCTATGTGGGCCTGTAAATGATCAGCTGGAAGGGATTCACCATAACACTGCAGAGAATTATTCTAAAAAGAGGATATGGTTAGCCACAGAATTAAAGTTTTTGCTGAGTTGCATCTCATGGTGAACTGCTTTTTGCACTGAAGCAATTTCTGTTCACTTACAGCCAAAATCAGTGAGGAAAGGCAAGTGTGTAGCAATCTCTTTCATGACCTCAAAATGTTCTATACTAAATACAAACCACAAAAACGCCATATTTAGGATAAAACACAACACAACTTGTGGAAGACAGCAGAGGAAAGGAGAACGAGATTTCTATATTTTAACGGTTGAAAAGAATACTCCTCAATGGATATTTCCAAACAAGAAAACATCTCTACAAAAATTACACCTATCTGTGAAACTGATCATAATGCAAGTGTGGAGTGCAGTTACCTTACTCTTAATAATTGGTTAAAACAGTTAAAAGAAAAATTACTCCACATGATCAGCTTGCCACATGAACAACAGTTTCCTTATTTTTTTTAATTTAATTTGCTATAAAGCAGCATCCAACATTGCGTGCGCACTGCATCTTTAAAGATTCAATGGGGCTCCATCATCTCTCTACGGGAATGAAAACCCCAGAATAGCTGTAAACGTTTGCCATCAGGTAAAAGAAACACAGGCAAAGTAGAACGTAACCAGAACAAATCTCGGACAAGGAGGAGGAAAGTTTGCCTGCTTAATCCTTATTTAGTCTAACTGCCTGAGCTGCCAAAATTCCCAGCAAGCAAATCGAAAAAGTAAAGTGAGCGGAAAGCCAGTCAGCATCCGAACTAGAATGGGCCAAAAGAAAGACAAAGAAAACTGTTCTGTAAAACGCGGGCTTGCCAAGCTGCTTTCCAGCACCCGTCCTTCCTCCGCTCGGCTCGCGCTCTCTGTCGGTCGTTTGTGCGGGACGTCTGTTTGCTTAAAATCTTCACTTGCTACCCAGAATTCAGAGTCTCCTTCCCAGATTCCCCCCTCCCCTCGTATTTTTCTTTCTTTCGGTCGCTACTCACTCCAAGCAGACAGACTTTCAGCTCTCGTATCGCCATCATCTGTTTGGAGCGAGGCAGCTTCGCATCCTTCAGAGGAGCGAATCCTTCGGCCTCTCGCTTGTTACCCAGTTCCAAAAACGGGCAAAAGCGGCAGCAGTTACGGCTACTTCTCAGAAGCCCCAGCCCTGTGCCGCCAGCGGTCACATGAGCTTAACCCCGCGGCTTCGGCTCCTCCTCGCTTTCTTTTGCCGCTTTCCTCATCCAAATCCAACGCTTACGAAATAGCTGCGCTTCAGCGTATTTCGGAAGACGCAGTTGCCGTTCTTGGATCGGCGCGCTGGACCCGCGGCTGGCCCTTGAGCGTTTCGAGGTTGCGAAGCGAACAGAAGCAACGCGGCGTTCCCGCCCATTTTTCTCTCAGCGCGCGTCCCGCCGGGCTGAGAGCTCATATTTCCAAGTAGAACAGCAGCAGGCAAAGCTTTGAAGGAGATGGGGAGGAAGAAAATGTAACAGATATGATAAGTGGACTGATTTAAAAGCTGCTGGATAAAATTTAAAGCAAAACAAGATACAGTACTTTTTTTAACACGGCGTCTTTGGATTGCTATTGCTACTAGCCATTTACCTGGAAGCAGATTTCAAAGCTATAGTACACCCCTGTAAATAAAAATAAAAACACATTACATCAGAGATTAAACCATATAAGTAGCAATGCATGTAATAGAATTATCATTCATTAAGGTTATAGTCAATAATGCAAACATGCGCTAAGGAAAGCAAATTTAGATTTCTAAGCTTATCAAAAGCTGAATTTTGTGACCTGTATAAATCAAGTCCATTTATTTTGCTCTAATGCAATCTGAATGTTTTGCAAGCCTAATCCAGCCAGTTCAGTGAGACATCAAGGGCAATAGAATTAATTCTCTAGGATTACCAAATTATGGAGTACTCAAAGTCTCCCCTTGTATCTTCAAATGGACAACAGTATTTTCATAGTATCAATATCTTCACTCAGAACAGGCAGAATAACTACATCTGACCAAGCTTCCAATGACTCTTTTTATTAATTTTAAAATCCATCTTCTCCAAGAATTCAAGATGTCATTCATAGCACTCCCCTCTCAACATTTCCTATCACCCCAACAATCTTCTGGTGCATTGATTTGAGAGACAGTTAATAGCCCAAAGTGACAATCTTAAACTGGGTAAATTAATTTAATTTAAACCTCTCCAGCAAAGTCCCAAAAGTGCTTTTCCAAAAGGTAACTGGACTTTCTTGTTTTTTTTTTTAATGATTCACTTCTCATTTGGATGAGGAGCGAATATTTTTAAAGGAAAAAAATCAAGAAAGTCCAATTGCCTTTTGGAGAAACATTTGAGGCAACAATGACCTGGATTATTGAGAATCTCCGTAGACATCTCTCCAGCAGGCTTTCTTCCAAGAATTTTCCAGTAAATGAGGTTTATGGTTATAATAGGCTACTACCATCCAGAGTGAACTGACATACTGTCTAGCAGGAGAATTCTTAGCAATTCCATAAGTCTGGTTCTCTCAATCCCTAGAAAAACAGAATTTGCTGCAGAACTTCTTGCCCGTAACCTGAAATCCAGACTTTTGAAAATTTTGTGAACTTCTTGAAACAGCAGGGTATCTATGAAAAAATGCAAATTGTTTTTAAATTAGCAAAACTGAATCTCTAGATATAAAAGAAATTGACAAAACAAACATAGGAAACTTGTATGAAAAATATTGGCCATCTTAGGTTTTCTGAATTTGTACATATTTTTGCTACTAAATCAGAACTTCCTATGACTTCTACTGATATATAAAATGAGTCAAGTTACAAGTACTGTAGCATCAGTGGTCGGATTCAATTTTTTTTACTACCGGTTCTGTGGGCGTGGCTTGGTGGGTGTGGCAGGGGAAGGATACTGTAAAATCTCCAGTCAGGTATTTGCTAGTTCTCTGAACTACTCAAAATTTTCACTCCCGGTTCTCCAGAACTGGTCAGAACTTGCTGAATACCACCTCTGTGTAGCATTGATATGACATGCTTGAATAAAGTTTTTGATTTTAGGACATGTTAAAAATGGCTTGAGAGAATGTTTTTGGACCCCTTGGAGAAGTAAAGAATATCATTCTTTAAAATAAAGCAATGCGTTTCAATGAAGGCATAGATTTCCCATTGATTAGCTGCTTTTATTTTTTTATAAGATAAAAAAGTTCAGTGCAGTATTTTATCAACATTTTCCTTCAGTAGCTTGCTCATAAGTTAAAAATAGAAAAAATGGAGGGATGTGTAGCCTAATTTTTATTATACCTAATCCTTCAAAAGACTGAAATAAGAATGAATGTATTTTTATTGGAAATAGATAAATACCACATTTTTAAAAAACCTCTTCAATTGGGTTTTCTTCCAACCTTAATAATGCCAGGAATCATAATTGGAGCTCAAATTTATAAGGAAAGCCTATTTGACTTGACTTGATCCAACAAAAACACTGCTGTGCCTAACAGGGATAAAGACCCAAATGATTGTATACATCTGCCCTTCACAAGACACATTTCTAAAGCTAGGTTTCCTCCAAATGTTGGCTTTCAAGGTAGGTCACAATAACATAACATGGATTGCAGAATTTATTTATTTTTAAAGCTATCGGATAAGTGCCATCTAAATATTTTAAATTCCAAGAGAAGAGAAAGAAAACTTTCTGTAAAAATGTGTTCTTGACAATTGAGAAATTAATTCACAATTTATTCTGGAGTTCTCATCTGATTTTTTTTTTAACAAATACTGAAATAATTGCATTTGTGCATTGCAGACTCACTCCTTTAACAATTAAGGAATCTATTTGATATAATTTGGATAATACAGTATATTGACCAAAGAAAATTGGGGAAAAAACCCTATTATTTTGAGCAAGAGAAAAACGTTTTGGTAAATCTACTAACTATACTATGTTAAAGGAATTATGATGTTTCCTATCACTAGATCACACAGGATAAAGAACAAATTAAGATAATCATTGTGTACAAACAGGATAAACATGGAATTAGTAATTAGCAGTAACAGTCTCCGACCCTTTCTATTCCAGGAACTTTTATAACAGTCAGTCTGTATTTAAAGACCTGAGGTCAAGGAAACATTCCTAAGGAATCTCTCACTTTTTAGTATGTTTAAAACTTACGGAAAAAAAACCTCAAGTCCTGTTATCCTAATTATAGGCCCTGCTGATTTTAATTTGGAAAACATCTGTGTTGTAATTCTCTACAAAAAATTAAAACATTTACTTTTAAACTCAAAAAACTTTATTAAAACAAGTCAGAGTGTAATAGAGTGATAGAGCAAACTATTGACTACAAAATATCTATGCTCAGTTCTTGATCTCTCTAGTATCCAAGAGTAAGGTTCTGACAAAGATACCACAGAAAAGATCAAAACTATAGTCTTTTTGTTAAGTACTGTATGTATATGGATTGGAAAATGAAAGATTGAGGCATAGCAATAATTGTCCATTTAAGGCCGGGAAAGCACTGAGGATTTCCCCTATCTCTTGATGCTTGCTTATTAATTTGTGAGTTTATAAGATTGTATGACATTTCCTAGATAAACTAAGAATCAGGCCTTCTCATGTGATATTTTATTTATTTATTTATTTGATTTGTCAATCGGTTACAAAATAATAGGTATAAGTATAAACATGAGTAGGAATACAGGAAATAGATACGATTAAATGGGGACCATAGGACAGGGAGAGGAGGCACGGTGGTGCACTTAGGCACGCCCCTTGATGGATGGATTGATATTGATGGAACCAGTTTTGACAGTGATGGGATTTGTGATCCAAAACTGAACATAGAAAAAGGATTTGCTACTATCTTTTTCCAGTGGTGTACTGGGCTAGAGGTGGAGAGTATGCAGCTCCTTCTGGGATGTACAGTATTTTGTGTGTTATTGGCTGGACTTATATTTATATTCTTGTTCTTTATTTTTTCCTCCACTTATTTTTCTTGCTTTTTTATTTTTTATGTTTATTTTATTGTTGTTATATTGTGAACAGTTTCAAATCAGCTAGTAGCTAAATTGAATGAATTAAGTTATATATTAAATTAAAATTGAACTGAATGATAAAATTAGACTAAAAAGCATTTTCTAAATAAACTACTTTGTGGTGACCAAAGAGAAATGCTGATACTACATGACTATGTCATGCCAGTATGTCTATGGAAAAAAGGAAAATATTAGAAGTCTGAAGTCAGAGAGAAAGATTGATGACTGGGAATTCTGGAATTATCTTTGGTTTAACAAGATCAAATGTTGAATTCCATGGAAGGATCTAAAAAACAAAGTTACTGTGGAAGATAACTATTAATTTTATACAGAAAGAATATGTTTCCTATATGGTACAGATACAAACCAAATACAGGTAGTCCCTGAGATGCAACCCTAATGGAGCCTGCCCATTAGGGTCATAAGTCAAGGCTGATATAAAATGGATCACTCATTTTATGACATTTTTACTGTGCTTGTTAAGTAAATCAACTGGATCATTAAGTGAACAAACATTGGGTTTGCTGTTTGCTTTGGTTCATTAAATGACCTTCACAATTGTTAAGTGAACTGTGATGGCATGGGGCCTCTGGAGAGAACCACTGCTGTCTGCCCATCGGCTGTTCTAGCAAGGCAAGGTGGCTCTCCATCTTCAAACGACAGTGCCTCCAGATAAGTGCTTGGACTTAAATTGGGATAGGCAGCTGAATTTCCCAGTGTGGAGCCTCCAGACAGAACTTAATTCAATTCTATAAGATTTAGCAGAAACGTCATGCCAGATGTCAACAATTAAGAAAACACAACCATTCTGCTTTATAGATCCTTGCAACATATTTTCTAAAAGGCATATGTTAGAGTACAAGATGAAAAGGCTATCACAACATAGTCCTTTCTAGAGTAATCTTAGTGTATTTATTTCTTTGCTTAGAAACAACCAAAAGGAAAGATACGTGAAGAAATAAGAAGGAAATTATCAAAACAGCAGGATTTTTGGGGGACTTGGAGAATGAAATGTTTATGAGCAGAAGAAGCAGCAGTCTCTGAAGAGATATGGATGACAGGGAAACATGATGAAATGCATGCAACAATGTTATCACACACATTTACATGCTTGTGTCAGAAATTGAAATGTATAACAGTGGAGTTATTGGCTATATGTGATTGGAGACACACAAGGAATTTGTCACCGGTGCATAAGCTCTCAGTGTACTTACTGTATATACAAGCAACAAGTGATAATCATCATAAAATACAATTATCATACATCATAGATACAACACTCAGTGATTGTCATAAGTTACTAAAGCAATCAAAATAAATCATAATAGGATACTAAATAAAAGCAATCAACAAATATAATGAGATACAATAACAAGTCATAAGAATCTAAGGAAATAGGTGTGTATGTGTTCCATACATAAAAAATATGGAAATAGGTGCATGAGAAGAAGCACATAGACCTTTGAGGAAAAAAAATATTTTGGTCAGTTGCTTCTTCTGAGAGCCAAGAAGCAGCTCATTGTCATACTGGGATTGTGACACCTCCCTTAAGGGATGTAAAGTAGCCAATCATTTGCCTTTATTCTAGCATTGTAGTTTTTTTTGCTCAAGGAAACAAAGCTAAGAGAGACAGGTTTGTCACTTATACTAATTTTATTTATTTCTACAAAATATTATATGCTGCTTAGACTCAAGGCTGTCCTTAATTAACCGACATTCACAACTTACAATTCCCCCACAAATTAATTAATCAGCCTTCCTAACTAGTAAGTACATGGCAGCTCTTAGACTGCTAACACCAAAGATACAGCGGAACAGACTTACTCAAGAATCTTCCAGAAGGCTATGCGGTTTAGGATATTTCGCACCTCAAGAGGTTAAATGTTCCAGAGTACAAAGGCAGTCATTAGAGAAGGAAGGTCATTGGATGCCCATGCATTTCATTCCTGTGGAGTGGGAATTCTCAGTGGCTGATCCCTGCATGAACGACAGTTTTGCTCACAACCATTTTCTATCCCATTTCCTTGTTTTCGCATAAAGTATATAACAAATGACTAATACTGCTTTGCACATGAATATTCTAAAAAGCAAGTCATCTGAATTTTTATGGTTACATTTCAGTGAATTTTTATGGTTACATTTAAGTATGCTTAACAGTGTTGGACAGGGGTCAAAATATTCTAAATTAATTCAGCAATTCATTTTTAAAATGTTTTCATGAACATAAACTGCAGATCTAATCACATCTACCCTACCTACCAGAGCACAAAGGCAAGGAATGCTGCAAATCCCCTCTAGGGGCAGGCCAGTCAGAGGTGGTATTTGCCGGTTCTCTGAACTACTCAAAATTTCTGCTACTGGTTCTCTGAACTACTCAAAATCTCCATTGCCAGTTCTCCAGAACTGCTCAGAACCCGCTGAATACCATCTCTGCTCCTAAGGAGGTACTATCTATTGGGACCAAGAAGGGCCTTCTCTATGATGCTTCATTCCCTTTGAAACATTATCTCCACAGAAAACAAGATTAGCACCCAAGTTTGACACTCTTTCATAAGGCTCTGCAGACCTGGTTTTGCCAACAGGCCTGGGGAAACCAGAATAGGATGGGACCCATCAAGTGGCTTATTTGACTGATTATTGTCTTCAGGGAAGTGAGGGTTTATTTCTTTTTATTTCTTTATCTCTGTAAGCTGCCTGGAGTCATTAAGAATGAATTAGGCAACCATATAAATTTTCATCCATTCATCCATTCCATTAATTCATAAATAAACCCTTGAATTTGAAGCAGGAACTTGCAATGGAAATTTCTCTTTTTCCACATTATCCATTTGTAGCTAATTTTTAAAATAAAATCATTGTATTATACTATATTACAAAGTTAGTATCCCAGGTGATCACTAAAATCTTTGGACTACTAAATAATATTTTATATTGAAATCTGTGGGTTATAATCTGGTTACATGAACATAGAGAACTTACTTGTTACTTGTTCAGTGTACAAAATACTTTTTTGTGTCATTTTGAAAATACCAACTACAATACTTTGCAATGCAAAGTACAGCCTTGTATTCACCTTGTTGTGAATGTCTACTCCGTGTGTGATTAAATGCATCTTCATATGAGAAGCTCTCAAGTTCCTTAGAACTCATTGTTATATAATTTTTTCCCTATTCAACTTAAAATTGCCTTTCTTTATGGTAATTGTACATGATTTCATATCCTGCATTTAGTAGAACAGACAATAGCTTGTGGTTTTTTTGAGTAACAATTGTCAAGTACTTGATATGTACTGTCATATCTAACATTTAATCCTTTATCAGGATTAAACATACCTAATTCCTTCAATTTATCCTTTGAATGTTTTTTTTTTGTGTGGTACCATCTTTATTAATCTTTGTTCTGAATCTCTTCTATACTTCAAGTTTTAATAGTCATTCTCATTTCAATCCAAATTTTTGAGAGATAGGATTCTTTGTGAGCTGAACATAGCTGTTTTTGTTTGTCACAGCACCAAATCACCATCTTTTTCCTCATCTTCTGGCAAGGAGTACTTTTTTCTCCACTTCTCCGTTCCTTAAGCTTCCAATTTTTTTTCTATCCAGTAAGATTTGTTGTGTCTTCCTATTAAATCTCACGGCCAATTTCTTCCAACAAAATCTGAAAACACAGTATATAAATCCATATATCACTAAACTCTTACCATGACCTTTAACTGGGCAAAAACAGTGTGGTAACTTTTCAGCCAAGGTATTTCAAATGGGCTTGCTTACAGAATGCTTCCAAAATCTGGGAATCGTGACTCCTAAGGGAATGAAAGCTATGGCTGGTTCAGCGCTATTGGCTGCTGCTGCTGTGCTACCAGGTTTTTGCAATCACATCTTTATTTTCAACATTCTGACAATTTCCCACTCACAATCCCTCACTCCTTCCCCCATCTAGCAGCAGCCACTTTCCTGCATATTAGAAAGGAATGGGATGGGAAGGGAAGGGGATAATTCCAAGATTCTAACAAGGGAACCCAGTGCTAAAACCAAAAGAAAGTTGGAAGATGTTCCTGCTGCATTGGTTTTTTTTAAATGTGGCATTTATCTATTTCCTGCTACATTGCTTTTTTGCTAGCCTTTGGTCATTCTGTTTCTGTTTAGTTAAGGAAATATCTCTAAAACAATGACCCCGGGGGCACAGGATGTTTAGTACTTTCCAAATCTCTTGCCATGCACTTATGTTCATGCAACTTTTCTTCAAGCTCGTAAATTCTCATTCTATGTTCTCTTTATAATCTTGAATATCAAAGTATGGTCCCTCATTATTCTACTGCTTAATGAATCTTCTGGACACCAAATTGTTTTTTTGCTTAGCAATGCATTATTTTCACATATTTTCACATGCCTCTAATAATTAGGTCACCATAATAAATTCCTGTCCATCTTGCAGTTCCTGCAAGTTTTGTTTCCTCACTGTTAATATAAATGCTTTTGCTTCCTCTTTTCTGTTGGTAGCTTTCCGGTGGACACTTTCATTCTATGTCCTTATTTTGTGACAAAGTGTTTGCTTTCCCTGTTTACTTGTTCTCCACCCAGGCTTTTGTTATCTGGATATCGAACCAGTCTGCAGCTGGTAGTCCTACTGCATTAAGCAAACGTGATTTTTTTAAAAAAATACCATGGTTATTTAACAAGCCATAGTAGGATAACCAGTTCACACATAATTTTAATAAGCCCTCTAATGGTATAGAAAGATTTGTGAACAAGCCTTTGTGTTTTTCAGGGTATGAGGTTACAGATTTTAACTATTTAAAAGGTAGTATGTTATTATTTATGTTGTACTTTTTGCGCTTATGTATTTATTTAAATAAATTTATATGGCTGCCCAACTCACAAATACAGCTCATGGCAACTGATAAATAACAAAATAGCTAGTGAATACAACATATACTAGCAGTGTGGTTTCATTTATTCTGACTGTCTCCATGCATGGGAAAACAACTTGGTCTTTAAATCTTTCCAAAAGATGAGCAAAGTTGGGGTCAACCTAGTCTTAAATGGTATGGCATTCCAGAATGCAGGGACAGCTTTGAAAAGATGCTTTAAATTGTTTTATCTATATTTGTATGCAGTATTTTGACATGGGAAGAATGCAAACAGACAGGCAGGTTTTAATCAAATGAAGGCAGGTGGACATAATTAATGTATTATGATTTTTAATGAGTGTTCTTGGACTTTCATAAGAGTTTTTGAAGCTTTATTATTTGTTCCATTTTAAAATATTGCAATATGGATAGTTTTTAATGATATACTAAACTAACCCCACCCACACCCTTCTTCTCTGGGATAGGTACTACAGATTACGTGCTACATAGAACAACTTTCAAATGGCCCATGGTAAGATCGTAATACAGAAAATGTAATACCATACCTGTATCGGATTATACCAGATGAATCTGGAATTTTCTTCTTTTGTAAGAAGAATTATAACCATAGTAGTGCATAGTTTAAAAGTTTGAGGTAGCAAATGTAGCAATCATTAATTGTCATTAAGTCAATTGTTTGAGATGAGACATTTTTGCTGAAAACTGGAGGCAATTTTGGGCAAAAAAAAATACCATAAAATGTGGTGACATGATTGTAGGATGCTGCAAATGATTGTAAATGTGGCCCAGTTGCCAAGCCCCTGAAATGAAGACACAGGACCGCAGAGAGGGCCCAGCCATTGGAACTTCAGAGCTCAGTCGTAAGTACCTTTGGCGGGTCCATTGTAACTTTGACTGGTTACTAAATATTTTATCCATATTATAGATTACAATCCAATATTATTGTCTCTATATGATAGATTAGAAGCGGGTAAAACTATTTGCTGCTCTATAACATAAGCCTTATTTTACATTTAGCCTCAAAATTTCATTAAAATTTCTACCCTTGATTTATACTTGCAATTGGAGGACAAACTCCTCACTACTGGTTTTCATTATACCACGCCCTTATAACATTGCCTTCATTCCATTTCCATGCTACAACTGAAGCAATTTTAACTATTCCTATTTTAAAATAGTGCTCCCCCTTTTCTCCCAATGCACTTTTTGTCAATGGGGAAATGGCATATCTAGTAATTTTCATCGTTGATGTAATATTGTGAGATGTAAGATCTGCCCAGCTCCTACTGACCAATTTAAGTTTCTGAAGGCACATCCTCTGTTATGATCTCTAAGAATTATCCTCCATAGCCATCTTTGCATGGGCTAGGGAGGGTAAGTAGGTAGGTGGCTTCCACAAAGGAATCTACCTAAGTGATGTCTGCCAGGCTCTTTCTGGTACATTAATAAGGTAATGTAGCCTTCTTATAAATATTGGGTTCATCTTTTTAAAGAGAACTGCACCTGTTTTGTAAATAAGGATTTCATGTCCTGTTGAAAAAGAACTAGATCTATTTTTAAAAAGTAGTGCTTCTTTAAGAAAAGGCTAGTCCTGTGCTGCAGTTTGATATAAACTAGAAGAGACAGACAGGTCCTAACAGTTGTCTGCAACTGGTTCTGCCATAGCAGAGTACATTAGACCTTTTCTGCTATATAAATATGGCTGTATTTTTTTTAAACTTTGGTCTAATTCCTGGTACTGCTCTTTGACAACAATAGCATGCCTTTGCCACATTACCAGATGGAATTTGTTCATTATCAACCACTCTTTCCTACTTACCCCCCACCCTCTTCCATGCCTACAACTTGTTTGCCAGTTATTTGGACAGAGATTTAGCTTTCATAAGAATGCTAGACTCATAACCTGACATAGCATAGGTACAGAACAATAAGGGTCTGCAACCTTTTAATTAGACAACCTGATATGCTACACCAAGCACTTCCCTATAATTGTTCATCTCACATCAGACAGAGTGATTGGTGGCTGTTTTCCTGTTGGCAGGTGATGCATGGTGGAGGACTCCACCAATTCTTTTCTTTAAAGTATTGTACATTCAAACAGTAAGGATAGCAATAGTCATCAGTTCATTACTGTAACAGAACATAGCTAGCAACTGAAGCAGCAAATTTTATGCCAGCATACTTTTCTGTAGAAAAGAAAGAAAAATATCACATTAATGTGGTCATATGACACTTTAATGCTTTATCCTATAAGATTTCAACCAGGGAGCTTCTATCTGACAATATTTCTGACCATTAGGGTATAGCAGTTATTTTGCTGTCAAAATATTTTCTCTTAAATCTCAGTGTACTTGTATATGAGCCTAAGGATTCTTAATATTATGTCTTTCCTTCACATAGTAGTTTGCATTCCAAACCATAGTTTCAGATAATTTTTTGTACAATTTCTTATACTGCCAAGAGATAAAATAAAGCATGAATTTGCTGCATTGTGACACCAATTCTGAAAGGTAGTTCTTCATAGAATGACATCATAATGGTTTAATCTATTTATTGCTGTGCCAGACATCAATAGCTCCATTTGCCACCTTATAAACCACAGGGGTCACCTACAGTTAAAACAGTGAGTTCAATTTTATCATTCCAGTTTATTGTTAGTTAAGTTTAATGCAGAATAAATAGAACACAGGAAAATAGTACATCATAATAAAAAGCTTCTAAGGTAACCTAGATAGGAGTTAAAAACATCCAACAAGATGAAGCCAGTGACCACTCCGATAATGCCAAGAGAACATCTGCTCACAAAGGGGGAAAACAAGTGTCTGATCCAAGAAAGAGAAAGTATGTAAAGGACACTTAACTAACAATCTTCCAGCTCAACTATGAAACGGTGCCAGTGCCCACCAGGGCCGGAAAGACGAACACCTCAAATTTCATGTCTTTCAATCAATTTGAAGGGAGACAAGGGGGTGGGGGGGAGACAAGGTCGGGTCCAAGTCAAGTGATGCCAAGCTCAGGACAATAGCTGGGCCCTGGGAGGGGCGCGCCAGTGTGCCATGTGGCTTTTTTTTCGTGCGGGGTAAAGCCTTTCATTCCGCATTACCGATTCCGGCTGGGCCTGTCCGGCCGGGATAAACCGCTTTTGCAGGGCTGCGCCCGGCTCAGGCGGCTCTCGAGGCTGCGGTGAGTCAGTCGGAGGAAGAAAGGTGAAAAGCAGAGCCGCTTGGCTTGTCTGAGGCAGGCTCGCCCGCTTGCCTGCCTTCCCTCCCTGGCGGAGGCGGGGGCAGCCGTTTGTGTCCGACTCAGACCCCTCCCTCTCTGGCTCGCTCGCTCGGTGTTAGACTCTCCCGGGGACGCCCGGAAACGCGCCTGGGCCCAAAGGCCTCAAGCAAGCCGTCTTTTCCCTCAGCCCTCGCTCCTTGGTGCCCTTGCGGTTAAATGTAGCCCCTCGAACCGGGCGGGGAGGTTTGCAGGAACATGGCGGGTAGGTAGCACCTCCCTTCCACCTCAATTACCCCCCCCGCCCCATCGTCCCGTTGCGAGAGCCCCCTCCCTCGAAACAAATAAGTCCCAAAAGGAAAGGCAGCGGCGCCTTAAGAGACTCCCAAGCAACCCCGATTTGGGTGGGGTATCTGGGGCTTCTCCGCCCGCGTTGCACGGGGTGTGCGCCTGTGCGGAGCAACTATAGTGAAAGTGTGGGGTGTTTTTTTTTTTCCCCCTTCTTTTGGGGAAAAAACAACAACTATGCGGCTCGCTCGCGTATCTCAGTCACCGTGAGGTAGGAAGGGCTTGTGGGATTTGTTGGCAGAGGGAGGCGTCCCCCTTCCGTCTCTTCCCTCGGAGTGTGAATGTGAGGAGGGGACGAGGTGTGGGCTCGGGTGCCAAGCGGAGCTCATAACGAGCCTGGGGGTGGGAAGGGCGGCGCGCGGAGTCCCTCGGCGAGAATTCACGTTGTCCTTTGTTTTGTCTTAATCCGCCTGCCCAGATCTGTCGCTGCTCCAGGAGGACGTTCAGGAGGAGATAGACGGATGTGAGTATCCGCCGCTGCCGCCTTCCCCCTTTGCACATGGAAGGCCCTCCCAGCCCGGCTGCTAACTGGGGAGGGCCGGGGGCGGGCCCACTTCCTTCTCACCCGGAAACTCTGGGTATCCCCCGAGTCTTGAAAGAAATGGGGAGAGGGAACCCGTCTCTTTTCAAGCGCGGTTGGTTCCTTGGATGAAATACGGGAGGGGCAGAGGAGTATTGTTGACCTCTCTTAATGTTGTTTCCGTGAATGGAGGGTTTGAAATCGTGAGGGCGGCTCAAGTTGCATTGTGGGAGGAAGTAGCCAAGCTCAGCTGTCCGGGCTGTTTCCCCCATTTGAGGGCATTTAGACGTACTATATGGCTTGCAAAATTATCTGTGGGTGCCTCTACTTCGTAGGCAGGCCGTGAACTGAAAATGGGGAATGCTATGAATTTGATGGGTTGGTTGGGTTAATAAATACTATGGTTGCTACTAGTCTTTTGATGAATGTGATGTGGTGCTTCTGAGCTTCCATTGTACTACTCGTTCCTTTGAAGGGAGTTGTTTATTTCTTGCCACTGAAGTTGGTTTAAAGTGGAAATACAGGAACTGATTTTCTTCCGGGTTATGTTTATATGTTTAATTCATCCCTCGACTGAGGTTGGCTGTATTCGTTTTTGGGCTAGTTGATGCAGTGAAGAATAGTTTACTTTCTATAAATAATTTTTTTTAAAATGCAGTAATGTCTTTGACCTTAAGTAATATTCATCTAAACGGTTTTCTGGATATAATAACTGCTTCTACAGTGCAAACAGAAATAATTCTTTATGTACCCAGAATCTACTCAGGAGAGAGATAGAAAGCTTAGTAACAGAACTGGGGTGGTGCAAAGCAAGGGCTGTACAGAAAAGCGGGGTGTCCAGCAGTTCAAGTAAATATTTATTTGCATTGCATTTATATTTTGCTTCTATTTTAGAAAAAAGTGCAAGTTAATCTCTATTTTAAATAAATTTGATGATGGATTTCTAGTTGGGTGGGGGTAGAAGGGATTTCCTTCTGAGGCTTGCTGCCAATTGGAATTACTATAATTAATACAAGAAATGTATTTACTTAGAAACATAAGTGGTTGTATTTACACTGTCTATAATTTGGCATATTCTGTTAATTCCTGTAAAAGTGCGAGTATCTTTTAAAAAGAAACAAATATGCTAGTAGTCCATGAAACAACTTTGTAGCTTTCCCCAACCTATTTATTTTCATGACATGTTTGGCCAGAGATCATATAATTTTGAGCCAGTACTCAGGATGGTAGCGAATTATGGGAATCACGGTACAATTCATATGAAGGTAATTATTATCAGTCAGGTGTGGAAGATCTGTGAATTATGCCTCAGAGACCTGAACTTTTTAAAGTAAATTTGTGCATTCAGTATTTTGATGAAACTTTTTTTTTTTAAAAGGCTGCCATGCAGGAAGGCTTGTCCATTTGAACAGTATCTGATTCATTTTGAATCTGGCTAACAAAATGTGAAATCTCAGAAGACAAAACAGCAAGATAGTTCTATAGTATTGTGTGTTGTTCAGCCAGTACTCATTTTAATCCCCTCAATTAGCCTTTATTTGTTTTCTGGATAAGTGAACATTTATTTTAAAAAGTAGAAGTTGTAGAAACTTAACATTTTCCCCTCATGTAAGATTGCCTACAAGGAATACAAAGAATTATTGGATATGAAATATAGCAATTAGCTGTGCAGAATATCAATTTTTTAAAAGAATTATTTGTTTTAATGATTGACAGGTACAGGGCTTGGCAAGCATAGATTGAGTACCATATATTGGCCTCCATAGACACGAATGGAAATCCTTGATATAATGGAAAAGTGAACTGACAATGAAAAATCAGAAGTGGTTGTATTTGAATTATATATATTGCCAATAAAGATGTAAAATAGTTTGATACTGTTTATTATAAAATCTTTTTTGAGTGACTCCAATGCCATTGCATGGAGACAAACATGGTGTGTAATTATTTCCTGGCCATTCTTAGATTGAATAAGTGTGTAACAGTTTATCTTGCAAAGTTTCTAATTTGTAAGGGCAATTTTAGGGGAAAGTAAAGTTACTTTCTAATTGTAAACAATGTTTTAGCATTCATCTTGTGCAACTGAATTCAGAGAAATATTTAGAGGATTATTTTGTCTCTTTGCTAACCCATGAAAGTGGCACTTGCTGTATGAGCTTTTATGCCTTTACTTTCTTGATTATTAGAGTTACAGTGCGAAAATTTTATCAAAGAGGACTATCTTTTAATGAGTGCTTGACGTGTTTGAAATCTATATTAGCTTCATTTCCTGTAAAAGTCATCTTTGTGCCAAAGTTCTTCAACTGAGAACACATTATTTCTTGTTCTTACATGTTTTATTCTGAACATTGTACTCTGTGTGTTCCTTGAGTAGTGCAGCTGTCTTGGCCCTCTGTACAGAGGCTATAGAAACATTCATCAAAATACTTTATCTGTACTCAGAGATTTATGGATAAAGGTAGAATCTTTACCTGGCCATAAGTGAGGCAGTAAATGCCAGTAAATTGAATTGCATGTTATAAGTTGATCTCCTACTAGAGACTGGGTATTTTAGCCTAGAATTTAATAAGTAATTTTTTGTGTTCCTAGGTGTGGCTTTTCATGCCTTAGGAAAGAAAAAGGCTAAATTGTTCTTTACTTTTTTATTTGAGAGTTTGTACTCTAAAATTACTTTACACAAAAACAGTGGCCCAATTTCTAATGTCTAAATAGTGTCTAATTAGACTTGGGGTTGTATTCCAGTTAGTAATTTTCCACCTTCTATTCCTCTATTAATAATCAGGATTATCAAGGGCATTTTGGTTTTTGTTAACCTTTTTTTAGTTTGGCTGGCTCTGCCAGTAATTTTCAAACAAACTGGAAAACAATTCTAAGGAAACTGCTGCCACATGGGCTTTTAGCACAATTTCTAATATACATGGTCTATGAGAGGATTAGAGAGATTCTAAAGAAACATATTTTGGATGCAGAATATTTAATTTAGGCAGAATATACAAAAATTCTAAATCCTGAAAACTGATCTCTGTTGGGAACCAGTTTGCTACCTTACCATTGTAACTATGTCAAAATATTAGAAAGTATTTTACAAGGCATTCTTTTTAATGAATACATTTGCCCTTGTGGTTCTGGAACCACTGGAATATTAAAATGATAGGTCATGTTTTCCATTATTACACTTTTTACGGAGACAAACTACATTAATTTTATTTTGTGGTCATTCAGATGATTTTAACATTTGTCAAATAAACAGCTGAATAGGATTTACAACATACCTAATTTTGTATAGTAGTTATAAAGACTAGAAAGAGAACCACTATTATTTGTAAATAGATTACACAACTATTGTGTAGTTCGCATACTGGCAATTCTCCCTCTTGAACCATTCTAAAGTTACTACATTTTCAGCCCAAATTATTAGTAGTTGTTGGATTGGATATATACAATTAATCCATAATTTAGGAACAGAATGAAAAACAATATGCTAAACTATAGCTGAACTTGAATTCTTGAATTTCAAGGTTAATATAATTGCCATTTTGAATGTAATACAGAGGTGGTATTCAGCAGGTTCTGAGCAGTTCTGGAGAACCGGGAGTGGAAATTTTGAGCAGTTCAGAGAACCAGCAAATACCATCTCTAACTGGAGATTTTACACTCTCCTTCCTCTGCCGCGCCCATCAAGCCACCTCACAGAACTGGTAGTAAAAAAATATGAATCCCACCAATGATGTAATAGTATATAAATCTTTGATAGAAATATTGAACTCAATTACCAATACTCAAATGCTAAAAACATAGCTAGCCTTTGAAAGAATTAAAATACTTTTAAAACAGCTAAACTTTTCTAGCTAATTCGTTTATTATAATCCTTGGTTAACATTTTCCCGTTATCCCTAAAATCTTGTGGACTATTATATTGATTCTCCTTTAATAGGTATTGAATGAATAAATTGCACAAAGTTTTCACATTCTTGTTTATGCAAATACCTATGCTACATTTGGAATTACTTCCCATTTTAAAGCTGATACCTCTGTAGTCAAAAATTCAATTTAGTTCCGGAATATAACTCCTGCAATACTCACCTATATTTTTTGAGAAAGAACTACCGTGTTTCTCCAACAATACGCCCCCCCCAATAGGAAGACACAGCATATTTTCTAGGCATATAATGAAATTAAGCCCCTCCCCCCAAATTTAGGCCTAGTTTAAAACATGCAAAATTGGGGGGGAAGTCGGGGGGAACTTGCCATTAGGAGTGCCCCACGGGCAGCTACGCCTCACCATCAGCCGCTCCTAACACCATGGGGGAGCACGGAGGGCTCCCTTACCACTCCCTTACCCGGGTCAGCAGGCGGGCAGCGTCGGCGTGGATATCCGGCAGCGTTTCAGCCGCTTCTCAGGCCTCCATAGCTTCCACAGTGGCAGCAGTGGCGGGAACCGTGGAAATTATGGAGGCGGCTCCCCCACCCAAGAAGCGGCTAAAACGTTTCCACAGTTCCCACCGCTGCTGCTGCTGTTATTGGAGATGGCGCTGGCGAGAGAGGGACAGCTGCAGCTTGGCCTGGGCGCTTGGAATGCAGGAAGGGGCTGAGCACCGGGACTTTTGCGAACTTGCAGAGCCCAAGGCTGGAGCACCAAGGATAGCAGCAGCAGAGACGCTCGCTCGGCTCTTCTCACGTGCACCCAGCCGCTCGGGATTAAACCAAAATGCAGCGCGTGGTGCTCCCAGGTACCTCAAAATGTTTTTTTTTCCTGTTGTTACGGGGACGGGGGGAAAGCGGGAGCGACTCAGATGCTGTTGGAGACAGCGCTGGTGCGCGCGGGGGGGGGGGAATTAATTCACCCCTGAAAAGACGTCCTAGCCATTCTTTCGGGGCTCAAAAAAAAAAAAGGCCCGGCCTTATTTTGTGAGAAACACGGTATGTCACAAAGGAACATATGCAAAGATGAATATAGGCAAGACTTTCAGAGACACTGCAGCAAGATAATAAAATCTTAAGTACATAAGTATGGTTTCCCCAAAACTGTAGTTAGAAACCTTGCAGTATAAACTACACTAAAATTCTGGGTTATTTCATGCTTTCGTTATAAAAATATTGATTTATTGTCAAGAAATAAGTACTATTTAACATAGTGGTGTGAAATAGAAATTTCCAATGCTTGAAATGAATTTTCATCAGGTTCATCATATCTGTTTAATAACCTAAATTAAACCGAGATATTTGAACAAAAAAATAGTGGTTTAAACGTAGTTTTTAAATAAAAATATTAAATATAATACTGAAATAATAGTGAAAAATAATTAGCTATGTAAAATATGCTTGACTTGCTGTATTCATGTTTACAGTTACCTCAAAAATCCCTTAAAAGTTTCAATCATATTAGCATAAGTTTCAAAACAATTGGCTTTGTAATTTTTCTTAAATATTTTATTTATGTGTTCCATTTTGCTTTAAAGTAGACTTAAATATTTTATAAATCTTTATAAACATAGATATGGAATCGTGCCTACTGTCCCTGTTCTATTGTTTTGTTTTTCTTATAAGTATCTACCTCATGTATTCAAAACTATATCTATTCTTATACCTGTATCTTGTAAGCGATTGACAAATCAAATCAAATGTAAAAAAAATGTAATTTATAATAATGCACAAAAGGCCTAACCTTGCATCAGGAGTCCCATTGTGATGTATCTACCATTAAGTCAGTAACAAAAAACTCATTTACATCTATACTATAGAGCTAAAGTACAAATAAGAAAGCACGTGGAGACAACTGTAATATCTATATGAAAAGAGTTAATATTGGGAATTTCATCTTCCCATTGTTCATTCAAAAAATGCAATAATGGAAATGCTTTTTTTTGGCTTGCTACAAGCATTCCTCTTGCAAGAAGTCTATTAGAAACCTTGTTAGCTTGGTAGTATAATCAAAATGGCAGAAGTGGATTCCACTGATGGCATATACATGAAAGAATCAGAATCAACCACCTTTTTGGAAATAGAGGGTATTTTGTAAGACTTCTCTGTAACTGGATTTTCAAAAATGTTTAAAATTTCTGTAAAATGATGAAATGCTTTAGTTTTAGTTTTACTGTACAGTATGTCATGGCTCGGTATTTTTATAGAAAGTTATGTACAAAAACAAATACAAATTTACACTTTTGATAAAAGGTGTAGGACAATGTGAGAGATGAATGAATTAACAAATGAAACATGGACCAGTATATTTAGTTAGTTTTCCATTGAATATTTCTTAGTTTTAGTTGTGATTTATGCAATATGTAGAAATTGAGAAGCTGATGCTAAGTTTTCTCATATATTCTCCATAGATAAATCTTAAAAGAGTCTATAGATCTCAAAGAATCAGGTAAAATACCTTTATGGCCTCATGTTTAAAACATAATGATATACCACTGATTGACGTAAGTTAATTTCCATTAATGTGAGTCGGGGGTCTGATTTAGTTAATTTATTTTTAATAAAACTTAAGACATGTTAATTTTATACACAGCATTTATATCTGAAAATACCTTTTTTAACATTAGCTCAAAATGACTGAAGCAAAAATACTGATTTAAATGAAATGACTTACAAAATATGCATTTAAACAAATTCAAAGTTTTTATTTAGGATTTGTTTTCATTAATGTTATTGGAAATACTTTAAAATTACAGAACTAGCAGCACCTGATAAATCTGATATGATCTTGAAAAAGCTAAGTAGAATGGGACCCACTGAGTGCTTCAGTAGAAGATAACCAAGATCCATGTCTTTGTAGGCTAGTTTGGGAAGAAGGCAATTGCAAATTGTTTCTGAAAGAAATACCTCGGAAGGGACAATGTCAACCATTTCTGTATCACTGCCAAGAAAAAGTATAGTTTCACTAGGAATCAGTTTAACTTTAAGACCTAACTTTAAAAAAAATACCTGTTTTGAAATACTGTGACTAATAATATACACTAGGTATATATTCATTAGTTTTTAAGAAACAGAAAAATCTAAGCTGGAAGGTTTCAAAAAGGAGAAAATTTCTAATATTGCAAATTTCCCCTCATTAATGGGATGAATCTGTAAAGCATTAGGCATTAGCTTAAAAAGCAAAAAAGTGATTGTGAAGGGCTGCAAGGAATTTTCAAAGCCTTCAACATCCCAGAGAGCAACTGCAAACTCCATTGTGCAAATATGCTTCCATAGCGTTTTAAAATAATGCACATCAAAATAAGTAACCTTAATACTCTGTCCTAATATCATTAGATTTGGCGAGAAAACTGATTACTGAAATTGTTCGCATGTGTAACAACTGTAAAACAAATTCAGTTTTTGGAAAGAGATTGAAAGTACTTTTTAACAATTGTGTGGCTATACTAGGAATGTTCTATGCAATACTGATCCTCTCTTTTACCAAATTGTATTGTACAGTAGGGACTGTTGGGTATATGGATACACCAACCAGGTTTGGGTTGAATAAATATGTAAACCTAGGATTAAGTGTCTATGTAGCTTTAAACAAGAAACTGCAATGTCATTGTGGGTGCGGTTGCAGGCAGCAATATAGGTAGGAAGGGAAACGTAATAGACCCGGCTTCTGGATGCACCTGGTTCTGTTCCTGGTCTGCTGCCTGCTGTTTTGGAACGTCTATCTGCTTACTCTGGATGGCTACTGTGCCAGATACCATTTCAACTGAACACAAGGACTGTTTGCCTGGTGAGCTGAGGATTCAGCGTTGTCTTTGAGATAAAGGTATCGGGAGGAGAAGATTTACAAGCAGATAAAGACATTGTATTTACTGTTAATGGACTTGATAACTGGATGGATATACTGGATAATGATATATGGACTGAATGACACTTCTTAATCTCTGTGTGCATTAAATAACTATTTTATAACTACAAACAGTGTTTTTGTCTCCAGTGTGTGTATACTCTTGGGCCCAGCCTCTCTCTCATTTGCCTGCCTGGCTTGACTGCTGCTGCATACTCTGCTTGGGGGTTTATCCCCAAACACTAACATTGGTTATGGGCCCAGCAGTGTGCACAGTCTAACTAACCAGGATATAGCAGTGAGAGCTGGTGGGAGTTGCACATTACTGTAAATACAAACTGTTTGTTAAATAGTTATTTTTCACAAGAGCAATGGCACAAGTAAATTTGCCACATCTGTCCATGATAGCCAGACTAGATGGAACAAACTATGTTTCATGGTCAATGAAATGTAGTTTACTTCTACGAAGAGAAGGTTTGTGGGACATAATAACAAACCCACCAGATGTATCTAACTTAAATCCTAACGATGAAGAGGATTATAAACTGATACAGGACTATGAACGAAAGAATGAACAGGCTTTGTGCATCATAGGTCTCACCCTGTCTGACCAGCAACTCATTCATATCCGTGGAGTGGAAAATGCTGCAGACTGCTGGGAGAATCTCAAAAGGATTTATGTTCGAGACAGTGTAGGAGCTCATATCAATCTTACACGGAAGCTGTTTAGAACACATCTTGAGATAAATGGAGACATGTTAACTCATTTAAACTGTATGAAAAGCATTTTTCAAGAATTACAAGAAAAAGAGCTTATATTTAATGAGTTGCAACAAGTATACATCATATTGTCTTCTTTGGATAGAAGCTATGATGATCTTGTGACTGCATTAGAGGTATTGCCAAAAGACAGTTTATCAGTAACTGAGATTACCGGCAGGCTATTAGAAGAAGCCAGAAGAAGGTTTGAACGTGACCAGCTGAGAGAAGATAAGCCTAATAAAGAAGAGAAATTATCTTCAAGGCTGGAAAGAAACCAGCTGTGTAAAGAAAAGTACCCGGAAGAAGAGAAGTTATCTTCGAAGGCATACACAATTAAAAAGTGTTTTAATTGTGGAGGCAGAGGACATTTGGCAAGATTCTGCAGAAAAGAAAAAAGCCAGAATGTAAAGAAGCCAAAGAAATCCTTTGAACTGGCCATGTTTGGCAATTGTGATATGAAGAATGATTTATGGGTGGTGGACAGTGGTGCATCCCACTGCATCACGAGAGATAAGACAAAGTTTATAAAAATGTCTACAAGTTCTCAACGTATATCACTCGCCAATGGCTGGTACCTCAAGGCCAAGGGTGAAGGTATTGCTTATTGTCCATGTTTAAACCAGAATATAAAAATGTTATATGTACCACAGTTAAAGATGAACTTACTTTCTGTAAGAGTATTAGATAAACTAGGATATGTAGTTACATTTAATAATAATAAGTGCATACTGGAAAAAGACAACAAAAAGGTAACTGCAGCTTTAAATGGAGCATTATATGTCTTACATGATAGTAAGAAAGGGGAGGCACAAACTGTATTTAACAATATCAAGCCTCATGATGAATGTATCCATTTATTGCATAGACGTTTGGGGCATGTGAATTTTAAAATGCTAAAACGTACAGTAGAGTTATCTGAAGGAATAAGGTTAAAACCCTGTGATAAGTATTTGCGTTGTAATGTCTGTTGTGAAGATAAGAGTAAAATAATGCCTGCAAATAGGCTAAATGGTTTCAAAACTACAGAACCTTTAGAAGTAGTATTTGCAGACATTATAGGTCCAAAGAAACCCAGTATGGGGGGTGCTCGATATATACTGAGCATTATGGACCATTACTCTAGATATGGGTTTTGCTACCTAACGAAAAGCAAAACTGAAACATATCAACATTTCTTCAACTGGTTAAGGTTTGCTGAAAGAAAAACCAAACGGCAAATTATAACCCTGGTGACAGATAATGGCATGGAATTTGTTAATAGCAAATTCCAGAGTAGATTAAAGGCAGCTGGAATAGCTCATAAGACATCTGCACCATACAGACCACAGCACAATGCATATATTGAAAGGCGAGGCCAAACATTGCAGGCAATGACCTGTACTATGTTAACTGATTCTGGGTTACCTGATTCTTTGTGGGGGGAGGCCACAATGTGTGCTAATCATTTATTAAATAATGTTGTTAACTCAACCACTGGTGGAATACCATTCACCATGTGGCATGGCAGGAAGCCTGATCTGAGTTACCTGCACACATTTGGTGCACCAGCATGGGTGCATATCCCTACACAACTCAGGCGTAAAGGGCAACATAGAGCTAAACAATTTTTCTTCGTTGGTTACCAAGCTAACCATAGGGCATATAGATTTTGGGAGAAAGGCACATCTAAGGTGTTATGTAGTGCCAATGCCCAATTTCTAGAGCACGAAGGATGGGATAAGTTAGAGCAGGATAACAATAACGAGGTGATTATTGAATCATACAGAAATCCCATTAAGTATCCCTGTAACTTTAAAAATAATGTAAAGGAAGAAGTACAGGAAGAAGTACAGCCCCTAGAGGAAGAAATAGCTGAAGATGAGGAACAGGTAGTAACTCAACCAAGCCCAGTAATACCCAGAAGGACTACACGTATTTCTAGACAGCCTGATAGATACCAGGCTAATACAGTGTGCCAGGAAAATAGAATCCCAAATACTGTGGATGAGATAGAAAAGTATCCTTCTAAAGAGAAAGAAAATTCGTATGCAGCAATTAATAAAGAATTGAAGTCTCTGAAGGATATGAAAGTGTATGAAAACGTGAGATTACCTAGTAATGAAAAACCCATTGGCTGCAAATGGATTTTTAAAATAAAAACTGATAAGGATGGAAACACAATCCATAAGGCAAGGTTAGTAGCCCAAGGTTTTAGACAAAGTGCAAAAGACTATGATGAAGTATTTGCACCTAGTCTGAAAGCAGCAACTTTAAGGGCAGCATTAGTGTGGGCAGCAAGCAAGCAATATATAGTTAACCATTTAGATGTGGAAACTGCTTACTTGCACGCTCCACTAAGACATACTGTGTATATGAAAAGGCCTAATGGATTTAAAGGAGACAATAATAATGATAATGATTGTTGGTTATTAAAGAAGAGCCTTTATGGTCTTAAACAATCGGGCTACGAATGGAACCAGTATATTGTGAAGGAACTGACCAATATAGGGTTTAAAGCTGGTTTAGCCGACCCATGTCTATTTAAGAGAGAAAAGAATGGGAAGATATCATTATTATTGTTGTTTACTGATGATATTGCTCTGTTAACTAAGACTAATGATGAAGCAAATGAAATAATAACATCATTAGCCAAGAAAATAAAAATCAAGCAATTAGGGGAGATAAAGAGATATCTAGGTTTGAATATACTGAGAACACAGAAAGGTTTTAGGATATCTCAGGAAGATAAGATATCTAAATTGCTAATAGATTATAAGATGGAACTTTGTAAGCCTGCAAAGACTCCAATGAGTCAGGATATTTGCAAAATGGATACACAAAGTCCCAAATGTGATAAGGCATTGTATCAATCTTTGATTGGTAGCTTATCATATATTAGCAATTGGTCAAGGCCAGATATTGCTTTTAGTATTAATCAGCTGGCACGACACAATAATGATCCGCTTCAATGTCACTGGATAGCATTGAGAAGAATCTTAAGGTATCTTAAAGGTACATTACACTATGCACTGTATTTAGAACCAAAAGGTGATCTCATATTGAGTGCTTATGCAGATGCTAGTTTTGCAGCAGAAAGAGATACTAGAAAGTCGACTTCAGGAACAGCCATAATGCTGGGTAAGACGTTAATTGGCTGGAAGTCAATAAGGCAACAGCATATAAGTTTGTCTACTATGGAGGCAGAATTCTCCTGTTTATCATTATTGTGTACTGAGTTGATTATGTACAAACAAATGTTGAAGGATATGGGTATAACTGTACATTACCCCATAGTTGTACATGAAGATAATCAGGCAGCAATTCAAATGGCCACTAATATTGCAGTTAAAACGAGAAGTAAACATACAGATTTGAGGTATCTTAATGTAAGACAATCTGTACAGAGTAAATTGATACAGCTGGAGTACTGCATGTCGGAGGACAATGTAGCTGATCATTTTACTAAAGCCCAAGGTGCTATTAAGCATCTAGAGAGTTGTGAAAAATATGGGTTTAGAATGTAAAGGCATTACATATTTATGTCACCCAAAAGGGGAGAATGTTGGGTATATGGATACACCAACCAGGTTTGGGTTGAATAAATATGTAAACCTAGGATTAAGTGTCTATGTAGCTTTAAACAAGAAACTGCAATGTCATTGTGGGTGCGGTTGCAGGCAGCAATATAGGTAGGAAGGGAAACGTAATAGACGCGGCTTCTGGATGCACCTGGTTCTGTTCCTGGTCTGCTGCCTGCTGTTTTGGAACGTCTATCTGCTTACTCTGGATGGCTACTGTGCCAGATACCATTTCAATTGAACACAAGGACTGTTTGCCTGGTGAGCTGAGGATTCAGCGTTGTCTTTGAGATAAAGGTATCGGGAGGAGAAGATTTACAAGCAGATAAAGACATTGTATTTACTGTTAATGGACTTGATAACTGGATGGATATACTGGATAATGATATATGGACTGAATGACACTTCTTAATCTCTGTGTGCATTAAATAACTATTTTATAACTACAAACAGTGTTTTTGTCTCCAGTGTGTGTATACTCTTGGGCCCAGCCTCTCTCTCATTTGCCTGCCTGGCTTGACTGCTGCTGCATACTCTGCTTGGGGGTTTATCCCCAAACACTAACAGGGACCATTGTGAAAGAATTCTATAAACTTAGGTTATAGTGGCAAACTTCAGTTGGAATGATAACAGAATTGTGTAAAACTCATTTCTATGATGTATTCTTTGCCAAAGTTGCTGGGTCATCTAATGCAGCAAAAACATAAACACACCCACATTGTTGTCCATTGGTAACAACTGGTAGCATGTAATAGCACACTACTAATTAACTTGTAGTTCAGAATTCCGGCTCATCATTGCAAGTGAAGCTTGCAGTGTTTGGATTTTTTACGTTAGAATAATTAAGTGGGCATATGATAGTTATACAGTTATAAACAATTTTTTCTCCTGTAATTTTAGAAACTGAGGTTATTCAATGGTGGGATGTTCATAATTGTCAAGAAGAAATAATGTTCACATAGCATATATTTAATCTGTGGAATTGGTTTCATAAAGATGTGATGTCATCCATCTGTTTATGCTTCAAAAGTGATTGGAAATGCTTATGGAGAAATATATGAATTGATAAATTATTGTGGTGGAAGTGAGAACCACAGCTGTTTATTCCTTTGCATAAAATAGTTTTATATATATTTATTTTTCCTCTCATGTCATGCATTTATTTTGCTTACTATTTCTTTCTTTTTGTTGCTTTCAGAAAGGAGATATAAAAGCACATCTATATGGAGATAAGGCTATCAGTGCATGTATACAGTATTAGAAATAGTAGGCCTTTCATTACTAGATTCTAGAATAGAAAGAGTGCTGATTTATACTTACAGAGTCCTCTCATAACTCATTATTTGATGTGTGGCATTTTGCTTAGAAGCACAGTCCCTCTTTGGGTCTTTGTTGTGAAGGTACACTAATTCTGTTTTCTATGTGCAGGTTGACACAGAAAGAAACAATGGTTCTAGTTGAATCATCTGCATAGCCTAACTATTGAATGGGATGGTTTACAAATGTAAACTTGTAATTATTTGTCATTGATTATTTTTCCTTTTTTATGAGAGATAATTTTTAGCCCATAGGATATAGATTTAAATAGCCTGAATCATGTGCCTGATTCAGTTTGTCTTCAAAATATTTTGTTGATAGTAGTAAAATATTTTGTGGATAGTGTTAATTTCTGCAGGAGGTGAATTTAATTGTCTAGTTTGAGTACCTTAGACTAAACGTTGCCTCAAATTAAGGACAGTCTGGTTTTATAGATTTTTCTAGCTTAACTATCTGATACTGTTATTCTCCAGTACGTCGACTGGAGAATCCACACATGAGTTGACACATGCCTTTCTGCCCAGAGACCGAGTCCTTAATCTTTTACCATGCCCCTCTGTAAACTGTCACTTTCCCAGTTCACGATTCAGTCTGGCCCGATAAGGACGTGGCAAAAAAAATCTTTGGGTAGAAACGCTGGATTCTTCAACTGACATCTTGTGTTGGCAAGTTTAAATTTGTAGCGCTGCAGCGACTCGGGTTAGTTTGGCTAGCTGAAGCAGCCATTTTATTGGCTATTAGAGATAGGAACCTTGCAGCAGAAGAGGGAGTAAGTTCCTGCGCGAGGATCACCCCGCCTCTCGCTGAGGCATCACAGCCACCTTACAGCTGACTGTACAGCTTGTTAGTTATAGCCTCTGGCTTTTAATGGCTCCAGGAAAAATTAACTATCTGATACTGTCATTTTCTTTACAACTTACAGTATATGGTGATGACTTTGACTTGCTCTACCTCTGTAACTTAGTTCTCTTCCCTCCTTCCCATTGCATTTTCCTGTTTGGTATATCCTTGAATATCTTACTGCTGCTTGAAACTCAAATGATTTTAGAATGAAATGTACTAATTACGTGGAAGGAAAATTAATCTGAATTTTGTAATTCGCCCTCCAATAAAAAGATTTTTTTCTGTCTCCATTATTATGTATATTTAAAATACAAGGATTTTTCTATTTTACAAGGAAATACAAGGAAATTTCTTTTTATTTGAAATAACTTAGAATATTTTTTCTTCTAGCAAATGCAATTAAGTATAAATTTCAAAGTCATTGCATTATTGCCCAAAAATCTCTTTTAAAAGAAAAAACATTGTAAAAGATCACGTTTTAAGAAATATTATTGCTTAAAACTTCAAGTATCCATCTGTTTTAAACCATAAAAATGTGATGATGATAAGAAATATTTCTGATGTCTCTGATAGTTGGTGTGGATGACTACATCTCAGAATCTGATGCGATTATTGTATCTTCAGCCCTGGACTTTGTCTCACAAGATGAAATGTTGACACCTTTGGGAAGATTGGACAAGTACGCTGCAAGCGAGAATATTTTTAATAGGTATGGTATAGAGCCTAAGGATAGAATAAATATTTTATTGAGGAGTGTGTGTGTGTGTGTGTGTGTGTGTGTGTGTAAGAGAGAGTGGAGGAGAATTTAATCTTTATATAGTTTTGAAAATCTATCTTTTTTCTATTTTGTGGATTACATGCCCTTTTATAAGATAAAAGTGAGATTGCAGAACCCTGAGATAATTTAGTAACTGGCAATCTATAAATGTTTAGCTTTTTGAAAAAAAAATTAGGATAGATAAAGTTGTTGCAATGTAGTAATATGTACTTTTTTCATGCTGTAGGCAAATGGTGGCTCGAAGTTTGTTGGATACTTTGAAAGAAGTGAGTGATGATGAGAAAGATTGTATTGCTGTACTGGAAAGAGTCAGCAGGCTAGCAGATGATTCAGGTATGTAAAGTGAACAATTTTTATAGGACAGTATGATAAGAGAAAGGACTTGGAAATTCAGAAAGTAATAAAACTTTAACAAAGGATGGAATTATCTCTAACTGACCAGGAAGCCATGCAGGGAATGGAAGTTTTTCTAAGAGTCTTTCTAGTTAAATGTAGAATAGAAATGCTCATATAAAATCAAATTCAGAATGTTGTTAGCTGTCATGAAAAAAAAAAATGGAGATTAAATTAGAAGGAATCCATATGGGATGTTCATGTATTTGGGAATGAAGTGTTCAGTTCCTGAATTGATTGATTTTCTACAGAAATAATAGCTAATATCTTCTAATAAAAAAGAGCTTTTGAAGAAGAAATCACTGTATGTGATAGAGTTTTATGAAAATATGCTAGTGGTTCATTTTTATTATGACAAAGGTAATGTTTATATATCAGATCCATTGGGTTGCATGTGTGAGAGTGCTATTGTTTCTAGATATTGTGTTATAGTCTCTGCTATGAGTCCTGAGAGAGAGGGAGGGAGGGAGGGAGGGAGAGAGAGAGATTCCACGAGTGTTCCTCAGATTTGTTGATATATTTATTCGTCAAACTGCAATTAGGTTATGAGACAGATGTGGTCCATGATCCTGGGTATTTCAATCTTAATGTATTTATAGAAGACATGTTCAATCTTAGGTATACACATATATAACAATGAACATCTTCAAAGGAATAATATCCACAAGGGAATAAAAAAGGAACTTACTATTCTTCCTGGATAGCCTCATTAGCAGAGGAATCAACAAATTAGAACCCCAAGTCTATTGACAAATATTCCACATTAACCAAGTGCTCCATTATCAAAGTAACAGCCCAACCACCCGCAATAGGAGCTGTGAAGGGGTTTAATTCAGATGAGTACAAATGCACTAAAACACCAGAAAAAAGAAACAGACTGTTTGTACAATATCTTCCAACAAAATAGATGGCCAGGCAAGTTTATCAAAAAATCCCTGACTGCTCACTACAGCAGAACTAACACAAGTTATGAAAAGACTTAACAGTACATACCCCCCCAAAACATATCAGAAACAACAACAGACTATTCCAACCACACAACATCACCATAGCACACAAACTAAAGCCCTGCAAAACATCTTAAGTAAACCAAAAGATTCATTGGCCAAAGGGGAAAAAAGAAACAGAAGTTATCTAACATACAATTTAAGGACTGTACAGACTTACAGAGTACGCCCATGAACACCAACTGGAAGTCAAAAGACACAATGAAAACTTAATTTCACAATACATGGACCTACTTAACCACAGTTTCAACTGGGAAGGGAAGTGTAAATATCCTAGACCTTTAATGGCGAACCTATGATCATGCATGCCAGAAGTGGCACACACAGCCATTTCTCCGGGCATGCCAGCTGTTGCCCACTGCTCTTCCGGGTTCCAGTGTATGCATGCACACTGGCCAGCTGGTCTTTGCATGCATGGGAGCACCGGAAACTGGAAGAGCAGTTCTCCGGAGCGCAAGGCAATAATACTTTTTTAGAATATTCAATAATTGTAAAATAAGACTAATTATAACTCTTTTACTAGCAATGTACTGTAAGTAATAGTAATTCAGATTCAAATGAACATACACATGCAATTTACAAATGATACAATTTCCTTCTTTATGCTTTTATTGATAGAGCCAACAGTAAGAGCTGAGTTAATGGAACAGGTGCCTCATATTGCTATGTTTTGTCAAGAAAACAGGCCGTCAATCCCTTATGCCTTTTCAAAATATTTATTGCCCATTGTGGTCAGGTATCTAGCAGACCAGAATAATCAGGTAAGATTACTTTAAACTTACTGAAATCATATAAATATTTTACCTGTTTGGAATTAAATAATTTGTATGATGTCTTTTGTATCATACCTAGGTTCATATTTTTTGTAGTTTTTTGAAGCGTAAGCATGATAGGTCCTTACCCTACCTTATCTTGCCTTGCCTTATCTGAAAAACTCATAGTTTGAAATCTAGGTAATGGATTGCTTAAAGACAAATCAGGTGAAAAATGATTTAGCCACTGAGTTAATAAAATTTCTCATTGATATATTATCTACAACTCAACAGTTCATTAATTTTCACCATTATTTCATTGTTTCAACCAGAATTTTCAGTTCTTTGTATGCTGTATACATTTTTACAGATTGCTTTCTTCTTTTTAAAAAAGTGAGACCTAGGAGTTTTAGAATTACAATTCCTACTACCCAAGCTACTTTTATTAAGGATACGTTTTCAAAACTCATTGACAAAGTACCAGAATTGCTAAGGTTTTTAAAAGCAAAATAAGTGTGTTAATCAATTGTCATATGTCATAACAATTTGGGAAGCAGATCTTCCCAAAGAGTTAAATATTGCAGTTGTGCCCCTCTAATTATATCACTTGATCCTTTCTGTATCTAGGGCTGCAGAAAGAGAGGACTCAGGCAAAGAAAACATTGAATATTTTATATTTACATTTTATATTTGGGTGTATGTGGACAATGTAAGATTTGTATGGAATATGTACATGCTACTGAATTTCTGCCACCAGATTAAATGAAAAATTTTGGAAAGTTGAACCTGCTTGTAAATTATTCAGAGAACAAAGGAGTATGATCCAGAATTTCATTTTAAAAAGAAAGAGAAAAACATGGATAATACAGGAAAGAGCAAAGTTTTTCTTCTAAAAGAATAGGAAATCTGAGAGGCGAAACACTGGGGACCCATAAGGGGATAAATTTATGTGAGTAGCATAGAGGAAACATGATTTTTTATTCAAAATGTTTTGTGTAGGAGAAAATAAGGAGACAAAAACTCATAACCTACACGTTGCCAGCATAGGACCTCTGCTGTTCCATGCAACCCTTAGCTAGCTAATAATTTGTGTAGCTTGATCTGGAAGATTAATGTTGGCTTTATCTTTACATAGGAGCTAAAATAGCTTTATAAAATTCATTTCTAAATAGGAAACTATTGTGTGAGCCAGTGCTTTTGTAGGTTTCCTTTTTTTGTTGTTCTGAAGTTCAGAATGATTATGGAAGCAACTTTTCAGACTAACAAATGTTGCTAAAATGCATAAACTTTCATGAACCATGACTCACTTCATCAGGTGCATGAAATATAGGATTTAGAAGAATAGGGAAAGGAGAAATCAAGGATGGTTATGCAGTTATATGTGAGACAGATTACAAGTATTATTAATTATATGTTTGAGGTGTAAAAAAACTCTTGCTTTTGTTAAGATCTTCTGGGATGGCCTGAAAATGTTTGATGTGTCGAGTTCAGCAATTTCTCCCTTTTCTGCATTGGTAAAATATTTTTGTTCCAAAACAACTTTGAAACATTTTAGTACAATGTTCTGAGAGATTAAAATACTCTGGTATTAGTGTGCTCTGAGTTTTGAAAGCAAAGTTGTGCCCAGTTTTTTGTGCAGTTTGGCCCATAGAAATTTTGTGAATAAATCTACATATTTGAAACATGAAAATTATTATTTCCAGATAAGAATTCAGAACTGCTTGGATTCCATAGCAGAGTAAAACTGTGTGAAAAGATTATTTGACTATTCATCTCCCATTAATGCTTTGTAATGCTTAACAAATATTTCATCATTGCAGTAATACAAATAAGGCCAATTATTAGAATCTTTGTCACTCAGATGACTCATTTCTCTGAAATATATTGCAGAACCATAAATATAGTACAGATAGCTATAATACAGTTTGACTTACAGCCATTTGTTTAGTGACTGTTTGAAGTGATGACAACGCCAAAAAAAAGACCGATGACCATTTTTCACACTTACAACCATTGCAGCATCCATATCGTCACATAAAAATACTTCAGACACTCGGCAACCTGCATGTATTTATGACAGTTGCAGTGTCCCAGCATCATGAGTTCAACTCTTGCAAACTTTTGATAAGCAAAGTCAATGGGGAAGCCAGATTCACTTAACTAATTTAACAACTACAGTGATTCAACAACTGTGGCAAGAAAGGTTGCAAAATGGGACAAAACTCACTTAACTGTCTTGCTTAGCAATGGAAATTTTGCAGAAATTGAGACAAATGGAATTCTCCTTTTCCTGATTTTTATGTTTTTACATAGGTGAGAAAAACAAGTCAAGCAGCATTACTTGTTCTGTTGGAACAAGAACTTATCGAACGATATGATGTGGAGACCAAAGTATGTCCAGTTCTTGTAGAACTGACTGCTCCAGATAGCAATGATGATGTGAAGACAGAGGCAGTGGCAGTAAGTAAGAAGATGATGTTCCAGGAACTGTTTGACTGATTATCTGAATATATATCACAGCAGTAGAGGTGTTTTCATTGACAGAATAAATATTGTGCTTTTTAGCTGTTTTACACAATACAGCCATACAACACTTTTGATTCAGGGGCAAAAAGCTGGCTTGGACCAAAACTGCTCTATCGTCTCAGAAAAAGACACATTTTGTTTCAATATTTGTTGTTTAGATTTATACTATGCTTCATCAAAATCGAAAAGACTGTCAGTGGATCTAGCATTTCAGTAATAAAGTAAAATATCCATGGTAAAAAAAAATAGAAAAGCAATCCAAGTTAGATTATCATATAGGAATCAGTCAGTCTCATGGTGTCAGCTTATTTTCCCAAAGTCCGTAGAGAAGTAGGGGCAGGTCAAATGTTGAGAGAAGCACTTCCATAGGAAAAGCATTTCTCTGAGCCTCCTTTCTCTTTTATGTCCTTTTTCACAAATGTGAGGGGTTAGAAGTATTTTTTCCTGGGATATCTAAGTACACCATGCCAAGCCATGTAGATCTTAAAGATGAAAAACAGTTCTTTGAATTGCACTCAGAAATGAATAGGGACCCAATGTAGAGCCCAAGGCCAAAGGTTTAATATATTTATGTTGCAGGTCACTGGGCCACTGCATATTGGACAAGTAAAAGCTTCCAAGTGGTTTTCAAAGGCAGCCCCATATAAAGCAGTTTGCTTCCAGGCCACCTTGCCTAGCAGTTTCATGTAAATGTTTTTAAAAAGCATCCTATGCCCAAATCTGAATTGTGCCAGAAAAGAGATGGGATAATGTGTTATACTATATTTGTACACTTACCAAAGTTTCAATCATCAGTAATCAATAATTTCTTTAGAAAGGGAGGGGAGGCTAGAGTCAAAATGATAGTTGTCAAATACTTGCAAATTCATGGAGGTTTCTTAAGAAATGGGCAAATTCTTTCAAGCCTTTTTCAAGATTGCTGATACTAGCCCCTTGGAAGCAAGGCATTGACCTTTTCCCAGATGTCATGCTCCCTTCAAGCCTCCAAAGGAGTCAGGAGGGACAAGAAACAGTTGCCTGAGGACAAATGATAGAGAACTTGTCCACTTCATCAGGTTTCACAGACCAGAAGGAGTTCCAGATAACATGTCAAAATATTGCCCCAATTACCATAACAAACTAACCATAAAGGGTCCAGATTTTGGTGAATCTGGGAGATCAACAAAGTTCTGTACCAATTTGTCATAGCAGCCTGACAGGAGGTAAGTTAACTTGTCACCTTAAAAAGGATAACATGAGAAGAGAATTCATAATATTTTAATCATAATATTCCCTCCTCCCTATTTTATAAGCCCTAAGGTCATCATACTCATATTCAGTCAGATTCACTTTTCATTTTTCTCGTTTTCTCATTTTTCTTTCTTGATATTTCTAGTGACACATCCATTATATTTTAACTGATCTTCATTTATTTGGATTTTTAAAAAAAACAGCATAGTGTAATTTTTAATTGTGGGGATTTTGCCTACATGGGTACAACTTCCTGTGTGTTTTCCCAAGCCATGTGATTTGGGTATTTATAAGAGTGATAGGCAGTTCCCATGATCTCCATTATTGGCTCTGATGACATAGGATGAGGGGATTGGAATTTATTGTGACACCTTGCTCACACTTCTTGGAATCAAAAATCAGACATCTAGTATCACATCTATATTTCTCTGAACTGCTTATATCTACCGCTGCTTGTGGACATGCAGTAAATTGCTCTATTAATCTGACCAAAAGTTCTTCATTTAGTCAATATCACAGCTCATTTGTATGTGTTTTCTACTAACTTTATATTAAAAAAATAATTTTATTTAATTTTTTGTTAATATTTCAATGTCTGTGAATGCAGACAAATACACATACATGTACATTTATGGGATGCAAAGGCATAGGTTTATAAATTTAAAGAAGTTGGACTGCTAGATGCATAACTAAAATTTTCTTTATGTTTAGATAATGTGCAAAATGGCTTCCATGGTTGGAAAGGACATCACAGAGAGACTCATTCTTCCTAGATTTTGTGAAATGTGCTGTGATTGTAGAATGTTTCATGTACGGAAGGTATGCTTTCTTCCTTTATAAATCTATGCTGCTTTTTATTAAAAAAACCACTTTAATGTTTACTAAGAGCAAGACATTATGTCTCTCTGTTTGTAGTCTGTGATAAGATGAACTGTTACGGTTGAAATGCTGAAAGCTGGTAGTCACAATTTACACAAGATACTCGAGATGCCTCAGAGAAGAAAAATTACCTAATGCATGGAAAAATGCTGAAGTGAATCTTATACCCAAGAAAGTGGCTCAAGATGTTTTAAAGAAATATCGCCCAATAAGCCGCCTTTCAGTCATTTACCACAGGCTGTCAAGCTGGTGATTGGCGGGCCGAATACAGCCCACGCAGGCCATATCCACCCTGGCTCACAAAGACAAAAAACATCCTGCTGTATCACAATGCGGCCCATGATGCAATCGAGTTTTATACTCCTGATCTATAAGGTTTTCACCAGGATAATAGCAAAAAGAATATCAAGAACATTAAATGATGCACAGCCAAAAGAGCAGGCAGGATTCAGAAGTGGTTACAGCACAATGGATCACATCCAGGTTGTACAGCAAATAATTGAAAGGCACAACAAATATTCCATGCTTGTGTATGGCTTTCATTGACTACAAAAGGGCTTTTGACTCAGTATTCCAGCAAGCAATAATTCATTAATGCAAGGTGTAGACAGTGCTTACAGAAATTTACTATAATCAATATATGAAAAAACAATGGTGCCAGTTTGCCTTAATGATCTTAAAGTGGAAATCAACATTGAGGTGTATGACAAGGCGATTCAAATATGTACAGTATCCTTTTCTCAGCTTACCTTGAAGTATTTTGCAAACTAGACTGGACAAAAGATGGAATAAAAATCAGTGGTGTTTATTTAAATCACTTAAGATTTGCTGTTGTTAAGATGATGTTCTCACAGGACTTAAAAGAGCTACAAAGACACACGAGCTGCACAAGAGCTGATGACATCAGCAAATATTGGCAAAAGAAAGCTCAGGACCGTATAGGTTGGAAACTGGCGGAAGAGGCCTTCATCCTGCAGTGGATAGGCAATGGCTAAAATGATGATGAGATAAACTATTCATGTTAAGAATTTCAATTACATTCTAACCTAAAAGTCTGAATAAAGAAAAATATTATGCATCTGTAGGCCAAGCAAATTTAACATAAGTGTTGCTAAAAGGAATTATGTTATTTCTCATGGGAAATTTGAGGAGTTGTAAAAATTTGAGGATATTTGTAAAAAGAGCAAGCTAGGTAAGATCGCCATAGAAGACTAGTATTCTGTGGAAATTTATTCCCAGAATTTTAGTTTCAGAGCAGTAGTGGGATTCAATTTTTTTTTACTACTGATTCTGTGGGCGTGGCTTGGTGGGCATGGCAGGGCAAGGATATTGTAAAATCTCCAGTCAGAGGGTAGCATTTTCTAGTTCTCCAAACTACTCAAAATTTCCGCTCCCAGTTCTCCAAAACTGGTCAGAACCTGCTGAATACCACTTCTGTTTCAGAGAGCTGAGAAAAATAAGAAAGGTCATAAAAATAATTAATTTTGACAGATTTCTTATGCATGTGATGCTTGATTTACTGACAAAAGCAAAACAATATCAAATGATTACAAAAGTTTTGTTGAAGGCAAAATATCTATTATTCAGTTTAATCTGTGAGGAACATTATCCCAAATATGGTAGTTAGCAGAATGTGAAAAAAAATTACTTTTAGATCATCCCATTGAGTACCTCATAAATGGTAAATGTCTGTGTGTGTGAGAGAGAAAGAGAGACAGAGAGACATGTTTGGGAATATACTTTGATCTTCAGCTGATTTATGGAGAATATTAGAATCTGAAAAATGTTCCTTTAGTTTTACGCATATCATATCATAACCCCATATATAACATGCAAACTTTCAAGATGAGAACTGCAGTGGATGATTAATTTTTCATCAAATAAAATACTTGCTGTTAATTAAAAAGCACTACTTAAAAACAATTGAACGATGCTTTCTTCAATTACAAGTATCTTCAAATCCCTAAACTATTATTTTCCTTGCTTCGTTCATTGAAAATTCTAATTAAAATTCTTATTTTTGTCCAGGTATGTGCAGCCAATTTTGGAGATATTTGTAGTGTAGTTGGACAGCAAGCCACTGAAGAAATGCTGGTGAGCTTCATATATCAAAGTTCTATTTTTATTTAATTTTTAATCATAAAGTTGTGCTGAATTTCAATAAGGGCAGTTAAATAATTTTCTTGAAGCTTGAATAAAAATGGATAGGATAGAGTTAATTTTTGATAATCATTTCTTCAGGAATAAAGATACTACATTTGCATATCATACCTGGAACAAACCTGTTATGGTTTTTTTCATTTCTCTAAGGTACAAGCACATTTTTGGCATATTGCAAATAGTACTAAATGTAATTTTATTGAATTATTTGAGTACTTTCTGGTCTTTGAATGCATTCCTATAATCCCTGCTTTCACTGATTTGTCACTGTAAAAAAAATCCTTTATAAATGTGGATTATTCTACTTGCGAAAAGGTGGAATTATTCTATTTTACGTTTCCAAAGATAATATTGGCCATTGTTAAAGGCTGTAGTTAAAAAATACTAAATAAAGCCATCAATATTTTTATAATCTTACCGAAACCCTACATTAGAATTTTTTTTCTTAAATGTTTTGAAGTCCACAAGGAGTGGAAGAAGACCCAAATTAAATCATTTGTACTTGATATCATATTTTATATTTTCTAGTTACCTAGATTTTTCCAGCTTTGTTCAGATAATGTGTGGGGTGTGCGGAAGGCTTGTGCCGAATGCTTTATGGCTGTTTCATGTGCCACATCACAGGAAGTCCGTCGAACAAAATTGTCAACACTTTTTATTAATCTTATCAGTGACCCTTCACGATGGGTAAGTTCAGTTATTAAATTTACCTTCTATTTTTTTTAATTCTCAATTTCTTGGTATATTCACTTATTCTGAAAACATGATTGAAAGTATAGTTAATATGAAAGCGGGTCATGTATAAAGAAAACAATTCAATCCTCTGTCCTCTACTCTTTTGGAACCAGTGGTTTGCACTGTAGACAGTAGGTATGTTTAAAATGTAGACTAGGAGGAGGGTTTGGAGAATATATCGTTGATTATTTCTACTGTGCTATTTGAGAAATTTTCTCAGAATTAAAGGTGTCTGAAAAAAATGTTGTGGAGAAAAATGAAAAAAAAAAATCACAATGTTTTCCTCTTCTTGGAAACTTCACTGAATCCTGGTGCAAATTCAAAGAAACATCTATCCACAGATCTCCCATCTGAATGCAACCCATTGATTATATCTGTCCAATAGATGATTATGATTGTGAAGGCTGGGAATATATTTAATACGGGGTTGAGATTTTCCAGTTCTGTAGGTACTACAGATAACCCTCAGTTTATGTCCATTTGTTCAGTGATTGTTCATATTTATGACAGTGCTGAAAAAATGGGATGTATGGTCATTAAAATTCTACCATTGGAACTGCATCACCACCTTGCCATACCACCGTGACCACATGATTGCCATTTGCAATATTTTGCAAGTTTTCCTCCCAGCTTCCCACAAGCAAAGTCAGTGGAAGCTGGGAGGGAAAGTTATAAATCATTCCAGTAAGTTTCTCCTTCCGATTTTTCTTCCGCCCACAACATCCCTGCCCAATTCTGTATATATAATATCTGCAATTACTACTGATACCATCCATGCTTTCACTTTACAGTAAAAACCTTTGAAACTCTAAAATAACTGGATTTCTAGGTAGTTTATTTTTACTGCTTTTTTACTACTAGAATTAGCATAGAGGTTTAAAACTGCTATTTTCCTTCATGAAATAAAATTGGATCCATAAGAAATCTTATCAAAATAAATGTATATAATCAAAGACTTTTTCAGGTAGTTCAAGTAACATATTGCCATATCTGATTTGGGGGCCTAAACATTCCCAGATGCAAAACTTCCCTGCTACATACTTTTGCGAACTTATCACTTCTCTAATCATGCCCAATAAAATAGCTATAGTTTTCTCTGGAATATGTTCTTCCAGGTTCGCCAAGCTGCCTTTCAATCTCTGGGGCCTTTTATATCAACATTTGCAAATCCATCCAGCAGTGGTCAATTTTTTAGAGAAGAAGAATGTAAGAACACTGAAAGTCAGAATTTTATAGAAGAACACAGGTATGGATAATAAAATTCAATGAAAACAATGTTGAAATAAAATGTTCACACATTTCATATTTGCTCATCTATCTTTAGAAGTGAAACTCTCACATTTTGAGAGATAATGATAAAACATGTTGCGTTCTTTTCCTAATATTTTGAAAGATGATTCTTTGTTTGTGCCAAATTTCTGTTTATTGTAGAAAATCTTCAGTGTTTTTGAGGTTTCCATCTGTGAATGAGTCAGTGAGCTTATGTGTTGTTATATAGATCAGAGTGAATAATTTTTGAGGGAAATATGCCAGAAGTTGAGATCAGTTTCCTGTGTACTACAGTTTGTCTACTGTTCTTTGTACTTTGGTCTGGTTTTTACGCTTTTTGTTTTTATTCCTGTTCAGGCATCCTACAAATCTTCATTTCCTTTCCCCCTTTCTTACCCACAAGTTGCTGTTTGACAAACTGTATTCTAGCTAGATTCGTGTGTGTGTAATAGCAATAGCAATAGCACTTAGACCTATATACCTCTTTACGGTGCTTAACAGCCCTCTCTAAGCAGTTTACAGAGTCAGCATATTGCCCCCAACAGTTTTGGTCCACATTTTACCCACCTTGGAAGGATGGAGGGCTGAGTCAACCTTGAGCCTGGTGAGAATTGAACTGCCAAATTACAGCCAGCCAGAAGTAGCCTGAAGTACTGCACTCTAACCACTGTGCCTCCATGGCTCT
Organism: Pseudonaja textilis; assembly: GCF_049901715.1. Classification (NCBI taxonomy): domain Eukaryota; kingdom Metazoa; phylum Chordata; class Lepidosauria; order Squamata; family Elapidae; genus Pseudonaja; species Pseudonaja textilis. The sequence goes on from NC_141992.1 coordinate 150,608,899, forward strand.
TATAAGCTAATATTGACATCTGTTTTCATCCAGCAGTGAAAACAATAAGGATTCAGAAGATGTATCCACATATGATGTACAGAGCCAGACAGAGTTGTCTTTAGACACTGAGGAATGCAATTTTGAAGCCACCCCTGAAAATGACAAAGCAGAAAGTAACTTGGTTCATTTCCAGGATGAGGCATTGCTACATAGTACTTTGTCTTTGGAACCATGCAAAGAACCTTCAGATGAGAATGAACCCAGTTTTGATCATTGTACGTTAGCAGTGCTACCAGAGCCTGCATTGCATTCACAGGAAAACTCACTTGTGGAGCAAGAACTGTATAACTCATTCCATTTCTGGAGGACTCCACTTCCTAAGATAGATATTGATTTAGAGCTTCAGGAAAATGCAGAAAAGGATGATTTAGCAAATCAGAAAGGACAACAGGAGGTTATGGCATGTGCATCTTCAAACATAATGGCTACAAGAAAGGAGTTGGAAGAAATGATAGAAAATTTGGAGCCCCATATGGACGATCCAGATGTTAAAGGTAATAACATCTTATATTGTAGTATTTTGTAAGTTGAGCTTTGAATTAGTAGCTTTTATAATGTTTATTAAAGTTTACAAATAGAAAGATAAAAAACTATAAGAATATAAAAATAAAATATAACTGCAAAGAAAAAATAATAAAGGAAAAAATAAAGGAAATAAAGGAAAATAGATAAACAAGAAATAACTGATTTTTCTGCTATTACTTTAAAAAAACAAATAAAAGAATATTTAAATTATTAATGTTTTAGGATTATAATAGGAAACATCTGAAATGTGTGATTTAATGCATAATTTTTACTTTTGGTAACTATTTCATATAAGTTTAAAATAATGCTTTAGTTGTGTCTCTGTCTAATTTTCTCTGTGGAGCCAGTAGCAAGGAAGCCGAGAAAAAGGAAGTAAACACAGTTTGGGAAAGCAGGAAATTGCTAATTTTAAAAAAGCCCAGAAAGAATGTTGAATTGCAATATTTTAGCAATAGGAGAAAAAAAGATGCAACAGACAAAACTCTAAATAGTAATAAAATTAATGAAATGAAATAATAAAAGAGCTGGTTAGAGAGACTTGGTACAATAGGAAAAATAGGTTCAACAAATGGGCTGTTGGCCTGTCTTATATTATCTCTCGTGTTTGTTTTTGTAAGGGTTCAACAGTTTCCATTATCAATTAGTTTTACTAATTACTGTACAAATCACTTTTCTTTTACCTTGGTCCGATACTTAAATTGCCTATTCTGTTGTAAAGCTAGCATGATTTTACCAGTATCACCCACGTTGTCAAGCCCAAAATTGGCAGTCACGGGGGAAGGGTTTCGGGCTTGCCACATTCCTAAGTGGAGATAAAGAGAGTGTTTTGGTTTGGTGATCTTCCTTCTTGTGGGATACGAGCTGTCCTTGCTTGGGACCCTTGAGGTGGAGATTTATGACATCAAGCATCACTGAATTATTTCTATTGGAGAATGTGACTTTTGGGGGTCGTTTCTAACTTGTAATATTGTGGGGTAATTCCGGGTTGTGTCAGATCAGGAATTACCATGGACTTTTGCAATTTGATGCTTTCCTAAATAAAAAAAATCTGTTTTGAAGATGGACTTTGTATTTTCTTTTTAAATGGATTTCATCACTTGGAAACCTGACACACATTTTATATGGCGGAATGCAAAAAGAAAGGGTAGCTACAGAAGAGATGAGCACAATAGGTCACATAAAGGAAAAACTGAGATCTATCCAAAGGCAATTGCTGGATAAATATTGTCGTTCAGGAAGCAGCGGTTTAGTCAAACCTGAAAACTGAAGATTGGATTAGCGCAAGATGAACTGGGGAAAAACTTGATAATGCTGACCAGAAACCTAAATCAGTATAATTAATAAAGTTGAGTTATAAAGTTGGTCCAAATGTCAAACATGAGAATAAAGTTACAAATCTAGAAATAATAAAAACGAATTATCCCATTTGATATGAATGTGCCTTTAAAATATGGTACTAGAATAGTACAATACTTTTATTTTTAAGGTAGCACGGAAATTGTTCCTTCAGTGTAGTTTATATTAAAAGGCTAGTTTTTTGCAGAGTATTGAGCAAATAACCGTAATAATGTGCAATGACTAAATAAGAGATCAGCAAAGTGGAAGTAATGCTTACATTTTCTCCCACAAAAAGGCAACTTTTAGCAAACCTCCTCTGCTTTCTATTTCTCTTATTCTGCAGAGTATAATATACTTCTGATTACCTGAAGGTTCCTTTTATAAAATTGATAAAATAATATTTGGGAAAACCATTAAACGTCCAATGTTCTCTGTAACTGTTTGTATTGTTTATTGGTGGGAAATAATATATATTTAGCTGTTCAGACTGCACAACTTATTCCATTGCTGAACAAAGTAAAGGAAAAACAACAGTTAGTTTCTTTTTTGTTCATATAATTTTTATTAAAGAAATGTTTACAAGAATAAAAAGTGTACAAATTTTGAAAGAAAAGTAAGGAAAAAAAATAATGAAAAAAGTACACAGAAAAATAGAAGAAGGAAGGGGAAAAGAAAAAAAGGAAAAAGTATAGTTTATTTAAAAAACAGCTTCTGGTCTTCTTGATAATGGTTACAATTACATTTATATTTTAACACCTCTGTCTAAGGTTTCCTTCTTTCCTTAGTCTAGCCTTTAAACAGCAATTAATTCCTAATGCCTGAGAAATTCTAGCTGTATATTGAACAACTAGAATTCTTTCTTTTCAAAAGAAATCAAAAGCTAAGTTGAGTTAGGTGACCTTTTTCTCAGTAGGTAAATAGCCAGAATTAACAAATTATTCCCTGTGCTGCTTTCATCTATAGTGAATTTAACAACTACTAGTACAACTAAATTAGGCTCTGAGAACCTCTAGTGCCTGTAGTTTGATATTTTGGTTTGCACTGTTAAACAGGATTATGAAGCCTCTCCAATAATTTTCATATACCTGAAGTAGAAATTACATATATATATATAGATAACATGCATTAAATTGTCAGATATGTGGTAATAAGATTGCTGTATAATAATTTTAGAAGTTAAACTTTTAATCATAAAAGACTTTAGAAAGCCAGAAAAAAGGGCTTAATAGAATTTTAAAAATTGTACTGGACTCCCTTTCAGTCTTTTTTGTTGTTTTGTATTTTCCAAAAATGTTGAGGATCCTACTTATATAACGGTTCTTAACAATTTTCAAACTTGGTTATTGACTAAATATACTGATTGGAAATTAGGTTGCATTTATGAATATTTTTTTTTGGTGTTTGAATTAACTTAGTTTCACAGAGCTCAGAGAAAACTCTGGAGAGAATGTCTGCCTTGAGCGCAAAGATAAGAATGAATCTGCCCCAAATTATCAGTGGAGATCTCTGTTTGGCCTTGCCCTACATGTATCTTCAAAAAAAAAATGGAAGTGATGCTGAATACTAATCTGTGTATTATTGCTGATGTGTACCTTTCTTGATATATCCTAATATTTCTTCTTTCTACGCAGCCCAAGTGGAGGTACTCTCTGCTGCTCTCCGAGCTTCCAGTCTAGATCCTCAAGAGGAGCCCACAGCAAGCATGGGCAAGTTATCAAACTGTCAAAGCGAAGTATGCATCAAAGACCAACTAAACTGTACATTAATCCGGGATGACACAGTGCCTTTAATCAATGATGCTGTTGAGGTAAAGAAAAGAAAACATAATTTATGAATTTCTAAATTGGTGTAGCACGTGAAATTCTAGATAGTGATTCTGTGCTGTGTAAATATGCCTGGGATGTTACTGCACACAGTCTTTCTAAAACATGTTACTATTTTTTTCCCCACACATTCAGGACATTGTAGAATCCACTCTTCGTTATATTCACAATGACTCAGACTTGAACACTAATAGTTGTTTCAGCCCTGAAGAAGAAAAAAAATCTAAAATTCAGGTATATTTTAAATGTTTCTTTCAGGTTCATAAAGAAGCGATACCTTCATAGAAGCTAAACCTGTGTATCATTAATCTCTAGTCTAAAACCCTTAACCTGTCAGGTCATTATTTTAGAGATATTTTCTTACCCGAATAGAAAAATGAATGTCTAAGGGCAAAAAAGCAGTAGGAATAGGAACAACTTCTGATTCTGTAGTGACTTAACTGTAGCTGACTGCCCTCCAGCAGCCAGTGGTGGAACCAGTCTACATAGCCACCAGAGGGGTAAGGTACGACCTAACTACTGAACCGCTAGGCGGTGGCGTAGCAGTGTGGCAATATGGAAGCAATCATAAATTCACCCAATTTCAATCCCATAGGAATCCTGGGTTATGTAAATTCTGTAAATTAGCCATTTGAAGATTCTTGATTCAAAAACTGTTGCTCTATGATACTATTTTGGCTCATTAAAGATTACATATAGAGTTTTAGTGATATACAGATATTTATAGGTATTTGTCAGTTCTAATTTTTATTCTCCTATTAGTGAGCTTTGACACAGTATTGGAATTTGAACGTTCCAGCTCTGTGTTTAGCCCTGAGAGAACAAAAAATGAACATTAGGTCAAACATTTCTGTTTCTCCTTGTTTTATTTACACTTAAATAACAAAACAGCTAAAGGCATTGCTCTAATCTTGTTCTTACAATCATTTTTATTGTTTTTATTTTCCAGTTTTAATCTTTACTGTTCCCTTGTAACTCAAACTGGGATAGACTGGTTTCCCTCTTGGCTTTTTCACAATCTCATGATTTAGAAGGAAGATACATACCCTTAACTTTGGCAGCTGCAGTATAACACTTCCATGAATCTGTTATGCTTTAAATATATCTAAACAGCATGCATGTAGCCTTTTTTCATCTTTTTGCCTCAAATCCTGTATCTTTGTTCATTTCTAAGATGCTGATTTTTAATAGCAATAGCAATAGAACTTAGGGCTTATATACTGCTTTACAGTGCTTTGCAGCCCTCTCTAAGTGGTTTACAGTCAGCATATTGCCCCCAACAGTTTGGGTCCTCATTTTACCCACCTCAGAAAGATGGAGTGCTGAATGAACCTTGTGCCTGGTGAGAATTGAACTGCCAAATTGCAGTCAGCCGGCAGTCAGCAGAAGTAGCCTGCAGTGCTGCATTCTAACCACTGCGCCACCATGGCTTAATCTCAAGACATCAGTGTGAAGTAGATATTAACAAATTTGGATGAGTTTCAATTTATACATATAATTTTTTTTAATCTGTGTTTTTTACAATTAGACATGGCATTCTCATTGAATATAATATTCCTAAAATTTCACAGTTTTAACATAAAATCAGAAATCGGGTGTTTAAAATTAATTGTGCAACTTCAAATAGAAGGTTGGAGAGAAATCATTAAAGGTGAGATAATCCCCCCCGGCTCTTTTATCCAAAGAGACAATCTTGGACAGGATACTTTAGTCCTGTTGGATTGGCCAGCTCATAATTTCATTTGGGTTTGCAGCCATAAATGTATGACATGTATTGCACCATACAGTCATGCATTCTCCTCTTCCAATTTTGCAGAGGGATTCTGTTTTTTTGTTTTAGGATGTTGTACCTCAAGCCTTGCTAGACCAGTATTTATCCATGACTGATCCCTCTCGAGCACAGACTGTTGATACTGAGATTGCCAAACACTGTGCTTATAGCCTTCCAGGAGTGGCACTTACCCTAGGTAGACAGAACTGGCACTGTCTGAAAGACACCTATGAGACTCTAGCTTCTGATATGCAGGTAATGGAAAATCCACATTATACTTGGATGGTATAGAAATTTGTTATGCTACCTTAAGATTAATTTGTCTCATTGACATAATAAAAAAACGAACAAATGTTGGTTTATTTCTTGTGCTTCTTGGATTTTTTCATGAGAAAAGTGTTTTAGGAAAAGTGAGAAAGTTAATTTGTACATTATATCTCTCTGTTTAGATAGTCAAATAACTAATGGAATTTTATTTCACTCTACAATACAGTTATACTGAAATTTGTTTGCTTGTTGAGATGTTATTTCTATAACATCATTTTTCCTGCTTAATTGCTGTTTAAGAAGTAAACCTGGTTATCTAATAAAAGAAAAATAAAGCAAGAATTAGAAAAATATTTTACTTCCTGCTCAGTAATAGTTACGAAACTGCTCTAATATTTCTAAAATGCCAGACATTATTAGCAAGAGAGTAGAATTGTTTTACTGCAAAATTGTAGGCAAAAAAATAAATATATGAGATTTTACAGTCAGTCCTGTATTTTGCTTTGAAGGATAGGTAGGCTAAGTTACATATCAGGCATCTAATCTGGTAAAAAAGAAAGCTTCTGATATAAAAATACTTTGTTTAATATTCCTGGGCTGGCAAGAGTCAAAATAATTTTTAAAGAAATCAGGAGAAAGACAAATGAGCATAATCTGTTTTTTCCTGAAGATGTTACTCCTATTTTCCACTGTTGTTTTTTCTAACTTTCTTCCGATAAAATTCAAACATATTTTTATTTGTTTTGCTTTAATATTGTACTTGCAATTAAATGAACTGGAGTCATTTTGTATAACTGATAATTGCTTGGATCCTTTCAGTGGAAAGTTCGAAGAACGTTAGCTTTCTCCATACATGAACTTGCAGTCATTCTTGGAGATCAGCTCACTGCCGGTGATCTGGTTCCAGTCTTTAATGGCTTCTTAAAAGATCTCGATGAAGTTAGGATTGGTGTGCTTAAGCACCTACATGATTTTTTGAAGGTACATTCTTCTTTTCTATATATATTCAAAAATAAATTGGTATTTTTCCTTCTTTCCTGTATTGTTCTGTGTTGTAACTTGTCAAATTTATTTATGAAATAATTATTATATTTGTAATTTAATTTCTGATGTAATTTTATATTGCACATTGCTGTCTTACAACAATCTCAAAAGTGCCTTTTAAGACAACTTCACTTTTTATACAGTGATTTTACTCAGATTCTCTTAGCAATTATTATTTTCTACGTGATTCTTAAAGTGTTTCATAATTATTAATTCCAGCTTCTTCATCCTGATAAAAGGCGGGAGTATCTTTATCAGCTTCAGGAATTCTTGGTCACAGACAATAGCAGGAACTGGCGTTTTCGAGCAGAGCTTGCTGAGTAAGTTTTTGCGATAATTAGATAGGAGTACATGTGTAAGGGCATGTTGCTGGCTTGTTACATTTGAACCAAGATCAGTCTTGTTTTTCTTTTAATAATCTGTATTCTAAACCGAAATGCAATCCAAGCAGCTCATATTGGAAATGGCTTGTTTTGATTGGATGTTTCTTCTTACCACATCCAATGAGCTGCTTAGACACTCCCCTGCTTTCGGTGCAGACCAACCAGGAGGGTTTTGTCTATATTTAGGAATAACATCTTGGCAATAAACATCATCAAGATCCTTGCAAGGACTGAGGCAAGAATGAAATGAGTTAAAAAGCCTCATTGCATAATATTTGGAAATAAATCTTAGTTTGTTGCAGTTATTGATATTATCCCCATCCTATTATATTTGCATTTCTAAGCAAAATATTTAGGAAAGTTTACAAAGAACAAAATTCAGAGAATGCTTCTTAAACTGATTATTAAAATAGCCATAACTATACTGTTCAAAATGAATATAGTTAATATTTTGAGAAAAGAGAAAACTGGCTCCTTAATTTTTCTCTTGCCAGATGAAAAATTAATAGCTAGGACCCCATCCATGGTTACTCATGTGTAGGTCCTTATGGGTTCAGAAGAATTTATTCTCGATAGAATTTTAATTCAGAGAGATTAACTACTAAAGTGATATACTTTGTATTATGTGCACAAGTCTTACTTTTAAGAGCAGAAACATTTTTCTGCTCTCTCAGATACCCAAGAAAACATTCCTTGCTAAGTCTGGAACAAGCAAGTAAGGTAGTAGGTGACCTGTAGATATTAAAGAATGCTCCATAATCAGCAGTGTCAATAAAGCAGATGGTTCCTGCTGTCTTTTGGTTTCCTTCAGAAAGGTTATACTAGGTCAGATCAGAACTTAGTTCTGTGCTGGGAGAGACCATAGTTCTTTATGATATATCATCATTTTCAATGAGGGCAAAGAATGCCAACATGGAAAATATGAAGAACAGCCATTTAATGTTAACATGTCCTGTGAATGATGGGTCCTCTGTGAGTTAATCAGCAATAAATCCAACAATTGTTGAGTCAGTAAATACATTTGATATTTTCAGACAATGTTATGAGTACTAAACAAAATGAGAAATACCATTCACAGACTGGCTTCTAAGGCTGGTCATAAGACACCAATTCACCACCAAGCAAGCAAGGTTGTTGCAACACTCCTTTCTATTCTACTCAGGGTACTTCTTTATGTATTCCTATGACTTCCTCTTTTGGCGGGGAAGGGAACATTTACAAACAAAACATTTGGCTATAGCTATTTTTTTTTCTCTCAACTTGCCTGTGAGACTGATGTAGAATCCAAAGGCATCTCGAAAAATGAAAATTATTCTGAAAGCTAATCTCCTGCTTGGTAGCAAGCCAGCTTTTTTATTTTTGTTGAAACATCTTATTGCATTGGCAGGCTGCCAGCCATTGGCCTTATTTAAGCTAATGAATTCCCTTTTAGGGAAACCTGCACAAATAAATCATCTGCCCATTTTGACACTATTGCTCACAACTTTGTCAACAGAATTACTCAGATTCACCTCACTCTGAACTCTTCATGGGAGGTGCTTGAAGCAATGACTGGCATAAAATCCTGTAGTGTTAGCTGAAGCTTCTGGTCTGTAGACTCTTTTCAAATGACCAGAATACTGTTGAACAAGTTCTTCATCATGTTTTGATTGGATCTGTGCCTACCTAGATGTTTTGGGGAACAGGTGGGAATGTGACAGTTTGCACTCATGGTAAACCTGTGTTGCTTACCACTAAATTTCCAAATGCAATTGAAAGTGCCTATCAGATGGCTTGGTACAAGACAATTTAAGGATTAGCAACTAGAACCAACTCATTCTGTGTTTTCACATACAGGAAACCATTGGGGAGATTGCATTTCCATAAAATAAAGAATTGAAACCAAGCAACAATATTTTTCTGTGATAGCTCTGATACTATGGAACAGCATATTAGTATAGTTCATAATAGTAATAGTAATAATGGCAGGAGTAGGAGTAGGTGTAGTAGATTCTTACAGAAACTCAGCATATGCCTTTAGGCATATTGCTTCCCCCATGCACTGTATTTGGGAAATCATACCATCATTCTCTGGTTTTATCTCCCTAGAGATCTCAACTCTAGAAATTGACAATCGCCACTCTAAAATTATTGCCCCAATAATTAGAGTTCAGAGATAGCCCGTTAACAACCTTATTTCAGTACTGAAGAATGGCACTCAGGATAAATGATAAACTCCATAGGGGGGTTGAATAATAGTGATCTTAAAAGATTTGTTATATTTTAGGACAATTAGCATATGGTCAACTCATTAATTTCCATTAATTGTAATAAAATTATTATTGTGATTTTTGAAAATAATTATGACCTCTTGTTTTGTTTTTTCTATTCCTATAGGCAGCTGATTTTACTTCTTGATCTGTATAGTCCCAGAGACATATATGATTATCTGCGACCTATTGCCCTCAACCTTTGTGCAGACAAGGTTTCTTCTGTTCGATGGATTTCCTACAAGCTGGTATAAGTTAAAAAGCAGTCCTTGAACACAACAGTTTAATACACCAACTATTTTAGTGATTGATTTACGTAATGGACCATGTTTTCTAGGTTAGTGAAATGGTAAAGAAGCTGTACAATGCTCCAACACCAGCATTTGTGATTGATCTTATGAATGAACTGATTGAAAGATTCTGCAGATGTCCAAAGTGGTCTGGTCGACAAGCATTTGTCTTTATTTGCCAGGTAAGAATTCTTCTTCTTCTACTTCTTCATAATCACTATTGTCTGTGGCTCCTCCATTTTCAGTACTTAATTATTTTGTTTTATTGTTCTTGTTTCTTTGCTCCTTACGTAAAAGGGAAAAATTCCCAGTGGCTTGCTCTGGATTAGTGTAAATGTTGATTATTTTCTCAACCTAATTTAATTAGTTATTAATCCAATTAATTTTGTAATTTAATTACCGTAGTTTAGCATAATTTATTCAGCAAATTATATAATCACAGGCATTTGTGGCCTATTCCAAATATGTAGTTTAACCCCCCAAGATTTAGTGTGATTTCGTGTAATTGCTACATATTTCATTATCCAAAAGAAGAATTCTTTTTAACTGACTGATTGATTGTATTTATGACAAGATGAGGAGGAGGCCGACTTGGAGAAGAACATCAAAACTAGAAAGAAAAAAAAAAGGCGAAATCTGTCATAGATTCTTGTTACATGCTACTTTAAGCCTTTATTGCTTACCTCACTGTCCACCATTAAATATTGCTTGAATGAAGCAGGTGTTTTTAGGTATCGTTCTTTTTCAGACTATTATAGAAGATGACTGCCTGCCAATGGATCACTTTGCTGAATATCTACTGCCCCATTTGCTACACTTGGCCTCAGACAGAGTTCCAAACGTTAGAGTCCTGCTTGCAAAGACCTTAAGACAAACACTTCTAGAAAAAGGTTAGTGGTACTAAACTTTTCAAATTCCCTTGCTATCTTTCCTGTTATTTTGAAAGTAGTTTCCTATGTGCTTATTATCTAGAAGGGAATGACAAGGTCCACTGAGTAAACCTTTGTTTTAAATTGGATTATAATCTTTGAACTAAATTAGAATGTGGAGAGCATTTGAGCCAAAAATTAGGGGGTTATAAAATTGTTTAAGAACCTTAGGTTTGAACAAGGGAGAAATGGAGATATTAATATAGGTAGGTAGAAAGTACTCAGGAAGTACAGAATTTGCTTCTCCTTTGCTTTTAACTAGTTCATGGTCAAGGCTGTCTGAAGTCTCAGCTGTAAAAACTCTTCCTATAATGCAGGCTTAGGCCCCAAGAGAATTCCCATAATTTTTGGAGAGGCTTAAATCATTTTTTTTTAAAAAAGTCTCCCCATAACACACCTCAAATGGCTGAAAAGTTTTACCTCTCTTCTTTACGATGTTATAGGTAATCCTCAATTTATGACCATAGTGGAGCCTGGAATTAAAGTTGTAAGTCATGCTAGTCATTTAGTGGGTCATCACACCACCGTGCCCAATTTTTCTACCTTTTTTGCAGTGGTCATTAAGTGAACACAGCAGTCATAAGTAAATGCAGATGTTATTAAGCAAATTGTTCACAATGGGCTTTTTTTTTGTAAGAAACCAGAAGTAAACATTGGTTTTGGGCAAAAGAAAAGATTGTAAATCATAGTCTCATGATCTTGGAATGCTATCAATGGCTATAAATGCTGGCCAGTTACCAAACACCCCAAGTATAATCAGTCGTCAGAACTTTGAATATGATTTGTAAGTAGCCCGGGGGAAGGTCTGCCGTTATTTTGAATGGTTGCTAAGTGATTGGTTGTAAATTGAGGACTATCTGTACTTTGTGCCACGCTGGCAGCCCCCCTATCTAAGCCACTCAGGAAACGAGATGAGCTAATTCTACTTTATTGTAAGGTTACATTAACAGAATTTCACAAGTCTGACTATGCAACTCTCTCGCTGTTCATTTTAACCACCTGATCAGGTGGGTCCTTCCTAAGTTTCTTCCTCTGACTATTAAGCCGCTGAAGACTCCTCCCATTTTTCTCTTTTCTAGGCAGCGTATCTTCCCATCTTCCCTCAAGGCCATTCTCACATACCATTATACATAGCCACTTTAGCTTTCAAAACAAAATAAAATAAAAAGAGAAGCTCCTAATATCAAAGTAGTTGCCCACTCCTGCTACAGTGACTAAACTGATTGTGGTTACCTTATATACTTGGCATGTGCTCATGAATAAATCTGCAATCCTGAACACATGTATGGGGAAAAATTCCACTGGACAGGATTGGATATATATTTGATAAGATTACATTTTACCTTTTATTCTTTCCAAACTATATATATTAACAGTGAAAGACAGACCTTGCTTTCAAAAACGTTCTCCTTTTTAAACAGTCTGACAAATAAAAGGCACCTGATAAATGATTATTGAAAAGATTAGTAACCATGGGTGGGCGGGGGGGGGGGAATAAAAGACAGACTGAATATAGAAAAGAATGGGAAAATATTTATGGGAGTAAGAATGTGAATAGAAAATGAGTTGGAAAGAAAATACTGCACAATAAAGAGATTTTATTGGCAAAGTTGATAGCTTAAAAAAGACTAGGGAGGTAATAGAATAAGGAAGAGACAGAAACATAATCTATGAGAAAGGGCCTGTAAATATGGAAGGACACTGAGAGGTGGAGGGGGGGAAAAAAGCTAAATAATTCATCCTGAATTCTGCAGGGTGAAAAGGACACACAAGATAGAATAGATCATTTTTAATTAAAATGCAAAATATAGGTTAGGCTTAGAGTAAGGAACTGGCCCAGAAGTCAGAATGAAATTACTGATTGCAGCAGAGTAGATCCAACATTGTTTATTATCTGAATTGAGGTAAAGGAGGATATGAACACTAAATGAGAAAAAAGAAAACAATCTCTTGGCTCCTGTGGATTTTAATTTACATTTCATTTCTGCAACCCTCTGATTTTGATGACCAATACTTGCTATTTCATGCATGCTGATTCCCTTCCTTTGTTTTTTCCCCCTCGATACAGAATACTTTCTGATGTGTGTTAATTCCCATCAAGAGGCTGTAGAACAGACAATTGTGGCCCTCCAGATGGATAATGACAATGATGTCAAGTATTTTGCAAGCATCCACCCGGCCAGTACCAAAATTTCTGATGATGCTATGAGCACAGCCTCTTCAACTTACTAAAAGTAGTTCCTGAATGTTGGTATAATTTTAATAAAAGAGAACAAACATTACAAAATTGTAGGCAATCGTCAAGTGCCCCTAACATGGATTACTGAAACCTCTTTTCCACGGAGGAGAGAATATCTTGCCAGACTTAACTTCAGTTGGATGTTATCTAAATCTGAGATCAAGAATTTTGGAGTCAAGGAAAAAAAACCAGTTATGTGTTGAATCTTGACTCTAGAAAAACTTTGCTCAGAGGGATTGTATTTGTCACCAGAGCCTTAAATCTTCTGTCTTCCTGAATATGTGAAACTTGAATTGTCTGAGCATTTTCAGTGTAGAAAGGGAGTGATTTCCAGAGACTGTCATTTGTTTTCTGTCAAACAGTTACCTTAGCAAACTCTTTCTTTCTTAGGAACCAATAGCTGGCGGATTTATACCGAGAAGCAAAGAAGCTGTCTCCAGTATTAGCTATTAAAGTTTTTAATCTTTGAAAAGACTTAAATTTGTGTGCAGTTGGGCACATCCTTAAGTGTGAATAGTTTTGATGTGTGTAAATGAGGGAAAAGTAGAAGTTTGGTGTTTTGTTTTTCTCATCTTAAGGATTCAGTGCCAACATTAAACCACAATCTGATTTTAACCCTTAAAACACAGCATATTGCTGTGTCTGTGAGCAGAAATCTATGCTGAGTACCTGTGTCCTGATATTTTTTTTTTCATGCTGGTCATGACCTGAAGGAAATCTAATAGCACATGTACTTCAAGTCAGGTATTTTAAACTTGATCATGATCGGTTCTGAGGTGCAACTTTTTCTTCATATACTGTACGTATCTTGGACCACTCGTGGGAGTGCTGCAGTCTTTAATCATGCTATTTCAAACTGTTGTGATAAAATGTTCTTTCCTTCTCAGAATAAAAAAAAATTATTAATAAGAATGAACTTTCCTTTTCTTAATGCCATGTAATCCCTTGAAACTATGAACTGTTTTTTATAAAAATACTTCCCTGTTCCAGTGTTCAAAAGTGCCTAAAATACAGGTTTAAATTAGCATGATTATGTCAGTGTGTTTTGATTCCTGTTTTCATAAAAAATAGTTGAAAGTCCTGATTCTGTTGGACAAAACATCTGTACAACTAATGTTTGTGTTTACGTTTTCATAGCACCAAATTGCAACAAAGGTATTTTAGGGGTGGGTGGGAAATCTGACTTAACCGCAGTTTGTATGCAGGACTTTTGAACCCTGATTATACACAAGTGTCTGTTTTTAGGATTGCAGTAGATTTATTAATGCCACAGTGGTTAAGAGCCCTAGTGGGTGCAATGGTTGGAATGCAGTATTACAGGCTAACTGGGCCTGCAGCCTGGAGTTCAATCTGATGGGTTTCGAGGTGAATCATCCTTCCAAGGTTTGCAAAACGAGGACCCAGATTGTTGGGAGCAATAAGCTGACATTGTAAACTGGTCAGAAAGTGCTGTAAAGCAATATGAGGTGGTATATAAGTCTAAGTGCTATGTGAACACCTCAGCATATTTTATAATACAGTAAGACACTGGGATGGGAATTCATAAAAATGCCTTCCTGTGAATCCTTTAAATTATAGCCTGACCTTTTAAGGCCTTGTTCGTTTTGTTAATATAATTATATGTATGCTTTTTCTGGTTAAGCCTAGGTCTTTGTTTAGGCATACAGATCTGCATGCGCACACAAACTGTTCAATTAAAGATTTCAAACCAGGTCAGTTATCCAGTCCTTTAACAGGACATCTAATTTGCTCAAAATACGCTAGGAATGGCCAATATTCATGGTAACCACCCTCCTAAGGAAACTAGATGTAGGCTATTCTTGCGTATTCAAATGCTCTGCTATAACATTCATATCACAATTTTGTTAATAGTATTTCTCATTTCTGGGAAAATATTTGCTCCTATCAACATATGACATGCTAGATATAAACATTAGGGTTTTTTATGCCTGTTTTTAAAAAACGGCATCATTGTTGGAAAACCTTCTGCAAAAAAGAGCAATGACAGGAGGGGGGTTGGGAGCGGAATGGCTTTTGGGGACTTGCCACTTGCTGTTCTTGATAAAATCACCTCTCCAAAATGCTTTAAAGGGGCATTCTCTGGAGAAGCCACATTGTCTCATGGATGCTCAGGTGAGTTGGAGGGGGGATGTCTACTTCTCCTACTGTGATCTCTAGCTTAATTCTGTTGATGGGAGAGGCAATAACATAGGGCAGTGATATGGTTGGTGTTACGCTATCTGCAAAGTTCGCTTGGCTTTCCACACACACTCGCTGCTGTACTACAACTGAAGAGAACATTCTCAAATTGCAAACTGGCCATTCAGGTACACTGTGGTTTAGTTTAATAATGGCTTGGCAAAGCAGTTGGGGTGTTCCTAAGGTGCTAGTGTGAATGAAGACCTTTTGATATGTTGAAGAAGCCATACTTCAAAAGCTGGGCCTCAGCTGTCTATAGGGGGGTTGCATAGGCCACACTTCCCCTGAGACTGCTAGTGAAGCAAAGGGCATGTGCAGAGACAGCTATTAGAGCTGCTGATCAAGATTGGCAAGGAGCCTGCCTCTTATTTCAGAGAGGGATTTATGAAAAAGTTCTGTTGGAATACTTCGTACAGCACTTTTCCTAATACATTTGCTGTTTTCTCAAGCTAAATCAAAAGGGACAGAAAAAAAGTTTCTGCTTAGGTATTATCAATCCATATTTCATCAGCTTATTAAGAGGGCATTTCCCTCTAAATGTGAGCCAGTCTACATCAAAGTGCCAGTTAAACTGTTGAGTTCCTAATTATAACATCTTTTATGCAGAATCCAACCTGGATTGGTTACCAAGACGAGGTTTTGTCTTGAGCTTTTGGACTCGTGCTGGTGATCATCTTCAGGGAAGGGAACTTCCTTTAGCAGAGTGTATCCTTTGGGCTGATCTTTGTGTGTTTATATGGTGCCCGTTGTATGTGGCTCTTTTAGATGTTGATCCAATTAACATCTTAAAAAGCCATATACAACAAGCACCAATTATCACACACAGAAGCCCAAAGCACACACACTGCTAGAGGAATTTTCCTGAAGAGGTGCCCCAGCGTGAGTCCCAAAGCTTTGAAGACAAAGTCTCTGGTCCCAGTGACCAACTCGGATTGGATCCTGCAACATTATCCTGGGACATGTATGTTTGCCTTTATTCGTAACATCTTTTATATCCAAACTGAAAATGACTTTAGTCCTATTGAACCCCATTTTTGCACTATCTGTTGTGAAAATATAATCCATTTATATTCTTTATTGCATTTACTCTATCATAACATTTGACTCATGAGTACCTAGTCTTCAGGAATCTTTACTTTTCTGAATCATTTCATCCACATCCTTAAAACATTTCAGCAAAATAAATCCCCTGCAGAAATCGTGATTCTTCTGAAGCAGGTTTCCTTTTATGTAACTTAAAGTTTGGACTGGCATTAACCTCTATCTTCTAGTTTTGAACTTGTTATTCCTCCCTGCTATGGTTCCTTTTTTGAAGAGTTAGCAGAACATGAGTTTCTTGGGAGCTGGCCTTATGACTATATGTATATATTTTTTATTTTTATTTTTTAAAAATGTAAACAAAAGTTTGCAAGTTTCATGGCTTCTTCTCAAATTGGAACAGAAGGACCATCAGCAAGAATGGATATGTGGCAATTGTAAGCAAGCTTAATTTACAACAATGTACAGCATTCTAATCAGACCTGTATTAAATTGCCATGTAGCATATATTTAATCTTTGCTTCCACTTTTGTTTTTGAACCAATGGAACTTGAACAATACTTATGTATGTTGGTATTTTCCTTGTGCAGCATTATATATGAAACACACCAATTTCATTTCCTTTTTTCAGTCTGTGGGAAAAGATACTCAAGAATCGGATAAGCATATGACTCCTTTCTCTAAAAACAGCAAACATTTGCTTAGCTAATACCTGCTTAAAACAGAGTGAATACACTGAATACACTGAAGAATGACATGGGGAAAATAATTATTTTCCCTGCTATAATAAGTCCCTAATGAAAACATGGCGTTACCAAACAGCAACAAGATTGTGTTCTTCCAGCACATTCTGCTATGATGAAAGAAGCACATCAAAATTTGAAATGGGGAAAATTCAGATTCTGCTGTCAGACAACAAATCAGTTTAGGGTCGCAGAAGCAAGCAGCAGGGCACATGACTTTGCAGCATAGATAGGTAAACTTCGCATCTACTAATCTACAGAAAATTCATAAATGAAAGAAGTGGGAATGAACAGAAACGTAGGTCTCATTGCTGAGCTTTCTCTTCATTTGGGTCGATAAAATCATTTGGAATTAAGAACAGTTTGAGCTTACAATGAATTAAGTTCAAATCAGGTTGTTGTGAACATTCCAGAAATGCTTTGCACTCAAAACTCTTTCAAATTTGCCAACAGGTAGTTTGTATCCCAAGAGGATTTTTTTTTTCAACTGCTGTCCCTCATTAGTTAACAATTTTCTGCCAGAGAGAGTTGATTCTGATTTTTGATTAGACTGAAGAATCATACAATCCAGAAATGCGAATCAGAAAGAAACACAATTAGTAATCTGTCCTTTTGGTTTTTCTGTAGAATTGCATTTATTTAATACAAACATTTTTCATAGGTTCAGTTGGTTATTTCCACATCAGGGTTTTCAATGTGGGCCAGAGAATTTATTGGTGAATCTTAACATTTTTAATTCAATAAAACCATTAGCACATGGCTGTTAAATTTATTTTCTTGATTAACATGTTCTTGACAAACAAAAATTAGCCAATATCAAAATATTTGATGAACATTGATTATAAAAATTTGACAATTTAATAGAAATTAGTATGAATTCAAAACAAAAAGGTTTAAATACTGTCAGAAATATAAAATGTATGTAACAGGCAAAAAAAAAATCTACCTATAACTGTCATTTAACCACCCTCCATAAATTTTCTTTAAGGTTTTAAAAAAGTCGGTCTTTAGAATGCATCTCAGTGCCATTTGTACAAACATTAAATCATGGCCAATGATTCACAACAGTGCAATAGGCAAAATGAAAAACAAAAAAGTCCACCCACCACATAAAAAATAAATATTACAGACAGAAACTAAATACGCTACAAGCACCCTATAGAGTTCAATTAACATCAACCACTTCAAACTGAATTGGGATTTTAAAATGATGTGACTCTGAAGCCACAATTTATTGTAAGAATTCACTGCTGGCAATGGTAACTAATTAAGCATAAGGCAGCTAAACATTTCCATCACAATTTTTTGGGTATGTATTACCCGCTTTTTTGTTTATTGGAATCACCCTCTTTTAAGCACACAAGGGTCACAATACGCTCCCCTATTGCCTTCTAGAAAATGCCAAAAAGAGTTTGGAGATGGACCACCTTCCCTCCATTGCATTGTGCTTGATAGGCCCACCAAAGCACTTCAACACACTTTTCAAATGTTTACCAAAAACTGGTACAAGTTCTACAACAATTATGAAGCCCTTTCTGAATGTAATAGTTCTTTCAAACCCACTAAAATGGCTGAGATTATCATTCATCTCAGTTCCAAAATCCTGATGGAGGCTTGCACACTTGTGTTGCACTCTACTTCAAAATGCTCTCAATCCATCAAAGAGTGCAACAAAAAT
This sequence comes from Pseudonaja textilis, assembly GCF_049901715.1. NCBI lineage: Eukaryota > Metazoa > Chordata > Lepidosauria > Squamata > Elapidae > Pseudonaja > Pseudonaja textilis. The sequence continues at coordinate 150,627,457 of NC_141992.1, forward strand.
CACCAACTTTTTTCTAAATCATGGGATCTTGATAATCAACATTAATTTCTTTATCAAAAGAAAGACAAAAAGATCAGCATTATGAAGTTTGCTATAAAACCTACAAAATGCTTCCCTTATTCCTAATTAATTGGCAATTCTAGGAATCAATTTTACATATTACTGCATTGATGGGGTTCAAGAATTCATAGTGGATTTGTGGATATGTGCTTATCAATCTTTTCAGCTTAAATTTTACATGTACTTTCTTAAAGCTTTTAAAAAGTCAGATGAAAACATGTTACATAATACTAAAGTTTTGATGATCTTCCACTGTTTTGGGCACATCTATTTTGTAAAGCTCCTTTGTTACTGAAAGGCACAAGTAAGAGTGAGTAAAAACAATTATAATGAGAGCAAAAAAATTACAAAGCAAATAAATGAATGGGACATGGATTAGATCTCCCCATTCTTAACCAACGGCCACTTTTTATACAGTTACTTTACCCCCACACAGAAAAGTACCGACCATTGTGGAACATACTTGCAAACATCTATTTTTCTGTGCTAAGTGTGGCTTCTCTACAAACACTTAACAGACAACTGCACTGATGAGATGTATCAGCTGCAAATAACTTCATAAAAGCCATTTCTATGCTAAGAGCAAGTTCCTTTTCAAGACCAGAGTGGAAATGCTTCTTACCAAACTTTCTTTTAAATTAGACTACCCCTAAATGGCACAGAGAGGGGTCGTGCAGTGTTCTCCCTCTTCTGCTAACCTATTGGTTTCAGTGCTGGTCAGAGAGAAACATGGTCATCTGCACATGTGGCCAGAAAGATAACCAAATGGGAGAGAATTTTTTTGTGGGGGGAAGAGAATATGTCCCTCTATTGCAACCTTCTCTACCTGAAATATCTGGTGGTCAAGAATTACCAGACATATTGGTATATGCCCAGCAGAGTATGTACTTTTTCCTACATCCGTGCAATGAAATATCTCGTATGAAGTAGCCCTTGGACAGATAATGCATGAGAGAATTTGAAAGTCTGCTTCAGAGTGAGTATGTAATCATTCTAAAATGTACCATCATCCCCTCAATTCTCAAAGATCAGCCAAAGCTAATGTCTGACAAGGCTGAGTAACTAGAGAGCTGCCCCGCTCCTGCGATATGTCCCTCTGCTTTATCTTTCCAAGTAACCTGAGCCTGATAGGCAGAAGCCACATATAGGACGGGGACAAAATATCCCCAGAATGTCAAAGAAAAAAATATTTACAGAATGTACAGGCCATAGATTTACAGTAAGTTGCACAGTCCTGGCTTTGCACAGGCAAGAATCCAAATCCAATTAAATGGGAGTTTCTTTTCTGTCCTTGCTTGGAGATGGCTTTACTGACTCTTGGATTGCCTTTGGCTGCTCTTTCATAGCTTTTGTCTCTGGGACACTGTCTCTTGGCAGGGGCGGCTGCTGCTGCATCGGGCCCCCTCGTTTCTCAAGCTCTTCCTCTTCCTGCACCTGCTGCTCCGTTTTGGCTCGCTGCATCTGCAAGAGGCGAAGCTGTACTCGCAGTTCAATGATGGCCTCGCGCTCCTCGTGAATCGCTTGGTTCAGATGGTTATTCTTAACCTTGATCCAGCAAAAGGGGAAAAAGGGGTCACTTCAGCTTTATACACAGCCAGCTACTGATGGAACTAATGAATCATTAATAAGGTATTCCTCACTGCAGCTCTCTCTTGGAAGGGAGACAAGCGTGGTCTCATCAGGCAGAACAAAACAAGAAAGGAGGCCCTTGGAAAATCCAGCCCTAGCAGAGATGAGCAATTTACAATGGCAGATTCAAAGGCAACATAAAATATGCACCTCCTTCCTCCAGCCTTCCTCATAGGTCTTGGGAACTGTTAATTATTTATTCATATGTATTCATTTTTTAAATGTCCTTAAAAAATTTTATTTCCATTTTTATTGGGGGATTTATCACTCCACATAGGTGAAGAGAGATGTAATTAATAGGATATGAAGTGGTTGCCCAGTACACATCACACCTTAGCCATTAACTCACAAGCGTTCACTGTCGCATCCATGTCAACCCCAAGTTTTACTGAGTTCAGAGGGGTTGACTCTTAAGAGTTGTAAAAGCACATCTGCAAACTGCAAAAGCCTAGTTATATCTTTCTTCCTTAGCTTTCTTTTCAGCTATAATAACGAGAAAATAATGTTGATCAGTTTTTCAGGCTGTAGTAAAGACTGCTGAAAAAAAATTAAGCATTCTACAAAGTGGGGGTCCTTGCTTTTCTGTATCATGTATCTCTATGTACTGCTTTTGCTGCCAATTTTAAGAAGTTAAATTACAGAGTTTATTTCTGGGCAGCCGTTCAGGTTTTTTGTGACACTTGATCTATTCTAAGAATCAAAGAAAAGAATTATTTCAGTTATATGTTTTAACTGAAACAGGAAACCTTTGTCTGAACAATATTCTGTATTTCATCTAACTGGAAAAGTTTATTAAACAGTAGAGAAGCAACATGGAATGCCTTTATTGGAAAGAAGGGAAAACTTTTTCAATGAGAAGGTTAACCAGGAAACCCACAGAAATCTGATGAAGCTTCTTGCATGGGTAACATGGATCAGTGTTGGCATTTTTTCCCCTTCCACAATGTCCTTTTTTAAAAAAAAGCTTACATGAGAGAAAACGGCAGCATGGAAAACAGGCTGGCACAAATTTAAAAAGATTGTCATACTCATTCAATTATTTTTGTCCTGTTGTTACATTTCATTCCTCAGCAATAGTACTGATTTTAAAATGAGAATTTCACAGCCAGAATGCTGAGAAATATATTTTGGTTCTTAAATAAAATAATAAACTCCTTGGAAAGTATAGCAGGAGCCAACCTTAGTCTTAGTGGTGAGCTTTTCCATCAAGTATCCGTCCAAATGACATCTCTAATACAAAATCATTGTGGACTATGACAATGTCACATTCACATTAACTCATAGCTTTTTTAATTTATAAAATGATTGCATCAGAGCAAACATAATAATGTCTAAATTATGAACAATTGATTTGCTATATTTATATGAAAATAATACAGTTCAGTGCTTTAGTTTCAGTAAATGTAAAAAAAATCAGTTTTTACTCAACACTTAAAAACATCATTTCTCTCTTTGTTCTACCACTGGTGCTCATTCAGTTAAAATCTGCTATTATAACAAAATCCCATAGTTTTTCCTATTATTTTCTCTCTCTCTTTTTAAATTATCCACAATGGTTTGATCCTGAAAACTGTTGATGCTACTTTGCATTTAACAGTCCGCTTACAGAGCAACTGCTAATCAAACTTGTTTCGCGCCCTGATACAAGTGTTTCTGCCCTGCAAATCTACAGATAGAGGGAGAGGCAGGAAAATAATCCCACATCTCCACATATAAGATTGAATGGAATCCATTGAAGATTTCTTAACTCAAACTATTTATTCATAATATTTTAACAAAAATAAATCTTGCCTGCTTAGTAAACAGTGTAATGTTAACCTAAGTATTATACAGTCCTTCAACGTTGTTTCTAATTCTTTCATTTCCAATTCCTAAGGATTTAAATTAACTAGAAAAGGATACGCAGAAGTGACGAGAACAATGCAAATTGTATATAAGACTACTTAGTCTTAAATTAGGGAATTCAACAGACTGTACTCCAAAGTAATGAGTAAAAAATTTCACCAGAAATTTTTGCTTCTATACTGCACACAGAGAACCAACATTCAGTGGTAGAGCACATATTTGGCATGCATAAGGTCCCTGATCGGGTCCATATTATCTCCAGATAAACCTGGGAAAGTTCCATCTAACCAAGCTTAGTATCATAATACAGAACTAGGTCTGGTCAGGATAGATGAATGGTCTGCCTTGATATCTCAAGAGAGAATATTATGTTCCACACACTGGCCACAGAACAATACATTTGGAAATTTACCACAAAACTCATCTAATCCAACCCATTGACAAAGTGGCAAAGGTGCTGTTACAGCATCTGGTAATGACCTCTAATAAAAGAGGATCTGCTACTTTCTAAGCTATGCTATTCCATAGGTAAGTAACTTAGTTTTACAAAATTCTTCATATTTAGTTGAATTTTTCTCTTTTGCCATATGTTCCATCATATATTTCCATGCCTGAATAAAGAACTCAAGTGAATATCTACTGCACAGAAAGCATCTCACCTCTAGTTCTTCATTCTGCCGTTGCAAATCTTCTAAGATAATCTGTAACTCTTCTTCATCTTCACTCTCACTCTCACTCTCAGAAGAATATTCTTCGGTTTCACTGCGACCATGCTGACGACTAGATGTGCAAGTATAAATTTTGTAACAACTATCCTTTTTAGCTTGGTTTGCTATACATTTTTCAAGCACATTCATTCACACACAATGTATATACTCCAAAACACAATTTAATGAATATAAATGCTCATGGAGAAGAATTACAAAGTGGCATAAAAATTATTACAAGAGTAGATTTAGAAAGCCTTAGGTTTAATTGTGATGGAAGAAAGGAAAGGAAAATTTTACTTTATTGTCACTGCACCTCTTACAACGAAATTAAATGCCATCTTCAGTGTACATTATAACTATAAAAATAAAACACAAACACACATCCTTCACATTCTATATAATTGAATTGAAAACCCCTGATATTGCATGAATATTGCACTGTACAGTAGAATTCAAAATATTTACTGCTCTGGAAGCTGTTTTTCAGCCTATTGTAATTGTTTTGGTGAAACAATGTTTAAAATACTATTTAAATTCAGTAAGTTTAGCATCACAGAATTTTGGCTGGAAAGGACCATGGAAATCGCTTAGACTGAGCCCTGGTTCCTTTCAGGATCCATAATATGCTACTGTAATAACTTTAACCAACTGGAGATCCTCCAGATGTTATTGGTGCTACTATGACTCTTAGAACTTCGACACAAAAGGACCTTGGCCTCAGGCTTGTAATCCCAAGGTACCAAGGTGAAAGGTACCAAGATGGAAAAGGCTATGCTGCAACATTCCCTAAAAAAATAACTTTCCAGGTTTGGTTTTAGTCCGCTTCAAGAAAAGAGAATCCACCACTTCCTTAGGCAGTCACTACCAGCCAGAGCCTGCTCTGTAAGGAATTTTCTTCTAATGTTTAACTAGCTGACTTGTAATTTCCACCCACTGGTTAATTCTCAAGCAGAAACTGGGTTACCTTTGAATTTCTGCGATTTCTGCTCGGAGACGATCAATTTCCTCTTTTTCAGATGCAATTTGTCGACGTAAAAACTGTTCCATTGTTAGCAGCTCTTCCTGTTCTGTCAAAATCTCATTCTCCTATCAAATGTAATTAAATTATATGAGCAATTTTACTGAAATGATAAACCAATCTTGATTCAGGACATTTTTTTTCTTGGCAATAGTCATAAAACCGAGCTTCTTATGTAGCAAAGTAGAAAATATGCAATAAAGAAGATTGTTCTGGAGGGATGAAGGAAAATACAATGCCCACTATACATTTAATACTCTCATCTGCTTCCCAATATATTTTTCTAGGCTGAGACATTTATTGCAACAGATTGTACAAAAACAGCTCTTTTTTCTAGTTGTTACAAACTGCACGAAACCATAATGCAGGGTCTCTTCTTGTGGAGTTTTATTTTCATTTCCTAAATATCTCTTGGCAGCTCTCAAACTATGAAAAATTGAAGCACATAGGAATCCTAAATTAGGAAGTTTGTGACATTGTGATAATGGTTTGTGACCCATTACATCTGGAAAACCTGGGAAGGAATTGTGGCTGTTTGCTGCAGCATTGCAGGGACTGGGTTTGGAAAGCAGGAAGAACAGGAGGTTACGGAAAACAGAAAAATAGGAGGCACTTCTATTGCAGGGTGGTGAAGAACTAGCAGTGATGGTGAGATGCTATTCAATAAGGAGTTCAATCAGTGCAACCAATTTATTATTTCAAAAGGTCTTGGAATTCTGAATTCACAATTGTTCAGATTTACATACAAGAATCAGCTTTTTCAGTTATAAGTTAGTGGTAAAACACAAATGCTGTTACTGATTTCAACACTGATTCCAGAGATTCCAGATCAGCTACTTTCTGTATCAACCGCAAAAACTTCAACAAGTCCCTCAGGACACTGAGAATTTGCATTATACTTGATAGCTATCTGTCACTTCACTCACAAACACACACACAGAGTCTGTAAGAAGAAATTATCTTTTTCGGTCAATTCTCCTCAATTTATTTCCAGTGTGTAGGTTAAACATTAAGAATAAAAATACTTTAAAGAAAGTATTTGTTTACCTGAGCCAGCAAAATATTTATAACTTCTTCATTTTCATTCATTTCTTCTTTGGAAACATCCTCCTTTGAAAGACTAGCAATTTCTCGGGCAATCTTTGTTTCACATTCCTGTATTGAAAAAAATCTTGACTAATGACTCGATTCAAAGGATCATACGTTAACATACAAGAATATTTAAACTGCAGCTTCTGCAGGGTTTTTGCCTACAACAATATTGGAAAACTACCTATGTTAGCTCAAGTTTCCTAAAGCAGCATTTGCAGATCAAATTAATCACTCATTTTTATAAGGCAGACGGTGGCCGAATGAGAATGGGTGTTTTGATTTTCCAAAAATTGATAGACCATAAATTTTTGCTTGCACACCAGCAACAGATTTAGGCAGTGCAGTCATTATAAAACATTCCTACATGCTGGAACGTAACAATTAAGCAGTTAGGCAATGCCTAATAAAATACAAAGTAAATGTAGTATAAGGTAATTATAGTTAAAGATCAAAACAATCAAACTCTGAAAATGAAATAACACCCAGAAACCTAATGTTTACTTTAGTCAATTTTGCAGTAATCTATTCTAAACAGAAATTAAACTGTAATAAAAGATTAGTATCAACAGATGATGTGAACATTACAGTAGAATCACCTAGGTCCTGGAATAGAAGCCCTGACAAAGTGCCTTTTCAATTTTTTATCCAGTGGAATCAAAGCACCAGTGAAACCAAGAATCTAATAAAAGAATAAGTGGGATTAGAACTATCAAAAGCCCCATAATTCTGCACTGCACTCAAGGAAAAAAAATGAAAGGAAAACTTAATGGTTCTATTTATCTTGCCAGGTCTGATATTTTAACTATACAGTACTGATGTAAACTAGACGGTCAGTATTCCATCCACACAATTTTATAAGAGAAAAGCACAAACTTACTTGTCTTTTAGCTTCTCTTAGCTTCCTTTTCAGAGCTGTCAAAATCCTCTGCACTTCCCATAACCTTTCTTCTTTGGATAAATCTTTAATCCCTACCTGAAGATCTCGGTGCAAACAATTCAAGAGAAACTCCTAATTTTAAAAAAAACAAGCACATTATTAAAGTCTTAGATACCATTATTGTGACAGCAACCTGATTCCTAAGTGGACACACATGATTGTGATTGTGCTCACATCAGCTTTCCCTTTCGCCCACTCCCTTTGGAATGTTCACTATGGCGCTGGTGATTGCAAGAATGGAGTTAAAGTTTTATTTACATTCACTGGAGAGAAATTATTATAAGTAGGCACACAATATAATCAAAAGGAATGCACTAGCACCTATCACATTCAGGGGCTGTGAGCACACTAGGTAAATAGCCAGTTCTAGCACATTCCTGCTAATTGTGCCTGCTTACTCTCTTATAATCCTTTCCTGTCCAACCTCTCCACTCTGTGAGGGGAGAAAAAAAAACAATAAATAAATAAAAACGGGTAGGCAGAGGATGTGTACTAACCAGTTGTAATGGCAACACATGATTGTGAGGTTTGTAAAAATACATGCCTGGATCATGAAATTGTTTTTCTTATCACTACTGTAACTATGAACAGCCATTGTACAAGGCGGATGATAAGTGAGTTCTAACTATTTTTCCACAAATGGAATATGTCAATTTAAGTTAGCAAGTCAAATTTCCTGAAGATCATTTTCTGTCTACTACTGGAGGTACTAAGTTAGTTCATATATATCATATTTTAATTAGACCCGAAATCTGGAAATTAGGCCATTTGTTGCAACATTGTGAGATTTGATCTCAATTTACAAAATAATAAAACCTCAGTTGAAAAAAATTAAGATACTCCACACACAAGAGAGAATTAAATCTTAAATGAGGACAGTATGTAAGAGAAAATTATATATTTAAGCCTTAATTTAAAATATCCAGGCTACTTAAAGTAAGTGTAAGCTCTTCAATTAAATCTAAGAGCTGGGAGTTTTTATTTTCTCCTTCACCATCAATACAATAAATCTAGCACTTTGCTCAATTAAGGGGGCCATAAATCAGTGATAAAAAGATTGGAAATAATTCCCTCGATCAAACTTTTAGAAAGTTCTAATCATTCAAATATGACCAACCTGTCTTCGGATCTCTTCTTTAATGCTGTCCTGTGTTTCTGGCAATGCTGGCATGGTTGCCATGTTAGACCAACGAAGAGGCTTCGTTACTGGCTTGAGGACCACATTTCCAAAGAATTCTTGTACGTGAGTGAAAAACACATAAAGGACACGGTTGCTGATCTGAGAAGAGACAGTATCACTTTAGAAGTATTGCCATTCACTGAGTAGACTCTTGTAAAATAATAAAACATTCCTTCCTAAACACACTTATGGTATTATGTTTTCAAGTTGTCAATATGGGGAAACATTAGTTAGTTGATTCAAGCAACTGGATCTTTTGCAAGGCTTTAGAGATGCTTAGGAAGCTGCCCTGCACCACAGCCATATGGCGAGTCCCAGCAGAAATGGCTGTGTGTGCACACATCTATGCCCCCAAAACAACAGGAAACAGCTGCTGAAACTGTGTGAGCCTTATAAAGAACTTGACCTATCTGTGTGAATAACATTAATAGTTTTTTTCTAAATGCACCTGTCCTCAACACATTTTCCCATTTTGTAATGGAGAATGACGTGAAATGTCCATGTCAGGGGTTGCCAACTTTTTGGACCTCAGGGACCACCAAACTCATAATTTTAAATCCCAGGGACCACTAACTGGTTCTGTGGGCGTGGCCTAATTTGTGGGTGTGGCTTGGTGGTCATGTGACTGGCTGGTCATGGCTTGTATGTAAATATTATAAATATTTATATAAATATTGAATTTTTTATTAAAAAAGAGCAACTTTTACCCAAAATCAGGCAAAGCAGGCAGGCAGATTAAGTTGCTCACAGAATCACATATTCATTCAGAAATCTATCTATCTGCCATTGGCTAGCTCAGTCTGTCACATAAAATTTGCTTGCAAGCAAACTCATACAATTTTCTAGCAAGCAAACTCACAGAATTAACTCACAACACACCATGTATGTAAATATTGAATTTTTTATAAACAAAAGAGTAACTTTTACCCCAAATCAGGCAAAGCAGATTGAAGCAGAATCATTCAGTGATCTATCTATCTGCCATCAGCTAGCTCAGTCTCTCAAAATTGCTTGCCGTAAGTCTGCACTGAATAATTAAGGGAGGTTCAGCTGTGCTTAAAAGCAGAGCCAAAGATTTAAAGATTAGCTAGAAAGCAAGAAATCCAATCATTTCCTGCTTCCTAGCTAATCTAAATTTCCTGGCACAGCAGAACAGCTGATGGTCAGAAAAAGGAAAACTAGCAATTTAGCAGGCAAGTTTGCTGGGTAAGGAGTGAGTGGGTGGGGAGAGTTCCCTCAGGCCATGTGGGCGGCGCAGCCTTGTGTTTCTGCACAGCCTGGATTGCTTTGGGAGGGTGCTCTGGGGGTGATATTTCTCTGCGGCCCACCAAAATTGGGTCGTGGTCCACCAGTTGGCGACCACTGGTCCATGTGATATGGGACACGGTCTGTGATATGACCAAAGATGAGACTGAATGATTGTCCTCTGCACGGCAGCCCTTAGTAATTTGGAGCAGCAATCTTTTCAACACTCCTGCTTTGTTGGATATATCCTGAATATCAGTTGAGAAAAACAGTGCTATAGTCTTCTTAAGAGTACCATGCAAACACCATGCCAGTCTCAAAAAGCAGAAGGACAGAGTCAGAAGGGACTTTGGAAGCTTTCTTATTCAACCCCTTGCTCAAGCAGGAGACCCTATACTTCTATCCAGCCAAACAGGATTTCTGTTTCTACTTTTGCTTCTTTGTAGCTTGCCTTGCCACCCATTTTTTTTTAAAAAAACCACCCACTTAATAACATTAACTATGATTAACCTGACTGAACCAGGTTCAAATGATTGTTTGTAAATCTGGATTCAAACTAAATCTGGTTAAGATCAATCACATTTCAGGTTGGCAAACTGATTCAGTCATTGCAAAACCTTCTGTTTATTTTTTAATGTAACCTTGCTGTAAAAGTCTAGAAATATTGTATTATGTATTTATAAATTAACATGGCAATTGCTTTAAATACGTACTTTAACTCTTTTCCCACCATAAAATACTTCAATGACCCTCGGCTATGTTCTATTACTTCTCAGCTGTCTTAAAATGCAACAATATTGGCTATAAAGATGCTAAAAATATCTACTGCGTGGTATTTAACTCTTAGCCACTTTTTAATGTTACTATGGTTAATAGCTGGAAAATGTCCAAATTCCAAAAAGACCTGAATTCAGTTTCATAATACTGAAACTCTAGTCAAATAACCAGAGTGAAGAGCATATGAATGAACATGTTGCACCCATTTAAGGTGACCCTGTTAAAAACAAAGGTGGAGTAGAGTGTAAGTGCTGAATAAAGGTATGAGCAATTTAACTAATCTTTATGCGTAGGAGACCTCACCAATAATGAGTCGTATCAAAGAAATACAACACCTAGAGTCCACCCTGATCTAATTATAAATTATATTGAGCATAATGGAACATATTTGAACAAATCATTCAAATTACTTCATTTTTTTGTCATAATTTTTAAACTATTGACAATAATTGTATAAAACAGCGATTTCACTTATAAGATACTGTAGAGATTCTATTGATTGGTCTGGTAACTTTTAGTAATAAGTAGTAAAACTACAAGTTGCAGTGCTTGCAACTTCCCAATCAGGCAAAGACTTGTGACTATTTTAATATTTTAATGTGTTTAAGTTTCATAACTTTAATATGTTTTTGTATGTTGCTTTAACTTGTGATTGGAACCACCCAGAGATGGTTATAAGATGAGTAGTTATATAAATGTTTTAATTAAGTAATAAATTTAACATAATAGGAACTGTTTAGCTGCAATCCTACAGTAAAACATCAACACACACATCTGCATTATATTGTGGGTGCTCCTTTTGTTGGTTCATTCAGAGTTCCTCTTTAATTCAAATGTTTTGAATTACTCTTATTTGAATCTCTGGATTTCAGGGATAAGTTTGAACATTATTACCACAATTGTTATCAATTGTTATACAAAACAACTTCCTTGTTTTTCTTTACTGCATCCAGATTACAAGTAGTTTGTTAAAATCTGTGAATATCTTTATATCTAAATACAGGATCTTAATAAAAATAATAAAAATATACTCTCTTTACCATCAACCATCTATAAATTCTATTTTTATATATAATTTTATTAGAGATTTGAATACAGATAAAAGATCAACAGAAAAAAAATAGAAAAAAGAAAAAGTGCAGGAAAATAAAAGAGAAAAAAATAAAGAAGTGTCTTCCAACAGTTACAAACAAACGTATTAGCTCTCCTCACCCTTTAAGATTACATGATTTCCTTCTTCCCAAATAAAATCCTTTTTAAATGGCAAATCCATAGGACACCTTCTCTTCAAATTCTTGGACAGAGAAATATGTACCAACTTTTATATTAATGAATTCCTTCATGCTAATTTAAGTGCAGGTAAGATGCGAAATGCCTGCCACCAAACTAAACTTTCAATTGTTATACAATTTAATCTTATCTATCTTAAATGAAGTACTCATTCAAGATAGAAGGCTAAAATATATGAATTCAATTAATGGTTTGTTTCACTAAACCATATAAAAGTTGCCATACACTTAGGCACTCTATATGGCATTTTGTTTGTACTAATCGCCTAATATACATAATGCATCTAACTCATTAAAAACTGATGCAATTAAGTTTTAAGTTTTAAGTTTCTGCTTTTGAATACTATATCCAATATGGATTTGGTGCTAAAGATATCTAAGCACACTCCAAAATGACTTAAACTGGGATTTCTGGTGGCATATGAAAAGCAGAGACTTCTGTATCTTCAATCCACAGCACAAATTTGGAATCAAGTGCCAACTGAAAGTCCATTTTAATTATGAGTTAATTATTTAGCAATGTCTTGCCAGATGTCTTAACAGCAACACCCCTGTACGGCCTCATGTTTCAAAAAATATATAAATAAGAGAAAGTAGTTACCTTATAGTTCCAACCAAACCAGCTGCAAGATACCAATCACAATGTTCCTGATATCAAAGTTTTCTTAAAATGTTAAAAAATATTTTGTATCCATAAGGTAAGGGCCATATTAAATTCTAAGAACTGAGAACTGGAAGCATAGAATAAATTCAGCTTTGTGAAGCAGAAGTCCTCTAAAAATCTGAAGTCCCTGCAAGACCATCTGTGGCTTAGCACGCTTGGTAAGTTCCATTTGAAGCATGCGCTCTGTAAGTATATTTCTGTTTTGGACAGTAGCACACCTTTTCTCTACAGAGTAAATATACATAACCACATGCAATACGTCATAAGGTGACTTCCAAAAATATATTTGAAAATAGTTTTAAATAACAGCTGGCTAGCACACATACCTGGACAGTTGGACTGAGCACAATAGAAATGTTTTGGATATTCATTTTTGTTTCTAGCTCCTTTGCAATGACATGGTCCATATGCACAATCAGCCAAGAAATCAAGAGAAAGTTACATTCTGGTAGCTCTTTCAGGAGGCGCTGGCATTCCTGCCTTTTCTCGGACTCCAAGCTCTTCCCACAAGCATCTTCAAAGCAAGGCATCAGCTCTTTGGTAAGCAGGTTTTCAGGAAGTTCACGCAGGTATTGTTTCAACAAGCTAGCTACTGTGTTGGGCTCATAGTCCTCTAGGTTAGGAGATTCTTCTCGGTCATATGCTGCTTTTAACTCATCCACCTTTGATTTAATTCCTTAAAAATATTTAGAATGATTTTTAAATCCTTTGAGAATAAAAAAGAATTATATAGTTCAATATTTTTCTGTCATCTCAATGTACGGTATCACTTGTTCATTTCACTTTTTATCTGAGAACTCCAAAGAATTCACACGGTGCTCCCTCTAATGTTCTCATAGGAACAATCTATGAGATAGGCTAAAGTGAGAGAGAATGACTGAACCGGAATCTCTTCCTAAGAAAAATGGTTAGATGGGAATTTGAACCTAGCTATTTCAGCAGCAATTCTATCCATAAAAGATAGCACAAAACTGTGATTCCCCTTTAAATGGCCAAAAACCCTAAATCCTACCAAAATTCAGAGAAACACACTCGGTAATACCACTTTGCTTACAGGATTCTCTCTTTAGCTGCTATTTAAAGCTCTTCTAGTCCTCCTGAACAATATCCCTATCCTATTTTCCATCCTATCTTTCTTCTGGAGATAACTAATTCCTGGAGGCAAATCACATATAACAATGATATACCAGGACTGTGAGTGGAGGGCAAATAAAAAAAATGGAATGGAAGAAAGATCTCTCATTGACAAAAAAAGGCAGGAGAAAAATAGAGAGAGACAGGATGATAATTTGTTGGAATTTCAGAATTCTCTCCATTCCTTTAAAATAGAAAATATGCTAGAATATTCTCTGCACGTATCAGTTGCCAGTCTCTTTTTCCTCCATGACCTGTATAATAATATGGGTGGCTAGCAGAGAGGGAGGGATCAGATCACTCTAATCCTTTTCAAAGGTTCTAGAGCATGGGCTCAGGGCCAGATCTGGCCTGCAAGGTGCTTAGATCTGGCCTGCAGAGCCGCCTTGGGAACAGCAAAGGATCGGCCTGCAGTGCCTCTGTCAGCAAAACCAGAGCTCGGGAGGGCCATATCCAATCATCCCGAGCTCTGTTTTCACTGGCAAAGGGTTGCAAGAGGCCGTCACAGCCGAAAACGAAGCTCGGGAGCCCACTTTCGCTGGCAAAGCACTCAGGCCACCATAGGCGCCCTTGAAACGAGTGATGTTGAGCTGGCCACACACCCCCAGCCACGCCTCCCTGGTCTGAGGTCAAACACAACCCTGATGGGGCCCTCAATGAAATTGAGTTTGGCACCCCTATTCTAGAGTCTAGACTCTTAGCAGTTTACTAACTTTTATGGGCTTAACTGAAAGGTTATTATAATCAAACCAATTGGCTTATGTCATTTGAATTTCTGCTCATGTACTTCCTAATTCTTATATGAATTTTTCTTCAAGCCTAGATACAGAGCAACACTTATTACTGAGAGAAACATGCTTTCTGCTATGCTCAGACAGCATATAAACTGCTATCCTAAAAGACCAAACATTCTCCCAACCAGTCCTATCCTTTTTCTAAGCACTGGACACACAGTATCCCACTCAGTGATAGTGACATTCGTATCTGTGATACTCCGGTGTAAGAGCTCTGCATATAAGATACTGTGCTTGCAAAATATTTACTTTCAGTGCAGTTTTGTCTTTATTCTCTGCTTCTGCATTACATGAATATTGCTGGCATCATGTCTCTCACAATTGGCATTGGCAATTTAAAGCATAGCTGTGCAACTAAATGACTCACTCAAACCACTGTAAATTTTTAGTGAGTCAAAGTTACACAAGTACTATGAATGCTAATTATCTTGACATTACTACCAGGATATTTTCTTCAAATCTTAGCTAAAATTTGTTAAACTGCTGCTTGGCATTTTCTCTGGTTTGAGGACACCTACTAATGAGAAGGAATTCCATCGAAATCAAAGTGTAGGAAGAAGACAAAAATTAATGAACTGTTCTCTGGCTGCTTAAGTTCTTGATAAATCACTACTTATTAGCACTGTACCTTCTTATCCTGTATAAATCAAAATATTTATTTATTTAGTCAAGTTATATAGCTGTACACCTCTCAATAACTAAATGGGTAGCTAACAGTCTTAAAAGAAAAACAAATACATCTATAAAAAATATTACACAGTAACCAGCAAAATCATAACTATGAGCATAGCCAGGAAATGGGCTCCTTCACATATGTTGGTCCCAGGCAAACAACCTCAAGGATAGACCCTAGAAGCCACAGGATAGAAAACTTATTTAAAAATACAAGAAACTTCCTCTATATATTTACACTATTGGTCTTTATATTGTTTTGCATGGAACTTTCTGGATGGAAGACACACACACACACACACACACACACACACACACACACACACACACACACTATAAATGAGCTACAGTCCCTCATCATGAACTGCACATTACTATACTAATTCTGAAGTAATTAAACCAACACCATCCTACTGACATCCAGAGTAAAATAACCAATGCAGGTGCCAAGTGCCAATTTAAAAATCTGAACTGCACTTTTCAAAGGTGGCAGATGGCAAACAATGCTGTTTGGAATTCAAAAGCAACCCTGGCAATGAATTCTTTACCATTATGGTTAACCAAGCTAACTTTCAAAATACATCTATTAAATAAGCCACTGGAACTTTTTAAAATATATAAACACATTTGTGATTCCTCCAATCACAATTAAGTCAGAACTAACAGTAATCTCAGATATGTATAAACCCTTTTTCATTTAGGGAAGGATCCTAAAGCAGAAATATTATGGAATTTAAAAAAAACCATGAAACAGCAAAATCTCAACAGACACTATACCTGACACTCTGTAGATGCCTTCGCATTTCATGCCGTATTTTTCTACATAATCTATACATTCCCGGAACACTGCTGGTAGACGGATGCCATCATACAACATGGTCCTTTCTGCTGCATCATTCAAAGGGACTCCAAACACAGGCCGATACCTGGGAATATCCACTGGTGGCATTTCTACCTCCTGAACTGTTTTTTTCTTTTTCTTCTTCTCTTTCCATTGTTTAACAACATCTGCTGCTGTCAAGTCTTTTGATTTCTTCTCTTTATGCTTCTCTTCCTTGTGCTTGTCATCTTTATGCTTTTCATCTTTGGGTTTTTCTTTTATCTTAAAGTCTTTTTCCTTCTTTTTGGAGAAACTTGGCTTCTTAAAAACATGAATCCCTTTAGAGCGTTTTAGCTTAGAAGGACTTTCCGCTTCATCCCCTGAGCTATCTTCCTGAAAAGCTGCATAACCTTCCGCTGTTGGGAGAGGAAGAACAGAAATAAAACTAGGTGTTTAAGCTTTGTGTTAGAAAAAAAAGCTAGTGATGAACTTTAATGTGCTATTATTTAAAACATACACTTCGTTCTGCAGAACTAAACAAGTCAAATAATTAGGAGTTTTGCACATTTTCCTTTCTGAGAAAAATCAGATCAGTTCATCTCTTGATTATTTACTGACTAGTACACGTGGAGTTTTGTTGCTATGTGCAATCTGAATTTATAATAAATAGCAATGCAATTGCTTGATAATTCTGAAAACATCCCACTTGAGTCTAATGGCATCGGGCTAAGAACTTCATCAAAGAATAAAATCTTGTATCAAAGTGAATCCAAAACTGATGTACAGAGTAATGGCCAGTATAAATCACACATGATCTCCTCAGTTTAAAATCTTAAAAAGATAATGCCAAGGTTATTTTCAGCTCTTAACTGATTTTAAAAAATTAAGGAATGGGGGAAACAGTTTTTTTTAAATCTCTGTATCCCTGCACTACTAGAATTGTCATGATCCTAAATCAGTACTTCACAAGCACATTTAAAAACAGTTGTGGAAAATTGCAAAGAATATAATTCCAACTTAACTCTCTCAATCATTTATTTTTTCTTTTTTTTTCAAATATTAAACCAAGTGTTCTAGGATATATATTTAATATGCTTGGGCCTGTTCTCCAAAAAGAAAGTTTACTTTTCAATTCAGTTGGCAAAGCCATCTCAACCATCCTGTCTCTTTATAAACTATTCTTGCTCAAATAGGTTATACAAACTGCACATGTGATTCTAATTCCACAGCCATAAAACAAACATAGCTCTTACCAAACTGAATTACCAAATTCTTTACGGCCTTTGAAATACATGCATAGGTGATACCTCCTCTATAACTAACCCTGCTCTAGGTAGGAATAGAAAAATCAGTTTTAAACAAACACATACACCTACAATTAATTGCGACACAAATGCTACAATATAAAGGCAATGCTTCTCAAACTACTTATCAGAAAGCCCTTTTTTACTCAATGTAGGTAAAACATTTTAAATTAATTTAAATGTCCCTGTTATGATTGGGTAATAGGCCTCTGTGGTTACCTAAAGAAACACCACTTTTACCCAATTTTCAGTAATTTACACAGGTTTGAGAAGCACCGATATAATGAAAAAAAACAAGGAAAAGGCTGAATGCAATTAAATATTTCAGGCTGCAAAATTTGATAGGAATAATTAGTGTACCAGTGGAATTTACAATACAACTGATGTGCAGTGAAACCTCAATTTAATGTACTAACCATGGAGAGTGAGATCCATTATTCCTGACTGACATTAAATCAGATAGTAATGTCAATGTAGAGATTTATGTTATCTGAATGATTATATCATTGAACAAATGACTTAGATCATCAGGATAAGCTGGTCTCTTGTACGTGAAATATGTTGTACCGAAGTCTACTATACTATGGCTTTTCTATATTCCTAAACCTTGAATAAAAACTCCTTTTAGAGAACTGGAATGCATGATGCAACTAGATGAAAATAAAAATTATAACTTTTAAACACATACAGTACCTATTTTCAAACTGTTGTGCCAGAATCCTATCAAATGTTCCTCAATATACTAGTAACTACAATAGATTCTAGTTACAAAGTATGAGCCCAACAGTGGCAATATCAACAACAAAGAAGTACAACCTTAGGATGCAATGCTAATTAAATTTCCGTAGAAGTAAGCTTTGATTATTTGTTTTTTAAAAAAAGATATACACAATTGTTCTCTACAATCTCAAACTCTATATATTTCTTAAATGACAGAATCAGAAAACAGATTAAAAAATCTTTTTCAATGTTTCAATATTCAAAGTTGTTTTCGTACTTCAGAAAATGCTAATAATGGACTGCTAATTAATAAAAATGATATTATAGCCATTTAAAATTAACAAAATTAAAACCACTATAGCCATTTAAAATTAACAGAACATTTGGTTCTTTGATATATATAAAACTAGCCATTAGCATACAAAGGGATGAAAGGTATAATTTTGAGAGGACCTCGTATTACGTATTCCCACATGGAAATACTTTTCACTTAAAAGCTATGAAATTTTTTCCATTTTACAGACGTTTATAGAGACTGACAACTGAAAAGAAGCCAGGGCTTGTCCTGGTTAAAGTTCCACAAAATATGTTATGAATTTCTTCATGCTTAAAGAACAGCTGGTTATTTTAAAACATGGATATCATTAACACTCAAAGTGAAGTAATAAATAAAGGACAAAGAACATTTGACAAAGAAAATTGCTCATAAAAAAAAAAGACAACGCACACTGACAGCATACAGTTTTTCTTAAAGTGACCTACTTCTCTTCTCCTTTTTCTTAAATTTCCCTTTCTTCTTCCCATGTTCTTTCTCATCATCAGACACAATATCAGGAGGCTCGTGGAGGCTGTCATGAGGTGGTGAAGGCTCACTCGTGCGATATAAACCAGGGAATTTGGTTGGGCTGATTTCTTCAGAGCTTGGGGTCCTGGCCAGACTTCCACCATGCTCTACCCTGCGGTGTTCGCTGGGGCTGCTTGTGGGGGGCAGGAAGCACTCTGTCATTCTTACTCTCTGGCACCACAGCAGAATAGTATCCTGTTACCTGTCCATTACTCCTGCAACAAAAACACAAGTTGAAACCCTCCAAAGATTCTCAGGGACAAAAATGTTCGCAGGGCTACATGGGCCAAAAGACTCATGGTAGTACTTGCATCAAGCTGCAAATATAGACAATTGCAATTTAATTATCACATTAAGCACCAGAAATTCAGTTTGTAGACAGCATATTCATATAATATCCTGATTGGTATAAGGCTGTGGTATTTTCTTTCCATATTTTGGAATTTCACATAGATTTGTTCTTTGAACCACAACGGCAGCCTGCACATGATAACGATGGAAAGCCATGAAATGACCTTGCTTTGCTATGGGATGACCATAATCAGAAAGATTTCCTGCTGGGAACAGAACCAGTTGGGGATTTGTTAGCAGGCTGCAAAATTGGACTTCACAAGACACATTTATAGTGTGGGCTATAAGGGGCATTGGTCCTACCTGAACACTTCTTCTCAGGGAGCCGAAGGGAAAATCCAAGATGGGTAGTCTCTAGTCTCAAAGCTCTGCAGACTGAGTTGAAAAATTGAGGACAGACCCCCTGGTAACAGTTCCCAGTTCTGAACGACATCGAAGGGAATCCAGCTGCTCCTCATCCTCTAACAGATAGCCTATTTGATACTGTGAGGAAAAAACATTTCCTCCCTTCTCCGACCAGACAGAATACAGGGTGGAACTGGATTCTTCTCCCTTCAGCTCCCCAAGAAGAAGCGTACAGATAGGACCAACGCCCCTTCTCCACTGAGCCAAAGGGAGAATCCAGGATGGGACATACCAAAGCTGGCTGATGGCTGTGCTATGTGAGGGAATTGGATTGATCGGAGGTCCCCACTTCTACATGAACGCCCTGCAGGACTCGTCTTCCAAAGGAAACCTCTGTTGAGACAAAGGAGTCAATTTTATATTGTCTTATGAATGGGGTCACAGATGACCAAGTCGCCGCTCTACAAAAGTCCAGAACTGAAGCCTGCATTGCCCAGGCTGCAGTGGTCGCAGCACTCCTAGTTGAGTGCGCAGTGATTCTCTTAGGCACAGGAAGAGCCAGTAACTCATAGGCCTTCGCAATACAGGCTCTAAGCCAGCGACCCATGGTAGATGGTGTCACCCTGCGACCCAAAGTTGACAGCTGAAACGAAACAAACAGGGCTTCAGTCCTCCTAAAAGAGTAGGTCCTTTTGATGTATATACGGAGAGCCCTCCTAACGTCCAACATGTCCCATTTTCTCTCCAGTGCACGGGTAGGCCCTGGACAGAAGTCAGACAAAATCAACTCCTGTGAGCGATGGAATAAGGAGTTCACCTTGGGCAGAAAGGTAGGGTCCAACCACAGAACCACCCTGTCTGCGTGGAAAATGCACAGGTCCTTTCTGATGGATAAGGCCACCAATTCCGAGATACGCCTGGCTGAAATAATAGCCAATAAGAATGACACCTTGCACGTGAGTAGACAAAGACGGACTTCACACAAGGATTCAAATGGGGGAGAAGTCAGTGCCTGCAGGACCCTAGGCAAATCCCAGGTGGGGAAACAGTGGACCACCGGTTGCTTCAAATTAGTGGCTCCCCTAAGGAAGGTTTTCACCCAGGGGTGCTGGGCCAGAGTGGTTGAGTCCTTGACCGAAAAAACCGAGGCCAAGGCAACCACCTGTCTCTTCAAGGTACTGGGGGCAAGACTTCTGTCCAACCCATCCTGCAGGTTTGCCACAGACACAGCAGTAGGCTGTGACACATTTGCCACAGACACAGCAGTAGGTTCCAATAGGTGACTGGCACACCAGCCACAGAAAATCCTCCATGATGCGTCATATATCCTGGTTGTGGAAGGACTTCTGGCCTCCTGGATGGTCTGAAGGACCCTTCTGGAAAACTTCTCCTGTTTCAGGAGCACCCGCTCAAACGCTAGACGGTCATCCAAAACCAGGCTGGATCTGGGTGCTAAATCGGGCCCTGGCTGAGGGAGATCCTATGCAGGGGAATTCTCCAGTGTCTGGTGACCGACTGGCCCACCAGGTAGGCGAACCATGGGTGCCTGGGCCAGAAAGGGGCTACCAACAGAACCTCCACCCTTTCTGTCAGTACGTTTCTGATTGTTCCCAGAATCAGGGGAAGGGGGGAAGGCACAGAATAACCCTTGGGGCCACCTGCACCGGACAGCATTGACCCCTTCTGCTCCCAGTGCTGGGAACCGTGCAAAGAACCTCGGGAGCTGTGAGTTCTCTGGAGATGCAAAGAGATGCAGAATCGGATGGCCGAACTGTTCCATCATCTCCTGGAACAGACTGGGATGTAGTCACCATTCTGACTGGTCGACTATGGGCCTGCTCAACCAGTCTGCTTGCACATTGGAAACTCCCGAGATGTTTTCTGCTCACAGGGACAACAGGTGTCTCTCCGCCCACCTGCACAACCAAGTTGAGTCGTGCATTAGACATCTGGAGTGAGTGCCCCCCTGCCGGTTTATGTGGGCCTTGGTGGCCACATTGTCTGTGAGGAGAAAAACCTGTCTCCCCATCACCTCCTGCCTTAGATCCTTGAGAGATAAGCAGGCAGCCCGGAGCTCTAGCCAATTTATGTTGTGGGCAAGCTCCTCCTGTGCCACCTAACCTGGAGTCCCAGGTGGGCTCCCCCCAACCATACATACTGGTGTCGGTGGTGATGGTAATCCTCTGGGGCTCCCTGTACAAGCAACCCTAATCCATGGCTCGGGAATGCCACCAATGGAGAGAATGAAGAACCAGCAAAGGGACATGAACCCTCCTTCGTAAGTCACCCCTGCCCACCTTCTGGTAGGGGAGCAGGAACCACTACAGGGTTCGGGCAGGAAGTGGGCCCTGGGACGATCCTGATGCACAATATCATCTTGCCGAAAAGTTGAGACAGCAAGATGATAGGCGCCTCTCTGTCAGACAGGATCTGTGATGTGACGTCCCCTATACTGTCTCAATGCTCCTGTGAGAGAAAGACCTGGCCAATTAAGGTGTCCATGATAGTCCCCAAATGCAAGAGACAGTTTGATGGTACTAGATGGCATTTGTCCAGGTTTATTGAGAACCCATACTCTTGAAGGATCCTGATTGTCAAGATCATATCCTCCTCTGCCTGGGGTCTGGAAGAGGATGCTATCAGGATGTCAAATAACATAGGATCCTTATGGGTAAGGATCTGAGGTATGCCGCTCCGGCCACCAGGAGGCTTGGTAAAAGTCCATGGGGCTGATGACAGCCTGAACGGGAGAGCCCTGTATTGAAAATGGTGGCTGCCATAGCAAAACCTCAGGAACTGATGGTGTTTGGGGTCTATGGGCACATGGGAGGTAGGCCTCTGTCAGGTCTACCAAAGCCAAAAAAATCTCCCTCCCGCAGGCCCTGTAGGATAGAGTGGAGGGAGTGCAACTTGAATCTTCTGTAGATTAAATGGCTGTTGAGCCCTTTCAAGTTGAGGATTGCTCGCCACCACCACCCCAGCCTTTAGAATCACAAACTAAATTGAATAGAACCTCTGTCTCTCCTGGTCTCCAGGAACCGGCTGGATGGCCTGAACATCCAGAAGACGGTGGATCGCCGATTCCATGAGATCCCTCTTTTGAGGGAACCCTTGAGACGGGGCAGCACACAAAGGCACTGGGGGGGAGGAAATTGGGCGTTGGTCTTACCTGACACGCCATTTCTAGTTGAGCTGCGAGAATCATCCAGAGAGTGGGAGGTGCTCCAGTCTGCGTCTGTGTAGGCTGAGCTTAATTACTGAGGAACGCTCCACCCTCTATCACGTGGTCCCTTGCAGCGTTCCCCAGTTTATGCGAAGTCGAGAGAGGAGGAAGTCGTCTAACTCTCATCTAACTAGACTTAAGGTATCATTGGCTGAAACAAGGTTCCCCCAGACGGAAAAAAGGAAAAAAGGGGTGGGGCTGGATGATCCTCGCAGCTTGACTAGAAATGGCGTGTCAGGTAAGACCAACGCCCATTCTCCCTCGAGCTGCTCGGATCATCCAGAGAGTGGGACATACCAAAGCTTGGCTGTCCTACGGGAGGGAATCCGTCCGGGGTGGAAGCTCCCCTGGGTCCTCGATGACCCGCTGGAGGACTCGTCTGCCAAACGAAGCCTCCACTGAAGCAAAGATGTCAATCTTATAGTGCCTAATGAAAGGGGAGGGGGAAGCCCAGGTGGCGGCCCGACAAATGTCTGAAATTGGAGCTTGGGTAGCCCAGGCTGCTGAGGTGGCCGCACTTCTGGTGGAATGTGCGGTGCCCCCGCTTGGAACTGGTAAGGCCTGAGACGAATAAGCCTTGGCAATGGTGGCTCTGATCCATCGTCCGATGGTGGAAGGGGACACCATGTGGCCTAATGACTTGGGTTGGAAAGAAAGAAATAAGGACTCGGACCTTCTAAAGGGTTGTGTGTGATTAATGTAGATGCGGAGGGCCCGCCTCACATCTAGAGTGTGCCATCGCTTCTCCCTCTCCCGCGAGGGATTGGGACAAAAGTTGGGGAGTGTGAGCTCCTGTGCCCTGTGAAAGGCTGAATTGACCTTGGGCAAGAAGGTCAGGTCGGGGTGTAGGACCACCCGATCAGAGTGGAAGATACAAAGGTCCTTTCTCACCGGAAGGGCAGCAATCTCCGATATTCGGCGAGCCGAGGTAATTGCCACTAGGAACACTACCTTAAAAGTCAACGTTTGGAGGGAGGATTCTCTGATAGGCTCGAAGGGAGGCTTAGTTAGGGCCACCAGGACCTTGTTAAGATCCCAAGTGGGGTACCAGTGCACGACAGGGGGACGGAGGTTAGTGGCTCCCCTGAGGAAGGCCCTGATACGGGGATGGTGAGAAAGGGGACCCAGGTTGTGCCAGAAACGACAGTCGAGAGGGCCGCTACCTGGCGTCTCAAAGTGTTAGGTGAAAGACCTTTTTTGAGCCCGTCCTGGAGGAAGTTCAAATTTTGGGCAACCGAAGGCGAGAGCGGGTTGACCAGGGAGGAATGGCACCACCTGCAGAAGCTGACCCAGGTAGCGTTGTATATTCGGTTGGTTGAAGGCCGTCTGGCGGCCAGGATGGTATTAATAACCTGGTCAGATAAATTCTTCTTCCTCAACTTTTCCCGCTCAACCTCCAGACGATTAACTGGAACCATTGGGGCTCCGGATGCTGAATGGGCCCCTGGGAGAGGGAGATCCTGTCTGGAGGGATTCTCCACGGAGGAGACACCAATAGGTTGCGGAGGTCCGCAAACCACGGCCGTCTGGGCCAATAGGGGGCCACTAGGATTAGTTCTGCCTCCTGGATCAGTTTCTGAATGACTCTGGGAAGCAGAGCTAACGGGGGAAGGCGTACAGGAGTCCCAGGGGCCACGGACAGCGAAGGGCGTCGTGATTCTCGGCCCCGGGGGAAGGGAATCTGGAGAAGAACCGAGGGAGTTGGGTGTTGAGGGGGGATGGAAAGAGATCCACTGATGGGAGACCAAAGATCATGGTCGCCTCCTGAAAAGGGACGGATGGATGCGCCACTCAGACTGGTCCACGGTGGCCCTGCTCAGCCAGTCCGCTCGGGTGTTTGAGGCCCCCGAAATGTGTTCTGCTTTGATCGAGAGAAGGTGACGCTCTGCCCAACGGCAGAGTCTTTCGGCCTCCCTCATCAACCGGATAGACTGGGTGCCGCCTTTCCTGTTGACATGGGCCTTGGCGGTGACGTTGTCCGTGAGAATAAGGACGTGCCGCCCGCGTACCTGAGGTAGGAAGTGGCACAGGGCCAGGTGGATGGCGTGGAGCTCCAGCCAGTTTATGCTGCATACCCGTTCTGCTTGGGACCATTTGCCCTGCGTTGTAAGGGACTGGATGTGAGCGCCCCAGCCGTTCAGGCTGGCGTCTGTGGTGACGATGAGATGCTGAGGTTCTTTGAAGTGATGACCCCTGTTGATGGCAGGGTTGGTCCACCAGAGGAGAGACAAGAGGACCTTTGGAGGGACCTTGATGGTGGATTTTGAGTTGCTTCTGCCGGACCTTTGAAACAGGAGCAGGAGCCACTGCAGGGACCTGGTGTGTAAACGGGCCCAAGGAATAATAGAGATGCATGAAACCATTTTTCCCAGTAATTTAGACAATTCTAATAGAGAAGCCCTCTTTGATCGTCGAATAACATGAATAGAGTTTTGGATACTCAGGAGCCTTTCCGAAGAAAGGAACACTTTCCCCTGCACTGTGTCAATAATGGCCCCCAAGTGGGCAATTCGGGTAGAAGGGACCAGTTGGCTCTTTTTTTGGTTGACTAGAAACCCATGGGCCTGGAGTGCAGAGAGGGCGATCTTGGTGTCCTTCTCTGCCTGGGGATTTGAGTGGGACAGGATGAGGATTTCATCCAGGTAACAATGGAGCCGGACCGGGTGGTCCCTTAAGTGAGCCGCTAAGGCCACGAGGATCTTAGTAAAAACTCTAGGAGCGGAAGCTAACCCAAAGGGAAGGGCCACATACTGGAAATGACGATGATTGTAACAGAACCTGAGGAATTTAGAGTGGGAGGGCCGAATTGGGATGTGGAGGTTTGCCTCAGAGAGGTCTATAGAAAAGAGCCAATCTCCTTGCCTGGTGCTCAGTAAGATGGATTGAAGGGTGTGCATTTTGAATTTACCGAGTTAGGTGGCGATTGAGCCGTTTGAGATCCAGGATTGCCCTCCATCCCCCGAGGATTTGGGAACAACAAAGAGGTGGGAGTAGAAGCCCTGACCTCGTTGAGAGGGGGGGACTGGCTGGATGGCTTGGATGGAGAGTAAATGATGGATGGCAGAGTCCATCAAGTTGCGTTTGGAGGGGTCCCTAGAGGGAGGAGATGCCATGAAAAACTCGGGAGGTTGAGAATTCCAGAGCAAACCCAAACCTAATGGAGTCCCTGACCCAGTTATTGGAAGTGGTGGAGTCCCATTGGTCGGCAAAATGTCTAAGCCGACCGCCAATGGGAGGAGAAATACCAGATTTATTTGGAGCGCCGGAAGGGTCTCCCCCCGGAACCTCTGAAGGGACGTTTGAACCCTCCGCACCTCCTATTCCGATCGCTCGGGTCGGAGCGATCCTGGGGATATGGTGTTCTATATGAGGGAGGCCTCGGGTATCTGGGAGGGAAGGGAGACTGGTAGAAGGACCGGGAAGACCCTCTTCAAAAGGGCTGAGGGGTTCTAGAGTCTGGCCTCCGAAAAAGAGAGGGGAGGAATTTCTTCTTTCCCCTAGTTTTGGCCAACAGGGGGTCCAGGGCCGGACCAAAAAGCTTCTCCCCCTTAATGGGGGTGGAGGCCAGCTTGACTTCATTTTTAATGTCCGCCTGCCATGGTTTGAGCCAAAGCAGACGGTGAGCAGTGACCTGAGAAGCTAGCGCCCGGGAGGAAAATTTGACAGCATGGTACGTGGCGTCGGCCGAGAATTCCGCCGCTGCCGTGATTTTCGCAATGTCCTGAAGGGCCCTTGTGTTGGAGGGAGGAATATGCGACTTTAGTTGACTGAGCCACCGGATAGAGGAGCTGGTGAAGAAAGAGGCTGCGGTGGCCGATCTGATGGCCCAGGCGTCGGCTAGATGGGCCCGACGCAAAGCTAACTCGGACCTCCTGTCCTCGGGCTTGAGGGCCTCCAGGGGGTCACTTGGGGAGGAGGATGAAGCGAGACCAACAATGGGCTCGTCCACCTCCGGGGTATTGAGGAGGAAGCAAAAACCGGCTCGAGTTAAATAACCTCTTATCCTGGGTGGATGGGGCAGGGGGCCCCCCCATAAAGCCCAGCTGGTTAGAGACCAGATCATGGAAAATAGCTGGGGCTGGGATCACGTCCTCAGCTACCACGGGCTGCCTGAACATAGCGTCCTCTGGGTCTTCCCCAGAGGAGGGGGGGCAGAGGGGAGTTGAGCGGCCAGGCCAGAGGTGTTCTTGGCCTTGAACAGGATGGATTTGAACATGTGGGGTTTGAACAGCCCCACAAAGGAAGGCTGATCGGGGGTAAGGCCCTCGTCCTCTGACAGCTCTGCTTCCATTGGGTCTAATTCCGAAAAGGGTTCCCCATGGAAGGTAGATCCCCATTCAAGGTCCTCCTCCTCCTCCCTGTATTGGTCGATAACCTCCATGCCCTCGTCCAGTTCCCTTTCTGGAAGAGGGCTGGCCCCACAGGAGGGTACCTGACCAGGAGCGGGGTCCTGGGTGGGCGTGGGCCTGGCTGGCACAGACTCTTGTGCAGGAGCCGTCTGAGGAAGGCCTGGCCCAGCCATCTGCTGCATGCCTTGAGCTATTCCTTGGCGAATAGCCTGCTCCATCCAAACTCTCATGTACTCACGCATCTCAATCGTGGGCGGGTCCTCCTGTCTTAGGCCAGCGGCCGTGGGGGTGAAGGTGGCTTCGGGCATCCGCCTGGTTGCTGGTCCAGGGGCCTGAGACTCCTGGGATGAGCTGTGCCTGGAGAGAGGGGAACAAACTGGAGGGGGGGGTGCCTGGAAGTAGAAGGGGCGGCTGGGGGTGTTGGTTGAGTCACCCTAGAGCGCCTGTCGAACTCTCTCTCTAGTGCCTTATGGTGCCTTAAGGCGTCCCTTTGAGAGGCCTTGGAAGCCTCCTGGGAGGTTTCTTTAGCCTGTCTGCGCACATGATGGGACTTAGATTTTGCCTTCAAAGAATGGCGGGTGGTGGAGTTGTCGTCTGCCATTGTGAAACAAATAGGTGAAGCAATATAAAGGCGGTTGGCACGCCTAGGATACGACCTGTGGGTAAGTCCGGGTATCCAGAAACTGGCCCGCACCCCCTTTTGGAATTTGTAAGGAATAATCTGAAAAATATAATCAAAAATTCTGTATTGCAACAGTTATAGACTTCTATTATACAGAATATATACTATTAGGATATGGATCCAGGAAAAAAAAACACTGCTGTAGCAGTAATGAGAAGCTATATCTCCCTAAGCAAATCTGAGAGTGATTGAACACCAATTGAATGAGATTGGATCACCAATGTAAAAAAATATGAAAAGATATCCTGTATTAAAAAGTGACTTAGAGACAACCTAGCAGTTGTGGTAGAAAAAGAGGAGCCAATTAGTCTAATTAATGCCAGGAATAAATGGCCTCAGGCAGCTTGCCCCCCCCAGGGAGGGAGGGGCTGCACTTGCTTCCCACGCCCTGAGCTCTGCTGCGGAAGCCAACGCCACCACCGATGAATATAAATATGATGTTTATTCCCTTTTAGGAAGAGAGAGAGGAGCCCTACTAGGCTTGGGAGCCTGAGGCAAGGGCTAGCACAGGCTTGTCCAACCCGCGGCCCACGGGCCGCATGCAGCCCAGGTCGCCTCGTAATGCGGCCCAGTGCCCACCCCAACCTTCGTGCCAGAGCCAGCGAGGTGGAGGAGAGGCAGGCGCGAGGCCGGACAAGGCGAGCGCCAGGCCAAGCAGCAAGAGAAAAGGTGGGCGCCGTCAGAGCGCCACCTCCTGCTGTTGCCGCCGCCCCCGCTTCTGCCCCCGCCCCCGCTGCTGCTTCTGCCTCCGCCGCTGCTGCCGCTTCTGCCCCCGCCCCCGCTGCTGCCCCCACCACCACCCCGCCGCTTCTCCCCCGCCACCGCTGCTGCTTCTGCCCCTGCCGCCGCCGCTTCTTCCCCCACCACCGCTGCTGCTTCTGCCCCCACCGCCACCCCGCTTCTTCCCCCGCCACTGCTGCTGCTTCTGCCCCCACTGCCGCCGCTGCTTCTGCCCCCGCCACCGCTTCTGCCCCCGCCCCCGCTGCCCCCGCGGCGGGGGCAGAAGCGGCGGCGGTGGCGGGGGAAGAAGCGGCGGTGGTGGGGCAGAAGCAGCAGTGGGGCAGAAGTGGCGGCGGGGCAGAAATGGCGGTGGTGGCGGTGGAAGAAGCAGTGGCAACGGCGGGGGCGGGGGCAGAAATGGCAGCGGGGCAGAAGTGGCGGCAGGGGAAAAGCAGCGCGCGGGCAGAAGCGGCAGAAGCAGCTGCGGTGGCGGGGGCAGAAGCAGCAGCAGGGGCAGAAGCGGCGGAGGCAGAAGAAGCGGCGGCGGGGGTGGCAGAAGCGGAGGTGGGGGCAGAAGCAGCGGCGGGGAAGAAGCGGCGGCGGGGGCAGAAGCAGCAGAAGCAGCCATGGTGGCGGGGGCAGAAGCGGCGGCAGGGGCAGAAGCAGCAGCGGTGGCGGGGGAAGGCTTCTGCCCCCGTCGCTGCTGCTGCTTCTGCCTTCCAGTCCTGCCTCATCCAGCCGGGCCATTTGTAGGAGAGGTAGGCGCGAGGCGGGCAAGCTTTCTCTCCTCCCCCCCCTGCAAAATTTGGCCGGAAAATAAAGCGTGATAAAAAAACTGTGATAAAAAAAACCTTTTTAAAAAATAAATAATTTTTAATAAATAATTAATAATAAATAATAAAAACATCTCACTAACTTCATTTCCAAATAAATTTAATATGTTAACTATGTTTTCTATGGTTTTTTTGGATGATCAGGTATCATTACTGTTATTTTATTTTATGTGCAGCCCAAACCAAATTTTCATCTTCTAATGCGGCCCAGGGAAGGTGAAAGGTTGGACACCCCTGGGCTAGCAGATCATCGCAGCAATATGGAGGCCTCAAAATGGCGCCCGGCACGAGGCGATGCCCCAAATGGCGGCCGCCTGGGAGACGATGTAAAAAGCGAAACGGGCTGCTCAGGGCGGATGAGTCCTGCAAGCCATGAGGGCGAGGATGCTAAAATCGCCTCTACCAGGGCGATCGGCGTTGAATGGGGGGAAAACCAGCAGCGCAATAGATCCGGACCGCTATGAGCGGCACAAGGACGACAAGGCAGGAACGGAGAAGAGAAAACGGCAGAGGGGGGTATGGGGGGGAGGGTTAGTGCAAAGCGCTGCTAAGTCGCCCGCTCAGCCCCCTGGGGGCGAAAAACGCGCACCCCTGGATCCCAAGGCACCCTCAAATGCGCAGAGGCTAAGGAAAGTTAAGAACTGGGAATCAAACCTGAAATTATTATTATCTTGCTTGAATCAGCCAAAGAGTGAGAAGCACAATCAAAACACAGCCTAACTCTGCGAAGGCTGAGCATAAACTGGGGAACGCTGCAAGGGACCACGTGATAGAGGGCGGAGCGTTCCTCAGTAATTAAGCTCAGCCTACACAGACGCAGACTGGAGCACCTCCCACTCTCTGGATGATCCTCGCAGCTCGAGGGAGAAAAACTCCCAAGAGAGACCTGACCATAAAGTTGTCAGGATCCAAGCATCTGTTGTGATCTGTTCCCACCTCTTCCAGAACAGTCCCAGATGGCCCCCTATGGGAGAGGAAGCTTGGGTGTCACTTGTTGCATCTGAAAGGTCTGTTGGAACCCCGAAAGGACCTCCTGTCATCTTGCCTCTGATGCCCTTTGGTGGCAAAGGCCAGTCTATCGGCCTGAAATGAGGATCTTTGGAAGAAGGGCCTACTTTGACGGGGAAAGCTTGCTCCAGCTTCCCCATTTAAAGGAGGGCTTTCTGTAGTAGGGTGGAGAACTGTAATCAAAACGCCTCCCCTGGGAGGGCAGGATTTTCACTTGTCCCTGGTTTCCATTAAAAAAAAAAAAGGGATCCAGGGCCTTTCCAAAAAGCCACTCTCCCTTGAAGGGAGCAAATATCAGCTTCCATTTGTTTCTGGCATCCATCTGCCAATTTCTACAGCCTACGTGCTGTTACAGATGAGGCCATGGCTCTGGAAGAAGTTTTGGCTGATGTGAGGGTGGCATTAGCTGTCAATTGAGCTGCGGCTATTATCTTATTTAAGTCCTGATGCACCCTGAGGTACTCAGGTGGGATTCTACCCTGCAGCTGCCGCAGCCACCCATTAAATAAGATAGACTCAGACCCACTGGGGCGAGTGTACCCCCCAGGGGACTCCCACTGCTTTTTAATCCCATTCATAAACATCTGGGGCACAGATACAGCATCCACCACAGATGCTTTCTCAGTGAATAGGTAATCTTCTTGATCCCCCCCCCTCTGGAGGAAGATCCCGGGTGACCTTGTCACTTTTTTAAACATGAGCCATGCTCTTAGCCTTACAGCAGAGTCTTGGAGAGAGCCAACTGGAAAAGGTCCTTAAAGGAGGGGGGACCTGCTACCTCCGACTGCCTGTCCAAAAAGCACTCTCTGGAAGGCGGTCCCTCTCGGAAACATAAGACTGGCTTCTTTCCGAAGGGGATGCAGAACGATTTCTGAAGTAGATCGGCTGTTCTGCAGAAGCCTGCCCCTGCCCCTGAGGAACGCCTCTGTTGGTGTCCAAACCAGGCAGCTGGCGCAGCTGGTTGACTTCAGCCTGAAATTCTTGTCTAATTGTTTGGGAGATCCAGGCTCTCATGAAAGATGGCATCTCTTGCCTGTGGGTCTCCTCAAGCCGCAACCCAGCCACTGTAGGGGTAAAGGTGGCTTTTTTTTAAAAAAAATTTTCAGGCACAGGTGTGGTTCTGCTGGAGGCTTGGCTTCCAGGTGCAGCAATCAAAAATCCTTGTGGTGGGTCAGAATTATTATGAATGGCTTTTGCCTTGATTTGGAGGTTTCCTTCAAATCCTGAGTACTTGAGCCACCAGGAGATCAGGCAGTCAAATATTGTCTATCTGCCAATTGGTCTTGCTGCCTGCCATCTTGTGGGAGCAAAGGAGAGATGGCTCTGTTTCTCACTGCCTTATCGAACTCCTTATCTAAGGCTTTTTGTCTATCCTCTGCCCCAGAGGACGCTAGGGTCCTAGCTCTGATCCTAACTGCTACCTCCAGCCCAGTAATCCTGGACTTAGTTGATCCCCTTGCAGCTCTCTCCCTACTCTGCTGAGGAGCTGATAATTCTTGGCCAGCTCCCCTGGTGGCCATTTTGAGCCCACCAAAAATAATTGTCACTGACAGGAAGAGAGAAAAGGAAAAAAGGAGCAAAAGAAAAATAAAAACAAAATTTATTTGATCTAAAGTTGTCTGCTTTGGTCACAGAAGCTGTCCACCACTTCAGGAGGCTAGTGCGACCCAGAAGTGGTGAGCTCAGCACAGCTCCTCAATTTAAGGCAAGAGTCAAAGCAAAAAGGAAAAAAAATGGCTGACCCTTTAAAATTGCTACAAGCCCTGACAGATCAGAGGCTTGCAAGCCAGTGCTGGCTGCACCGAAATCAATTTGGCAGTCTCAAGCGTCTCACAGCTGCCACGGTGCTCTGGTGACTGGACAGGGGGTTCAATCCAGATGGCAAGTACCCCCCCAAGGGACAATCCTGGAGACAAACTGCAGAATTGTTCCAAAATGTCTGAAATGGCTGCCAACGCCGAAAAGAGGCAAAAGCGCCTTGCGGTTTTCGCCGTTAGCACAGATCAATAAGAACGGATCGGGAGAAAGTGAGTTGAATAAGACACTGACTCCCAGCCCACCCCCAACCCCGGGCCACATGGGCTCTCAGGGGCACCTCCAACCAAATTTACAATCACAATTCCAAAAACCAGTCTACCAGCAAAGAATTTTTTAAAAAGGCAGTCAAAAAAAAGCAAAAAACAAAAGTGCTGACCAGCAAGCCGGTTACCTGTCAAACCTGCTCTAAGCCTCTAGAAGAAAAAAAAACCTCAATCCAGGGGGTGAAGATTCTTCTACAATCTGAACTATTCAGAGCCCTTAAAGGGTAGTCTGAACATGCTGAGACCGAATGAAGAACTGGGGACCGTTACCAGGGGGTCTGTCCTCAGTTTTTCAATTCGGTCTGCAGAGCTATGAGACTAGAGACTACCCATCCTGGATTCTCCCTTTGGCTCACTGGAGAAGATGCCCATCCCTTTGTCCAAAATGAGCAGGAATTCCATTACTTTTTCCCCCCATTATTTTTCATTAAATATATCAGGAAGACTTATCCAGGAAAATTTACAGCCATCACCTCATAACTTTAATTACCTCCTGGCAAATTCTCAGGATTAATTAATCCATGGAAATTATCAGTTTACGTAATACACTAAACCTAATCAACAGCTTTAATCAAAAGAAAAGTATAATGGCATTCCTGATGAAATTGGCAGGATAAATATGTTAAGCTTGTTTGTACTGTACTTACCATTGTCTAAATATACCTTTCCACCACTTCCCAAGCATTCTATTCCTTTCCAGGCAATCCCCTTGTATTAATTTTGAAATCAAAGACTTCTTAGCACAGAGCTATTTTTTAGGCTAATAATATAGCATTAGGGATGGAGTAATTCTACAATTCCTCTGTACTATACAGGCAATTAATAGGCACAAGTTCCCAAATATAACCATTCTTCCCCCAGCCCTTCAAACCACCATCATCTAGTGCTCCAAATTGTCAAAACAATGCCAGATCCACGTTGGGTCTCCCTGAATGCCAGAACTGAGATCCAGCAAATGAAGGAAAAAGCAAGCAAGGAGATTTTCTTGGCAGTACTTCGTTCCTTAAATTGCCTCAAGGCACTAGAAATGTTTCTCAATTGTCTGTAAGAGTTTGTCAGAAGAAATGGGCAAATGCAAGAGAAAACATGAAGACCTGCCTATCATATAACTACTCTGATTCAAGCTACATTTCAACACCATGTCTCTCCTTTTATTTTTATCCTTCCTTTATTATTTTTATGAATAAGTCAAGGTGGCAAACATACCTAATGTTCCTTCTTCGTATTTTCCTCGTAACAAACTTGTGAGGTAGGTTGGGCTAAGTGTGTGTGACTGACCAAAGGTCACCCTGCTGGCTTTCATTCATAAGGTGAGACTCGTACTTAAGAGTTTCCTGGTTTCTACCTGATTGATGCTTCAGCCAGTAGACCAAACTGGCTCTACTATATGTGTCAATGCTCCATTGGTACTTAAAATATATATTTTGAATATAAATTATTGGGGGCTGCGTCTTTAGCAAAGCAGAGTACAAATGCTTGTATCAGATGAATGAGTCCCACAGACTGGCATGACAGCAAATTAGCAGTGGTGCACAACAGGCTGCCAAAATCTTCACCACTTTATCTTCCTGGTTTCCCCATTTTGAAGGTGGGATTTATACACATGAAATAAAAATTGGAAATTCAGAATAACTACTGCAACTGGCAGAAGACACAACATCTGTCTATTTAGAAGCATCTTTCAAAATGTCTGCTAAAGTTTTAAAGCCAAAAATAACCTCAGTAGATATTCAAGTTTTTTTTCCAACATCTTTTCCAAGGGAGTTCCAAGACTCTCCTAGGGTCCAATGCATCCTTTCCCTTCATGTTAATTTTAAGGTGGGATGGAGATTCACGAAGCAATACTGTATACTACATAATTATAATGTAGACCTTTAATTTTCCATTCATTTACTTCAATTGCAGAATATAGGTTTTATTTTAAGGCAAATCATGACTTAGCTGATGGGAAAGTTTTGTTTTGATTACAATTAATTTACATCCATACAAGCCAGTCTGAAATATAATACATTTTTCAACTGAAAGAATAAAACGTCTCTAGTGTACACTATGTGCTGGTAGAACAAGTTTTCATTTCAAAAAACAATATCACGGGATAAAGATGATCAGGCAATTCATTGTTCCCACATGAATCACAATCACACTGCAATTACTATTAGTGAAAGGATTTATAATGATGCAAGTTTCACAGGCAAAGCAAATA
Source organism: Pseudonaja textilis (assembly GCF_049901715.1). Taxonomy (NCBI): domain Eukaryota; kingdom Metazoa; phylum Chordata; class Lepidosauria; order Squamata; family Elapidae; genus Pseudonaja; species Pseudonaja textilis. The sequence goes on from NC_141992.1 coordinate 150,661,986, forward strand.
CTAAACCGTACATGATGCAAGAGGTTTCTCCTCTTACTGTCAGGGCTAGTGATAGCTTGTTAGAGAAATTCTACCAAGTGTGTATTAATCTTTCTCTCCAAGGGCAATACTATTCTAAAGATCCATATGGCTATTTTAAAATGAAATTTTAAAAAAATGAAGTGCAAATCAAAATTTTCCTATATTTTATGCAGTCTGAAAGGTGTCTGCATTTCCAACCTGGTCAGGCTGAACAGGGACAGACATACTGCCACTACGTCTTTATCCTTAGTAAACCACAGCTGGACAACCCGAGAATCTAAGGCAAAGGCCTCCAAACGTGGAGAATTGGTTGGACAATTCTGGAAGTTGAAGTCCACAAGTCTTAAAGTTGCCAAGTTAGGGGATCCCTGATCTAAGACTAAAGCAGAGATTTTCCACACCTTTCCTATTTTCTCTTTAAGATCTGGATAATAATATGTTCCCCCAGTATTGTAACATATGGGGAAGATTCTCAGGCTGGGGTGAAAAATACTAAGATCAACTCCATCTGAATAAAAGTCAGAGGTCAATGAAGATCACATGCAGGAATCACTTTCAATTTCATGATCCAAATGTCACCAGCACATAGTCTGTTTTTGCAGTATTGCTTTTTATGGGGCTTTTTCTCTGATAAAACACTCAAAACTTACTATGGTGTATTTATTTAAAAGACTTATATCATCGCCCATCTTATGAAAGAACTGTAAATGGTTCATAACAATAATAATAAACAAAAGGGAAAACAAAGATCTGGAATCTAAAACAACATTTTTGGGTCCATCTAACAATATAAACCCCAGAGTCCAACCTTATCTTATTCCAAAACTTGGAAGGAAAGCCAGCTCTTGAGGGCTTTCCAGAAAGCTAAACCAGTGGGGTCCTACCAGATTCCTGCTGCTCAGGCGAGGGGCTGTTATAGAAATGTCACATTTCATAGGTGGATGGCAACACTTAAAAGACATCCCATACACAAAAGCCTAGGGTTCTTCTTCCCTCCATACCAGGGGTCTGCAACCTTAAACACTCAAAGAGCCATTTGGACCTGTTTCCCACAGAAAACACTGGGAGCCAATAATTTAACAACCGGTGTGACTGGGTAGGTGTGGCCAACTTGACATCATTCACTCCCACCCAGTCATCTCCTGCTCTGGAATATGGAGTGAGTCTCCATCCCTCACCATCATCCTTACCTCAGGCCAAGAGAGGAGTGACGGGGAGGGGTGGGGTGGGGCCAGCCAGTGGTGGGATCAGCCAACAGGGAGTCGCAGAAGAGGGCTGAAAGAACCACATAATGGCTCCAGAGCCACAGATTGCAGACCCCTGCCCCACACCAAATGGAACTGGCCACAAAGGAAGGAGCCAAACCAACACCTTCTAATTCCTGAAGCTGTTCCAGAAGGACACCACTGTTACTGGTATCAACAGGCCCCAGGAAAGCAAGAATCAGGACAGTAGTACCACCTTTGTCTCAAGACCTCCAGAGCAGGGGTCTCCAACTTTAGCAACTTTAAGACTTGTGGAGTTCAACTCCCAGAATTCTTAAGACAGCAAAGCTGGTTGAGGAATTCTGGGAGTTGAAGTCCACTTAGTCTTAAAATTGCTAAGGTTAGAGACCTCTGCTCCAGAGAACATCCAGAAGTGTGACCAACACTGTCTGCATATTGTAACCCAGCCTAAACCCACAGTGGAAAGGATTCAGATAATTTGCTTCATATTAAGGCCTTCTGCTGTTGAAAGGCAGCTGCTCTTTCAACAACCTTCCCTAAGGAAGGAAGGCTGGAATTGATAAATATCTGTTGAATCCAAGTATAGTCTCTAGAAAAGGGGACATATTACTGCCCACTGCAAGATGGCTACTAATTCAGATAGGTTTAAAAGAGTAATAAATAAACCTATAGGATAAAGGTCTATGAAGTACTATTCTTAAGACATCTAGGTAGATGAACAACTCAATACAACGCATCTATCTGTGATGCAGGATAACAAAGGACCCATCCAGCCACAGTTCAATATTTCTAAGGCCTCGATCCTATATAAAGGGTAGCACATAGATATTGACCACAATAAAATCTAAAAGTGGACTGTGCAAATATCTGGAGAGGGAAGTATGTATTGTTTTATTTAGTAGACAAGATGTATGACTGCCAAGTTCCTGTTCCTGCCCCTTTTCCTGTCCAATTGGCTAAAGTGAAGTTCCATGTAGTAGTTTCAGGAAGAAAGGAAATAATCAGGCTAATTTTGGCCAATACTTAGCAAATGCATTTTTAAAAAAAAATGTTTGAAATTTTTCTTTCAATTTATTTTAAAAATCAAGCTCCAATATCTCTCTTCCAACAGCAGCTATTGTTTTAACCACAACAGGCAACACAAAAGTAGGATGAGAATTTAAACATATGACTTTCACATCTGCTTTAGCTTGAAAATAGTTTTAATGATAGCCAAAAATACACGTAAAACTGAACATGAATTTCTCCTCAAAAGGGTGTGATGTTAAAATGTTTGCACAATTCATATTGTTATGCAATGAAGAGACAGTATTTGTATAGGAATGTTCTTTCTTTACTGAAATTCAGATATCATTAGCGGTTTAAGAAAGAAATCCAACTATAGCAAGGTGGGAAACCTTGGTAATGTATTAACCAGGTTAAACTTTAAAAAACTGTTGTTACTAATAATATGCTCACTCGGTGCTATCAGAGCAATTATGATTTGCCAGGGAAGGGGGGGATCTCACAACAGAATCAAGCATAAAATTCTTCATGATATTAACTCCTATAAGGAACAATCTAATTCTAAGTTAAAATAGCTAAAGTAGTAGCAATAGTGGTATGAGCTCCAGTGTTGCGGAATTCTACTACTGTGGAGTTTTGTATTATGCTGCTAATAATTAGCATATGCAATTATAAAAACATCACCATACACAATTTAATGAAAATCCAAACACTATAACACAATTGTTAGATTAAAAACTATAAACATTATGGCTACAGCAGAGCACTTCCCAACTATATTAATTTAATTTGTATCTTACTATTCTAAATGGATTTAAACTTAACAGATTATGAAATCTAAAGAACACAATCAAAATACTAAACATAAAATGGTAATATTTACACAATTACAGCATCAAATGAAAATATTTTTTTAAAAAGGAATTATTTAACTATCAAAAAACTGTGGACCAGATAAGCTTTTTTAGCCTTCCTGGGAGGAAGAGGGCAGTCCAGTGTCTTTAGTAATCATTGAAAAGATTCTAGTTACATCAGAACAGCAAGAGGGCCTCTAAGACAAATAACAAGCTTCAGATAGGATTATGGAAGAGATTACCATTATTAAAATACCCTTGTCCTGGACTACTTAGTTTCAAACTTAAGCTGACAATATGGTCAACTGAACATATGGCAATTTACTTCCCCCCTAATTTATGTTGTTGACGATTTTCAAGAGTTTTGCAGGAATCTAACCTAAATATAGTTAGAAAGCAAATAATTGAAACCGAGTTCATCCTCTTTACAAGACAGCACTTGATGAATCAGCCTAAATTATTAGAAACAAACAACAATTTCCAGGCCACAGCTGCCCATCTATCTAGGGAAAGCACAAGATATATCAGTTGATTATTAGCAACTGATCATAATAAACGACACAGAATAGTAATAAAATAAATAGTATATGAGACAAGACAGATACTCTATTTAGTCACACCTATTCTGTGCTACTAGCTATACAATATATCAGAGTATATCAAAGAAACCAAAGGTAACAGATATGAATACTTATATACAATTAATGAGGGAAAGGCTGAGAAGTATTTAAGCAAAATATAGGTGGGATAGAGAAAGGAATAAAAAGGAATAGAGAACAAAGTACTTCCCATCATAACATCATGAAATTTCAGTCTAAGTAGCACACATTACCAGATTGCTTTACCTGGTAATTTCTTCCCTATTAATTTATCTCACATTAGCCAGGGGATCTCTTTCACATAACAAGCACAAACAATAGCTTTGGCAGAATCAATTACATTATTTCAATATCATACTCCACAACAGATTTAAAAAAAAGAGGACAAATTGCATTGTGGGAGGATACATTTTGGAACTAGTGACTCTAGGCCACAAATATACACATGTGTGAACCTTGATATTCACACATACTAATACAGCTTGCATTGCACATTTCCACCAATTCTTGATAACAGCAGCTGCTGTCACAGTGAGTGCAAATGCATACTCATCAGTTTAAGAATATCCCTTTTGTTTAGAACACATAATTATCTTAAATGTGGCATATGGAAGATCTTAACAGTGCCATGTATAATTACAAAACATGTACTTTTAAATATATCTAATAAATGAAGTTGCTACTGAAATTCTCCCAACAATCCCGCTTCATTACATACTCTGCTTGCATCCGTTTTTTTTTTTTTCTTCACAGAAATTAACCAGAAGTAGCAAACAGACTAAGCAACCAGTTGTTTTAGATTACACTCCAACAAGCCTTCCTGTTGCTCAGGGCTGAGGAGTACATGTCAACCACCTGATGACCATGAATTAATTACCATCCACTAGACTTTCCTTGCCTACTATTTTTCACTTTAATTAGGATGGCAATTCTCAAAATGTACATCTAGCAAAGGATTCTGGAAGTTAGTCCCCAGGTTTGTGGAGGCAACCTGGCCCTTCTAACCAGAGCCACAAAAAGTCTCGTCCACACTTTCATCGTCGAAATCTGGTGCCTTTGAGCAATGGGCAGAGAAATCCGAGGGAGCAATGATAAATGGTAGGCAGACTGCAGAGCATTCATTCCAAGTTTGATTTCCAAGTAGAAATGCAACCTGAAAGCATTGAATGTGGCACATAAAAAGTCCAGGGCAGTTGCGTTGCATCTCTGGAGGCACCCCCACCAAACATCTGAACAAGCGGGGTGCGCGGGAAATGACAGCGCAAGTTCCAGCCAGAACTCAGGGCGCTGTACGGAGTTGAGTACGCATGCGCATTCCAGAGCACGCGTCAGCCACTGCCCATCCCCATCGTGGTCACCGAGGGGCGGCCTCCCTAGTCGGGAATGGAACTTCGGTGGAAGAGAACCTGGAATATGGGAAGGCCATGCATCCTCTTCACACTGACCTGAGGAATGGGGAGAGGTATCCTGCCGCTCGCACGACGGCTGTGCTAACTTCACGTCGCTCCCGGCATCATTCAGACCCCGCTCTGCACTCCAACCCGCCGTCGTCTTACTTGCAAGGTCGGGAAAATAGGAAACAGAAAGAGGCGCATGCGCGGTCACCCTTTTCTCCGTCTTTCTCGTTCTGTTTCTTCCAGCCTTTCGGCAACCTAGGTTAGAGGCCGGAATAAGCGCGCAAGCGCATGACGTACCAGGGAGGAGCCATCATAGCGACTGAGCGACCGATCTTCTCTGGAGGATCAAAGAAGGCAGGCGAAAGGGTTGCGCCTGCGCGCTCACTCCCTGCTATGGTTTATGGAATAGGCCCGATCCTGATTCCTGCCCTCCTCCCTATGGTGCATTTCGGGAAATGTAGTCTTCTAAGTGCAAGCAAGAGGGACGAGGGAATTTTGAATTGCGTTTACTTGTGTGCTTGAACTACATTGGGGAATTGAGGCTGGTTTGAGGATGGCAAGAATGTATTCAGGATACAGGCCCACCTCTTCAACGCGCTTGTCTAGCTGTGTTATGTTTCCTTATTGGGCCTTATTCCTTATTGAAGGTGCATTTAGACCAGTATTTTTCAATATTGGCAACTTTAAAAAGTGTAAACTTCAATTCCCAGAATTCCCCACCCAACATGCTGGGTTGAGAATTCTGGGAGTTGAAATCCACACATCTTAAAAGTTGCCATGGTTGAAAATCCTGACTTAAGCTACCTGGATGGCCAAATCATTCTTGCAACCAGTGCTTAAGATGTACCCATATCCTACCTGTAATAACATTTAACTCTAAAAAGAACAAGGCATCCTTGGCTTTTATTCAGAATAAAACCTTCTAGGTTATTGGCAATATGATAGGGTTGGCCGGAATACATAAAAATCAAGAAATTCTCAGACCGTTGGTGCAGTGCTGTTCAAGAGGATAGAAAGAGAAGGGTCTTCAACCATTTCTGTCTCTTTATTTCTTGAATGAATGAAAACCAGTTAATCTGCAAGAAAACCCTACATTCAGCTGCCTTAAGGCCATCAAAAACACAAACCCTTTTGCCTTAACTCTGTTTCTTTTTATTAATTTTCATCCGCTATTTACAAGGATTGGATTAGTTCTCCAAATATGGGTAGTCCCTGACTTAAAACCATTCATTTAGTGACTGAGATTACCATGGCACTGAAAAAAGTGACTATGACCAGTTCTCACACAAAACAATTATGGTAGCAGCATCACAGTCATGTGATCAAAATTTATGAGCTTGGCTACTGGCATGTATTTACAGCATCCCAGGGTCACATGATCACAACCTTTTCAGACAACTTCCAACAAAATCATGGGGAAAGCCAGATCAAAAACGTTGTAAAATCAGGCACAAGTCACTTAACAACCGCCTTGCTTAGCAACACAAATTCTCATCCCAATTGTGGTTGTAAGTCAAGGACTACCTTTATATTGCAGAATATAGTCTCAGCATGGTTAAGGAGATACTGATAGCTGCAGCTTAGCTGTTTGGGAAAAACTATGGGTTTTCTTTGCTTGGATGAGTCTGTAAAGTAGGTTAAGAGATCATCAGCCTACAACAATGGCCCCCAACCTTTTGGGCACCAAGGACAGTGGAAAGAGGTTTTTCAGTGGAACAGATGGGGCATGGTTTCGTGTGCTGCCTGCATCCGATGGATAGAGTTTGCTTGTTTGCACAGCCTGCTTTCTGGCATGGGGACCCCTGGCCTAGAACATCCACTAAATGTCATAGCCCAAGGGAATATTAACCCAGATGTCTGTAATCATAGACCAGTATTTAATAATTAAACCCAAATGGCTTTTTATTTTTTTGTTCCTCTGGTAAAAAATGAGTCCTTCCAAACTACTTAATTCCTTAGCTCATGCTTTACATGCTGTTTTACCTTCCTTCACTCTTATTGTAGGAACCACAATCTTTTTTTATGTTCAGTTGTATTTTTACAACTGTATTTTTCCTGTATTTTTATAATTGAGGAAAAGAAGAACTCAGTTTTTTTTATTTGATGTTTTTAAACAATTTACATAGTAATGGTTCATTTATAACATAGTTTGGTACAAATTGTTTTCATGATGCTTATCTCTTCTATAAACAACTAAATTCCACTATTCCTTGTAAAACAACAAATTCATTATTTTGGCTTGATTGTATCAGATACTTTTTCAAGTAAAGATGTTACTTTTCCATGCAATTTGTCCTTTACAGTGAGGACACTGGCATGTAATTCAGACTAAAGATGTGTGTGGCTAGGTGATAGTAATCAAAGGTAATTAAGGTTGATGATATGGAACTACGGGTACCAATTGGCCACACAGTAGATATACAGACCAGCTAGATGTATCTTAATATCCCATAGTCACATGGTAACCATGAGGATGCAAAAAAGCAAAAGCCAAACTATGAAGACAGATCTTGAAAAGCCAGCTATATGGGAAGAACAAGATCTACAGTACACCATCAGTACAGGTTGCATTTATTTTAGGTCTGTTTTTTCCTTGTTCTTGACCACTTTTTGGTTGGGAAAAAAATCCAACTTTCTTGGAAAAATATCAACAGCTGCTTAGTTCATTTTCCCTCCCTCCCCCACCCTCAAGCATGAGAATTCAATTCAGTTGGAAATGTAATTCACATGCCCGGCATTCAAGCATAATCCTTGAACTTTTGAGTACTTTATTTATATGGCAGATTGCCAAATGCTTTGTCTAATCATTTCAGTTGGAACTTTATTCAATCCTTACAGAATGAGTTCTTTGTTGTAATTATGCTGGTGATAAAACAAGTTCATCCTGGGAATTTGTGTGTTCTATTCAGTTTGGTTTTTATAAGTGGCTTCATATTTGCAGTATGCTATATATTCACATACTTCCATTTCACTTGCTGTGTTTGAAGGTAACAGAAATGTAATGCCAACAAGTCCAGTTACCTCCTGAAAAAAAAGCACCTTTGGGACAACCATGTCCTGGATGACTGAAAATCTCTAGACTTTTAATACCAACAGTTTCAAATGGGTATCATATGTTCTTACCTTTTCCTACCATGTCTGCAAGTTTGCAAAATATAACTTTTAAAAAATGTATTTCTCTCAGAAGCAGAATTAACTCGGAAGCAGCTGCTTTTAAGGAAAGCAGTAAATAACTTTCCAGTTTTATTTTTTATTATACAGTACTCCCTTTTTATGACCCTGTTGTCCCTTAATTCAGGATAGAGTTGGGGTGACTGGATGGAGCTGAGTGTTCACTGGCCAGATGCACCTCTTGATACAACATGGAGTTCAGAGCAGATTTTTTTTTCTTTGCGCCCTAGGAGAGAAACATCTGCCACTATCTAGGATTGAACTCTCAGCCTTCAGAGCGGGAGACAAGCTTCTTCACCACTGACACCTCCATGCCACTCTCTATTTTTTTTAAATTACAACTATGTGTAGAAAAAAAAGCCCCAGAAATGTGTACAGTATTTATTCAACAAAATTAGACTTACATACCCCACTACATACATTAATATTAATTTATTAATATAAATATAAATACTAATATTTCTATCAGTTTATTTAACAAAAACAAAAAGTCAGACCAAAATTCTGAATAGTCCTCCAAACGAGACTCCTGGAAATGAAATGTATGTTTAGGATATGTAGACTATTTTTTCCAACTTTGTTTAATTATCAGTGAATGGGAGTCCTGCCAGATTTGTTTAGAATTTAAACATGCAATAAGACACCTCCATTATGACCTAAGGAAACAGGCAAGAACATGTTGATCTGACCTGATTTCTTTTGAAATTGAATATGCTGCCAACAACCTTTCAGGTGTTCTTTAATTTGGATTTAAACCCTCCCTCCCTATTTCCTGGTTATTGCTAAACTCATAGAACATTCACAGAATGTTCTAGCTTCATATTGCTACACATGGATTCCTGGCCAATGTTTGCAAATTAATTATGGGAAAGGGTTGCAAGAAAAAGCAATCAGTTAATGATGAATCATTAGTTAATTCATCTGTTCACATATTTATTCAAATTTATAGATACTTTGATCCTTCTAGTCTTTTGTTGTTTAGGTTGTGATTAATATTCAAGTCATCCCAAACAAGATTGTGTCGTTCTGGATTTCTGGATATCATGGCTCTGGGGGCCTTCCATCTTTGATACTAAATGGAGTGGCACAAGACAGACTGACTGCACGTTCTGAGGTTCATGGGTCCTGCTTGAAGAGCAGATAGCAGCCATGGCTACCAGGCCCTTTCCACAGCTGAAGGTATGCCTATTCTCAGAATGAAGGCCCTGCTCATGATCACTCCTGTCCTTGTGACCTCCAGTTTGGACTACAGTAGTACATTTTATGTGGGGCTGTATTTGTAAGTGTATTTATAAGTTTCAACTGGAGTAAAATATAGCAGTATGGACTTGGTGCCAGTTATTCATCCACATGTGACACAACTGCTCCAAGAGCTGCATTGGCTTCCAGTGTGCTTCTGGGTGCAATTCAAGATGCTGATTTTCGCCACCAGATTACTTACAGGACCATCTCTTCCCAATTGATTTTACCTGTCCTATATGATTGAGCAGAAAGAGCATGCTCCGGGTACCATCAGTAGGTAATATTGGTTGGTAGAGCCCAGAAGGAAAACTTTTACTCTGGCACGTGCTCTGTGGAAAATCATTCAATCTGAAATTAGATTGGCCCATTCCTGTTGGACTTTCATGAGGCCTTGAAAACTTGGCTTGTTCTCCAGCCTGGCCCTCTGGGTATGGGTTAGAACAGGATTGTCCAACCCGCGGCCCACGGGCCGCATGCAGCCCAGGTCGCCTCGTAATGCGGCCCAGTGCCCACCCCAACCTTCGTGCCAGAGCCAGCGAGGTGGAGGAGAGGAGGCAGGCGCGAGGCCAAGCAGCAAGAGAAAAGGCGGGCACCGTCAGAGCGCCACCTCCTGCTGTTGCCGCCGCCCCGCTTCTTCCCCTGCCACCGCTGCTGCTTCTGCCCCTGCCGCTGCTGCGCTTCTGCCCCTGCCCCGCTGCTGCCCCACCACCACTGCTTCTTCCCCCACCGCTGCTGCTTCTTCCGCCGCACTTCTTCCCCGCCACCGCTGCTGCTTCTGCCCCCACGCCACCGCTTCTTCCCCGCCACTGCTGCTGCTTCTGCCCACTGCCTCCGCTTCTGCCCCTGCCCCGCTGCACGCTGCCCCGCCACCGCTGCCCCGCGGCGGGAGCAGCAGCGGCTGTGGCGGGAAAAGCGCGCGGCAAGGTGGCGGCGGTGGGGCAGAAGCAGCAGCGGGGCAGAAGTGGCGGCGGGGGCAGAAACGGCGGCGGTGGCGTGGAAGAAGCGGTGGCAATGGCGGGGGGCGGTGGCGGGGCAGAAACGTCAGCGGGGGCAGAAGTGGCGGCAGGGGAAGAAGCAACGCGGGAAGAAGCGGCAGAAGCAGCTGCAGTGGCGGGGAAGAAGCGGTGGCGGCGGGGCAGAAGCGGTGGCGGGGCAGCAGCGGCGGGGCAGAAGCAGCAGCAGGGGCAGAAGTGGCGGCAGTGGCGGGGAAGAAGCAGCGCGGGGTGGCGGCAGCGGGGGCAGAAGCGGAGGCGGGGGCAGAAGCAGCGGCGGGGGCAGAAGCAGCCGTGGTGGCGGGGGCAGAAGCGGCGGCAGGGGCAGAAGCAGCAGCGGGGCAGCAGCGGCGGGGCAGAAGCAGCAGCGGGGCGGGGAAGGCTTCTGCCCCCGCCGCTGCTGCTGCTTCTGCCTTCCAGTCCTGCCTCATCCAGCCGGGCCATTTGCAGGAGAGGTAGGCGCGAGGCGGGCGAGCTTTCTCTCCTCCCCCCCCCTGCAAAATTTGGCCGGAAAATAAACCGTGATAAAAAAACTGTGATAAAAAAAATCTTTTTAAAAAATAAATAATTTTTAATTAATAATTAATAATAAATAATAAAAACATCTCACTAACTTCATTTCCAAATAAATTTAATATGTTAACTATGTTTTCTATGGTTTTTTTGGATGATCAGGTATTGTTACTGTTATTTTATTTTATGTGCGGCCCAAACCAAATTTTTATCATCTAATGCGGCCCAGGGAAGGTGAAAGGTTGGACACCCCTGGGTTAGAACATACCTCTTGATTTTATCGATTAGGATTAGATCATAGCTCATATCATTCATATCTTCAGGTCTGAAGTCAGGGAGGTAAGAAGAAATGCAACTAAATGGATATTTACCAGTCAGTTTCAGTGTTGGCCGTTTTCCCATTTTGAACTGAGATCTTCAGTTTGGCTGCCAATTTTGCTTCTTTCATTTGGGAGTTGCAACTTGTGGTGGCGCCTAGCTCTGTAGATTTTCATCTTCCTCTCTTGCTCCGAGGAAGGAATTCTGGGCACACAGTTCATTGACAGAGGAGGCAAAATCCAATGCTGTTTTAGAGGCACTATTGGCTTTGGTAGCCAATAAATCTCTAGTAGGGAGATAGTGTGGCCCCTTCCTAATCTCCTTGCCATGTTCGGTGGTGGATAATCACCAGTTAATCTTAATGATTTCTAAGTAATCAGAATGTTTCAAAATTAATTATTGAACAGTAATCTCTGGAAAGGTGGATTAAAACCCTGCATTCTCACCATTAGACTAGATATCACTGAGGTACAGGTAGCCCTTCCTTAGAACTTATCTACATAATTGGACTTTGTCTCATGCTCCAGAGGATGATGCTGTAACCTTTTTGGAATGCTTTTTGGAAGCCACAGAAATTCTGTACCAAGACTTTCCCCATTTAACTTCATCTTGTACTAACATTACAAACATCCATAGCTAGTTATTTTTATTAACTCTTTTGATGATGTACAAGGGTGAAATGTTTTGACTTGGAATAATTCTGTCATTTATTATGTCTAACATAACTAGAGCCAGTGCATTGCTTCTTAAACTTTGCTGAGTTTCTTCCACACTAGATGTTATCCTGAATAGCTGTGCTCTGTTTACAGAGTATGTAAATCATGTTAAAATAAAATAACATTTGCCTGTATTTTGTCTGTAATTTTCCATGTCTTTTAAAAATGCAAATTCCTAACTCTCTAATAAAGCTTTTAAGTACACAGTAACCCTGTTTACTGCCAGAAAGATGTGCAGGTATCTATGTGTATATGAGAAAATTTTCTACATGTAATTCACTCAAGCTTTTTCACTACCCTTTATCTTTATCTTTATTTATACATACCTACATACATACATACATATATATATCTTAAATAAAAGGCTATTCAAGTTTGTAATCAATGCACATTTAGAAAAATGAGATTAAAGTGGTTTGATTGATTTAAAAATTGAACAGCAGTTTTGTTGACACAGACACACTTTAAAAGGAATTTGCTTGATATGTAGTTATTTTTCATTTTTAAAGTAAAATTTGAATTATTTCTTGAAAATTGATTTTAATGGGATATATTCATTTTATGTTACCCATGTTTGTTTAAAAGGATAAAATTCAAGAAGCAGGAAAACTTGAAACAAATCCATCAGCTAAGGCAGCTCTGAATAGCATTAGTATCTAAAAGTCCTGTAAAATAACCAGATGTTAAGGGCCTTCCTAAAGATCAGCAGATAAGGAGCATTTCAACCACCAAAACCAAGAAGAAGGTTCATTGTTGTGGCCCATCTTCTTCGTTTCATATGGAATGCAATGCCCAGCATACTGTAACCTCCATAAAAGAATGCACAGTACAGACAAACTCCTGTTGAAAGAGTCCTGTAAATACCTAGGAACAGAGTCATATAGGATTTTGAACATAGCTAGCACTTTTGAGTCCAAAAATAAGATGGCAGCCAGTATAATGACTTTAGCATTGGTATTAAAACAATATTTTCCCATTGCAAGGCCACTGTGATTTAGATCAGTGGTTGCCAACTGGTAGGCCATGAGAAAATTTTGGTGGGCCGCAATCTCATCCCCAGAGCACCCCCACCAAAGCAGTTAATCCAGGCTGCACAGAAACATAAGGCTGTGCCGCCCACATGACCTACAGAAACCCTCCCCGCCCACTCACACCTTACAAACTTGCCTGCTAAATTGCTATTTTTCCTTTTTTTTCCTGACCATCAGCTGTTCTGCTGCGCCTGGAGATTTAGATTAGCTAGGAAGCAGGAAACGGTTGGATTTCTTGCTTTCTAGCTAGTCTTTAGATCTTCGGCTCCTTAGGACTGAAGGTTCTATTATTGCAGACTCACGGCAAGCAAATTTGAGAGACTGAGCTAGCTGATGACAGATAGATAGATCACTGAATGATTCTGTGAGCAACTCAATCTGTCTGCCTGCTTTGCCTGCTTTTGGGTAAAAGTTGCTCTTTTTTTATAAAAAATTCAATATTTACATACATGGTGTATTGTGAATTAATTTTGTGAGTTTGCTTGCAAGCAAATTTTATGTGACAGACTGAGCTAGCCAATGGCAGATAGATTTCTGAATGAATCTGTGATTTTGTGAGCAACTCAATCTGCCTGCCTGGCCTGATTTTGGGTAAAAGTTGCTTTTTTATTTAAAAAAATTCAATATTTATAATATTTATATACAAGCCCTGCCCAGTCAGTCACATGGTCACCAAGCCACACCCACAAATTAGGCCATGCCCACAGAACCAGTTAGTGGTCCCTGGGATTTAAAATTATGAGTTTAGTGGTCCCTGAGGTCCAAAAGGTTGGCGACCCCTGATTTAGATCAACTGAAGCTTCTGAATCATCTTCAAAGACACCTCCGGGTATAGTGACTGTGATTTAGACTAAAGGTGCTGAGCACATAAATCACTGATGTTTCCTGTTCCAAAAAGTTCCACAAGTGCTACAAGGTGAAGCTGGATAGAGGCTGCCTAGTCCCAGCCTGTCTCCTATTAGAATAGGAATTGTGAGTCTTAAGAAGGCTCTGCCAAATTTTAGAGCTATCTTTAGCTAAGTATAACTTTGTCCAGAATCAAAGTTGTAACAGAGGTAGAGCCAGATCCAACACCAAATACAGAAACTTCATCTTGCAGGGATTTAACATGAGCTTACTTTGACGCATACAAGCCCTCACAGCCTTCTAGCACCAAGCTCAGACTTCCATGAAATTCCAGTCTAGCCTCAGGTGGTAAGGTACAACTTAATACAGTCTGCCTTCTGATAACACCATGCTCCAAATAAAGGATGACTTCTCCCAGTATTTTAATGTAGATACCAAATAGCATAGACAGAGGGTAGATCCCTGTGGTATCTCATAACGGGAGAACCATGGGCTGGACAATTACTTTTCCACAGTCACCACGAGAGTCATTGACTGATATGGCCAGCTATAGAAATTAATTAATTAATTAATTAATTAATTAATTAATGCAGGTAGTCCTTGACTTACAAGTTCATTTAGAGACCATTCAAAGTTACAATGGCACTGAAAAAAGCGACTTATGACCGTTTTTCACATTTAGGACCATTGTAGCATCCCCATGGTCACATGATCAAAATTTTGGGCTTAACTGTGCTCATAACTCAAGGACTATCTGTAAACTGGAATCTTAACCTTATAAAAATAGATTAAGTAGGATTCAGGCTGCCTGGAAGCTAGCCTTCTCTGGAATGAGGTTCTTCCATAGAGCCAGATGGCCTCCTCTCTGCTGTTTAGAAGGGCCTTTGGCGCAGGGACAATATAGCTATTCACTAGGTTCTCATCTAGTTTATTGTTCCTTCAACCTTTTATTCATTTTTACTTGTTATTAATTGAATGTCTTTGTTTAGTTGTTATAAGCCGCCCAAAGTTGTTGGGAATGGGCAGCATACAAATTTGATAAATAAATGCAGTAGGCATCCATTGCAGGAAGATCTAAATACTGAAAATGCCAAATCGCAATTGAAATTTCAGAGCTTAACTCTTCAAAATTATTCTTGGAAATGGAGGATCACAAGCAGGTGGTCCTGAATATATCTACCAGTATCAGATGAAATAAGACTTATCAGGTCAAAATCAGTACTTAATAAACTGATTAGTAACTATGGCAGAGACTACAGCATCTACGTCATATGCTCACTTGCACCCAGTGACAGTTAACAAGCAAGCCACTGCAGTTTGTGCCAACCTTCTGAATGGTCTTTAAGTGTCACATGACATTATGCCCTGTGAATGCTGCAAGATTCTCCTACTTCAGGTAGTTTGGTGACAGCAAGCATACCAACCAGAGCTTGGCAAAGGCCCTCCTAGCTTTAATTTCCACCTGACCTCCAGCAGTAGTTGTGAGATAAGGCGAACCAAACCACAAATGAAGGAACTTAAGTTCAGTCTCAATAAATAAAGAGCAAATTTATTTTTAGAGGGATCAGTTTCAGCCTGTTTTTTATATTATAATCAAATAATATATTATTTATTATAATCGAAGCACAAAGATTTTCCTGGGGAGTTCACCTGAGTAGGAGACCAGGACACAATACAGTGAAGCACAATTTGCTTTATTGACTGCTGGAGTCAAACACAGGCCTAAGGAAGGGTGGGGTTGCAATCCATCTTTATCGACTTATGCAAATTATATATAGGATTGTACACATCAGCAAGATATTTAATTTATTACAAGTAGTCCTCAATTTACAACCAGGGATGGGCTTCAAAATTTTTAGCAACGGGTTCTCTTCCTGGTTGCTGGGTGGGCGTGGTCTATAGTCAGCCTCCTGCACCATGGCAGGGAGGGGTGTTTTTGCCTTCCCGGGCTCCGGATGCTTTCCTCGAGCGTTCAGGAGGGCAAAAATGGCCTCTCCGGGCTCCAGAGGCTCTCTGGAAGCCGAAAATGAACCTTCCCGAACTTCGGGGGGGCTGGTTTTTGCCCACCCGGAGGTTCCGCACTAGCCTTGCACTTACTTGCATACAAAACAGGCTGCATGGGGACTCCTGGGAGGGGAGGGGCCAGCCAGAAGTGGGATTTGGGGGTTCTCTGAACTATGCAGAATCTTAGCTAGGGGCTCTCCCGAACTCCTGCGAACCCCCAGCAGCTGACCCCTGCTTGCAACCATTCATTTAGTGATCATTCCACGTTACATCACTGAAAAAAATGACTCACTACCAGTACTCTCACCACTATCACTGCATCCCCACGGCCACGTGATCAAAATTCAGGTGTTTAGCAACTTTATTTACGATGGTTGCGGTGTCCTGGGATGACATGATTATCACTTGCAACCTTCCCAGCCAGCTTCTGACAAGCACAGTCAATGGGGGAAGCTGGATTTGCTTAATGATCACATGATTCACTGGATTACAGTGATTTGCTTAACAATGGAGGCAAAAAAAGGTTGTAAAATTGGGCACAACTCACTTAAAAACAGCTTTGCTTGACAATGGAAATTCTGGACCTAACTGTGGTCGTAAGCCAATGACTGCCTACCTGTATAACATGTCATGTGCCTAGTGAGGTCAGTGAAACATTAGGATGTAATTAAAAGTTAATAGGGCAGAACTATAACGACAATGGGGTTTTGAAATAATTTCTGAAATGAAATAGATTCTCCTGTTTGAGCAAGGGGGCTGGACTAGAAGATCTCCAAGGTCCCTTCCAGTTTTTTTCTGGTTTTATCCTATCCTATCCCTCCCACCACCACCTCATTTTTCCTAGCTTATCAGCATTCCTTGGTTTTTCTAAATGTTTTACGGCAGTCAGTATTAAATTCTTTGGGAACGTGTATTTCCTAAGGAAGTGTATGGGATAGGGATTAGGGATTTTTAGCTTGAGCCCCCAAATTCTCCTTCAGCCTCAACCTCATCACTGATGCAGCCTGAAATGGTGACATAAAGTTGGTATCACAAAAATATTATGCTTTACTCCAAATTAAAAGATGACTTCTCTCAACAACCTCTTGTAGAGGTTAGCAAGGAAAAAAAACGGAACCTCATGGCACATCACACATCATAGGCTATTAGAATGATTTGTTTTCTTCCACTGAGAAAGGAGAAGAACCACTGTGAATAGCCTCCCAAGTATTCAATCATGCAGGTAGCTCAGATTGATCATGATTAATGATATCCAAGGTTGCTAATAGGTTTTAGGAGACAAAGCTCACATTCTCTGGGTAGGCACATCCTCTTGCCTAGGACCTGACAATGATAATCAAACAGCAAGAGCAACACAGCTTCTATCCAGACCTGAGGCTGACCTCCTCTATCTACTTATACCTATTCTATTAAATAGGTATCCATTTTGTAAACTATTTTTATCCCAGTTTGCTGCACTAAAGACATTCAAAATGGCTAAAGCTGAATTCTCCTTTGAGTCAAACTTACCCATGGTGATTTCACTGAGACATGCATGTAGTTTTCTTAGCAATAGTGCAGGCTTGCCATGTTCAGTATAAAAATTCCTACAAGCAAACTAATATTAATAATTCCTCTACTGATTAAAGCAGACAACAATGAACAAAACAGATAAACAAGGTGTTGTTTATTAAAACATTCTTGAACAATATAAAAAGTAAGAAAATATTTAATAGTGTTGTAAATTATTGCTGTAATTGCATGTTCATCTGAAAGATTATTTTAATTGTATTATGAATTACACTGTAGATTAACAGAACCACTTTTTCTAATACATATTTAAAGGTTGAAGAATTTCTACAACAGTCATTCTGAATACAATTATTTCTTGCAATACTTTTTAAACTATTACAATAATCTCATAAATCCACCGTAACAGAATGAGAAAATAATAATCAGAATTATGCATTTTACAGGCTGAGCATTCAAAATTATATAAAGATTTTTTTTTACTCGAGACTATTAAATTGAACAATTGTCTTTGCCACTTTATAGAACAGACTTCCTATTTCAATACATTACCGATTGACTAAAAGCTACTCGGTTGCATAACTTGTTATACCAGTCCTCCATTTTAAGGTATAATTAATTATCTGTTATAGACAGAATCAAGTAAAATTATCTATAGGACTGTTAGTGTTTCCTCCAGGAAGCAAGACCATAAGATATACCTTGTGAATACTACATTATAAAATCAAAGAACTCTACATGGAGCGGGGGAAGCTGCTGAATATGGTCATCTGTGTATTAATGGAGCTGTATCTGAGAGGATTAAATCCCACCCACCCCTTCCAAATTTGGAAGTACTTGCAGTGCTGATTTCATCATCTCTTGCTGTAATTTGTTAAGACACAGCGAACAACAATTAATTGGTTGCCCTGGGTGTTTGGGGAAATTAAAAATAATACAGTGGAATTATTGTCTACAACATTGTTTCTCAATCTTGGCAATTTTCTGATGTATAAATTTCAACTCCCAGAATTCCCCAGCCATCAAAGATGTAAGGCCATTTATTTGCAAAATAAATGAACTGGAATAAGGAAGGAGAAAGATTTTATTTACAGACTATTTCTTTAAGCAGTTCTATATCTTTTCCCCATGGAAATCCAGTGTTACAACTATATACTAGTTCTGAATGAAAAGTATTGAGGTTTACCACTCAGACTGTCTTAAATTAGATAAAATATACCAAGGTTTAACTGTAGCTCACATTTGGAAATATTAGATACAGGTAATCCTGTTTTGTCCTAACTGTACCAAGCAATTGTTTGAGACAAACCTCCCATCCAAAAGCGAGTTGTGGAGTTCCGAGGACTGCACACTTCCTGCTGTCACATGACCATATTTCAGGTGCTTTGATATCTGGATCATCTTTACAGCTGGTTGCAGAATTTCGCAGTCACATGACCATGCTTTACAATATTTACAATGCTCTGGCCTTTGCAGCCAGAATCTGGCAAAAAAAGGCCCATAGGAATACATGGATTTGCTTAACAATTGCAGTGTTTACTTAACGATTGCAGCATTAACTTTAATGATCACCTCAAAAACACATACACGAGTTCAGGTCCATTCACATGGGTGCCTTGACTTACAACCATCATAACTTAAGACAGAAATTCCAGGCTCCATTATGGTCATAAATCGAGGACCACTGGTGCTTTCAACTGGGTACTGAATGCCTGGAAAACAACTGTTCCATGTGAAGCTGCCTGATGTTATCTCACCCGATAAATGCATAGCAGTAGAAACAACTTTTGGCTAAATCTCCAATGTCTGTTGGAGATGGGAAGAGGCTTTGCAGGACCCTATTTAGCAACCGAGTGCTCCAGAATTATTTTAAATATGCTCTGCAGAAAACAAATTGATTCTGTGGACACTTGGAACACAGCCAGTTTTTTATTCCTAAACTTTGAGTTTTGATCAGGGATTCTAGGAATTTTTTCTCTTTAATAGGTTCCACCTGAAAAAGTTAGAAAAATCCTACGCTGATCTTTGAGAACAGTAACCATTTCTTTACAATCCCAACCTGAATGCAATCACAAATATCATGAAAATATCAGTTTCTAGACATATTTTCATATAAAAGCATAAACAGCAAATGACAGTAATAAATTAGGCAGTTTGTTAACACTAACAATTAAATAGTGTATTATGAGAATCTATGGGAAAATGGGCAGTCAAGTATATAAATTTTAGTAGATAGCATTGGCTATGATTTTTAAAATAATTTCCTACTTAATCTAAACTCCATATTGTTTTTATTTATATTTTCTGAATTACTACAATTTATAATTTAATATCCATTTTGTTCAAAACGAACTAGCTAGTCAGGGAAGCAAAGAAAAGAAGGGTATAATAAAAAGGATATAATTAAGTTTATCATTATTTTTAATAAGGGGCTATTCATAAGGAGGGTAAATTTTTAAAACAAAAGAGCAATCTAAATTCCTTTTCCTTTTTAAAAACAAATAGCTATTGCTGGGGTAATCTGCATGGCATATAAAAGCAATTCACAGTCCACAACTGGCACATGTGAAAACTCAAAAAATAAAATAGTGCTTAATTCAGAATTTCAAATCATAATTCTGATAAAACTTCATGATCATCTACTTAAAATCATACATGCAGATTAATCAATAGCCTGAAATAAAATCCAAGTTACGAAACTTCATACATTGCCCAATCAAAACCAAATCTAAACATTTACTGATTAATTGTTCCAATGATTTAAAGTGTAAAATTACATATTTAAAATATTATACATGTCTTTCCTTTCAACTGTGCTGCAGCTGTACCATCCAAAGTAATACAGGTAGTTCTCAATTTACGACCACAATTCAGCCTAAAATTTCTGTTGGTAAGGGAGACAATTGTTAAGTGAGTTTTGCCCCAATATACAACAGTTGTTAAGTGAATCACTGAAGTTGTTAGTAACACGGTTGTTAAGTAAATCTGGCTTCCCTGTTGACTTTGCTTGTCAGAAGGTTGCAAAAAGCTATCATATGATCGTGGGAACACTGCAAAGATCGTATCTCTGAAAAACAGTCATAAGTCACTTTTTTCCAGTTTCAGTTTGGTCACTAAATGAAGTGCTGTAAGTTGAGAACTACCTGTATATGCAAAGTATACCTCCCACCCATCCATTTTTTGGTGTCTGCCATATTAAAATTGAATAGTTTAATTTCAGAACATACAGTTTGAGCATCTTACAATTTTACTCCCGTAGTCGACACAGTCAGGTCCAATACATTCACAGCAGGCGTTGTGAAACCATCGGTATTTGGAGGCACCCATAGAGTCACAAGAGATCTTGCATTGGTGTATTGACAGGCAGTCATCAAAGTAAACCACAGTACATATGCGTTCTAAGTGACCAAAGCAGAAGATAGATTTTTGACCAAGGTTTAAATAAATCATAGATCATTCAAATAAAACTTCTAAATAAACTCCTTATTGGTTTTATATCTTTTTTCCTATAATAATATAATAGATCACTGCACATAGTTGTTTCCCATATTTGGAACAGAGATATTTATATGATTTTTAAAAATAAGATGAAAATCACCACGCCTCATTTTAAAAGCTTAAACTTGCAAATACCCCCCCCCCCCAAATTCAATCTTTCAACCACAATCTTTTACCTTTTTCACTAGAATATGGAGGATGAACGTTGTTTGAAACGGAAACATTGTGATGCTGAGGATGGTTCACTGTTTCTAAAACTGAGACTAAATTCTCATGAGGTGACAGCTCCTCCGCAGCAGAAAAGGACACAATTTTCCAGCTCAGGTTAGTGTCGCCTTCTGTAAGTGCTCGGAAAAGGGAAGCGATCGGCTCTTGCAGCTCCTCCACAGTACTTTTCGAAGTGGGAGGTGTGTCACTATAGTTCCGAGGGTTACACATACCTGTAGACAAGTTGACAAGTTGTTCAACTACCAGTGCCCATAAGAATATTAGAGAAATAATGTTAGTAAAGTTGACGTTATGGGCATTTACAAAAGCTGCTTCTGAGATTTTGCTGTAAGGTGAATTTCAAAAAGCATTTTCTTTTTTTTCCTCTTTTAAAAAAATCAGATAGTCTTCAAATTATGATTACAACTGAGCCCAAAATTACTAAGCGAGACAATTGTTACGTGAGTTTTGGCCCCAATTTACGACCTTTTTTGCCATAGTTGTTAAGTGAATCATTGCAGTTGTTAAGTCACAAAAGGTCACATGACCATCATAAATATTAGTTGCCAAGCATCTGAATTCTGATCATGTGATCATGTAGATGCTGCAATGGTCATAATCTATCCATCAACCTTTATTGTCGGAGTACAACATGTGTACAATGACATTAGCTGAGCCTCCCTTCGTGCATGCCCCCCAACACAACTCACAGTGAAGACAGAAGTCCCTAACCCAATCCCAATCTTATTACACTATGTGACCTTGTTGCACAAAGCGCCAGCCCCGCAAGTCTATCATACTACTATGTTGACATGAAGTTATTTTCCATTCAGGAGTCTGACAGCCCACAGGTAGAAACTGTTCTTCAGCCTGTTGGTGCAGCTAGTTATGCTTCTATATCTCCTACCCGATGGTAGGAGAGTGAAGAAGTGCTGACCAGGATGTGAGTCATCCCTGAACTTAAACGCCACAAACTAAATAGATTAAGACCCTTTTAATGAGAATAAAGGAACTTTTCATCCTGTTTAAGTTGGGGAAGAAGAGACCAAGGATTATAAATACAACTATCTGAATCTTTGATCCAGATGCTTTTTAACTCAGCAGTTGCAACAAACAATACCACAGTTTCAATATAACCTGATTCTCTCCCTCCAGAAAAGGATGGAAAGTCATGGAGATGGCTTAGAACAGAGTTTCTCAATCTTTTCAGTTTTGCGGACCAGTGGGGGGGAGGAGAGGGGATGGTTGGCAGGCACACACACGGGCGCAGCTCCATTTGCACAAGCAGGGGGTATGTGCGTCACCTACTCATGCAAATAAAGCACATGGGCACGCACTTGCCCACTGCTCACACAAGTTGGGATGTGCTAATTCACCAATACTGAGCTAATGCACCAGAATCTCACTCTTCCCTAAAGACAGCAAGGCATATGAATTCACTTTTACAATTTAAAATAAATTAAATATGAAACTGCAGTCTGAAAAATTGTTTCACTGCATTTCGTTTCTGAAGTACTCAATACAATCCTTAATATATTATGCTAACTATAAAAATACAATGCATCCACTAAAATAAAGTTTCAAGAGAACATCTTAAGTAATTATTCCAATATCTAAAGTGAAAATATGTTGTAGTAGATGATGACTGTTGATAGTATCTACACAAATATTAGCACTAATAATCTGATCCAGCAGTAATATATATTATATAATGGGCAATTTAATTTACGCAATTTAATTTGTAATTGTTTAGCATTATACTTTGACAATATATGATACAAGGAAATCACTTAAAGGTAGTCCTCAACTTACAAGCACAATTGAGACCAGAATTTCGGTTGTTATGCAAGGGAGTTGTTAAGTGATTCACACCCAATTTTGTGACCTTTTTTTGCTGCAATTGTTAAGTGAATTACTGCAATTAAGTGAATCACGTGGTTTATAAATCTGGCTTTCCCCGTTGACTCTATTTGTTGGAAGATGGCTGGGAAAGTCTCAGATGGCAATCATATGACCCCAGGATGCTGCAACTGTCATAAATAGATGTTGGTTGCCAAGTGCCCAAATTTTGATCACAGTAGTAAGTGCAAGGAATGCTTTTTAGTCACATTTTTCAACGACATTGTAAATTTGAATGGTTGTACTTCAAGAGCTACCTCTCTATATAGTTCAAATCTCTTTTTGTTTCTGTTATATTATGCCCCTCTAATAGTCTAGTGTGTTTGCAAAGAAACACTGAACATTATATGGAAAAGTATTGACATTATATAGCATTTGTGCTCATTGCTGCTTTTCCTTTTTAATTAGGGCATGATCTACAGTAATTTCTTTTCAGTTTTCTTCCTCAAACAGATCTTAAGAACAGTTTGCTATGGTTACCCACATATCCTTTAGTAACATGTAAGCAGCAATTTAAGATTCAAATAGCTTAATCACCCCTGAACTATAATCACCTAATGAACTTTAGTATAAACTTTACATAGTAGAAATCCAAAATTTGTCAGGAGCAATTCAAGCACCTGATCCCTTGTTCTCTAACTAATCATAACTACAGCATCATTGTATACTTTTTCCTTTTTCCTTTTTCCATTTTGTACAGCAACACACAACTGTAAACCTGAACCAGCTTTTCTTTGTTGTTCATAAATGTGTAGCCTGTCTTTTGATGATGGCCCAGAACACCTGCAATTTTGCATTGTTTTTTTTTAAAAAAACTGCACAATTCAGATGAATAGAAAAATATTTCCTTGTCCTTAGAGACAGTTGGCCAGAGCAACTAACAGCTGGGTAAATCTAGCGCTCAGAAATGTAACAATATCTAAAATAATACTGTTAGCTATGACCACAATATAGTTTGTGTTGTAACTTTGAGGTAAGTGGGAGTATACTAAATGCTGCCACTCATTTTTACTGAAGATGAAATTGTAAGTCAGCAGAGTCACGTAAAGTTCCCTGCTTGAATTTCAGAAGAATCTATACTAGCAGTTGTGACAGTGAAACAAGATAGATAAGAATTGGTCACTGCCTAATTAGCTTTATGAGCAGTTGACTGTCTTCTGTCAACCCCTTTAAATCCTCACTGGAGTTTAAATCTGGCCCTACTTTTTTGCACCTTTCATTCTTTGTCTGGGAAGCTCTGGCTTTATAAGAAGTGAAACTTTCTTATCCAACTATTCTTCCAAGCAGGAATTCACTTAATTATTGGAACCAGATAATTCACTCCAGCTAAATCCCTACAGTAACATCAATAAAAACAACAGGGGTGGATGGATAGCACATTTTTCCATACCAGTGTTGTTCATTACTTTCTTAGGGAACTGCTGTTTTTTATGTAACAAGTAGTTATAAGAATTCCCTATATTCTACAACTCCTTTTTACTGATATTGCAGTGGTATCAGTGGTGGGGTTCAATTTTTTTTTTTTACTACTGGTTCTGTGGGTGTGGCTTGGTGGGCGTGGCAGAGGAAGGATACTGTAAAATCTCCAGTCAGAGGTGGTATTTGCCGGTTCTCCGAACTACTCAAAATTTCCACTACCAGTTCTCCAGAACTGGTCAGAACCTGTTGAATACCACCTCTGAGTTGTATATATTTCAAATCATAGGAAACTGCAATCTAATTTCTCCCATAATTTATGAACTGGTCTAGAGACTCCTAAAAATAGAGACTCCTCGTTCTCTTTCCAGACAAATCTAGCTTGTAATGAATCCTAACTCTATCTCAGTAAGTCTTCATAAAACAAACAATTCACTCTCAGATTGGCTTGGCAGATTGCAGCAAGAATAAGCTCCTTCACAACATCCAGCAGATCAACATTATCACAGTGTGATGCGGCCATAAAATATGTGGAAAGGATCATCTTTCCCCAAAACAACATTAGAAAATAAAGACTCAGCTTTCCTTAAGGCCTCAATGTACTTCATTACAATTGGGAATTTAGCATTTAATATCAGCTGAAAGTGCCAAGCTGAGATTTCTTCCAATCAATCAACATTAATAAATCCTCAGCTTTGTTCTGCCCACTGCTATGGGCATATTCCCATAAGCAGATAGGTGTGCCTATACCATTCACGAACATTTAATAGCAATGAAAAACTGAAGAAAAATGCATTAAGCACTACAGAGTATAATGATAGCTGGCAGGTTACATTATGGTTGGGTTAACTAAACATTAATTCCTGTCTGCATAGTATATTGCACATTCAAACAAATAAAAAATTTCAAAACAAATTAAAATTAAATGAAAAATTAAACATTTCAAAATAAAGTTTCAGATTTTTGCATTGTTCAAACAACATTCAATATACAATGGCTGGCTTCCTACATGCTGACTCACAAAGCACTTAAGCCCATTTTAGTCTAATCTAGCAGGTTGCATGTATCCATTATGTCTTAAACCACTGTTTTCCAACTCTAAAAAAAAACACTAATCAAAACAATGTTTTTCAGAAAGATTTTCAGCATACACTATCTTTTCTCAACCCTAATAAAAGTTTTTCCTCCAATATAGGATGAGCTACACATTTCATGAATTTTGGCTTAAAGCACCAAGAGTTACTTCATGAGTAACTTCCTCCTTCATAAATAGATAATCTTACATTCATGTACACACTGAATTAAATATAAAATACCCATTATTCTACCTGTAGCTCCTTTTGGCATAAACTTTAAAAGCTGTTAAATCATTGAAAATTACTACTGAAAACAGCTGGTTTTGGTATAGGGGAAAAAAACATGAACTTACCAACACAGTCACAGCATTCATCCCAAAGTGTGCCTAGACAGAGCATGCACTCCTTACAGCAAGAACAGTTTCCTTCACCAGGTCGGCACTGACACAGCTCCTAGATAATGCATATATACAGTAGAAGCATGGCATGATAAAAGTTATTTCATTACAACACCCACCCACCTCGTCCCCACAAAGAACTTTGGATAATACTCAATTCTTGGGAAATGCTTTACAAATTATGGACAGCCCCATTTCTAATCTCATAATAAGACAAGAGCAGATGCAGATATATACATATATTTACTTATTTTATACTTTTACAGATCTATGTATCATACTGCTACCAGGATACAATATTAAGCAATCTATAAACTATTAAAACTTTCATATCTGTAATCTTTAACTGGGCAAAATGGTGCATTATACAGCAATTTTTTTTTCCAACCACCGTCTCTCAAAGGATTAACTTCCAGAATGCATCTGAAATTGATGACCAATTATTCCAGTGGAATTGAAATTTGGCAAATTTTATAAAACATTTTAGGACATAAAATTATCATTAAGCATTTTATAACATAACACAAAATGTCATAAAATGTTTCCTGTGGACAATTCCCAATGCTTGACTATGCCAATACACAAGGCAGATACATCGCTGAAGATCTCCCTCATTTTTTAGGAACTTTTCCAGTATATTAGAATTCTACTTTCTTTGAAGGCAATGAAGAATCTGGTACAGAAATATCTCTGAAACGATGACTTCGTTGTTCATTCAAAGCTGACTTCACAGCTTTGAGCCAAAATCAGTCCCCATTTTTTTGCTTATGGTATAAGAACCCAAGAGATTGGATTTAAGCATTAAGAAAAGTCACAGTATGTTGAATTCGATTCACCATGGCTTATCTCACCAATACAAATCATATCATGGCACAATCTTGTCATTCATTTGCTGGAAATATCAATATGATCTGCTAGAAACAATATATTTACTTATATTGTTACAGTTTAGAGATTTAATTTTTGTATGAACTCATTTTCTTCATGAGTTAAATAAGTTGAGATTGCTGAAAAGTTTATGATACTTTTTTGAAATCGTATCTGAACAGGGTTTAAAGAGAACTATCCAGCAAGACAAAACAAATCAAGTAGGTTTCAATACAAGATTGTTGACTTCATTCACATCTGTTGCACAGCTGATAAATATTTATGTCGACCATTCCCTGCATTCTATAAAATGGAGTACAGTTCATGCAATCTTTTCTACCCACATGAAGTAAAGAAATTGATTAATACTAGATCCCCCTCTCTTCAGTAAAAGTTCTTATTATAGAAAACAAATGTCTTATAAAAATCAAATACTTCTATCTCAGAGGGTAACTTAACTTACACATTATCCACCAAAACTTGAATATTTAATCAGGGCTTTTATATACGATATTTTTTTCAGATAAAGAACCTTAATTTAGGGGTAATTCCTTATAATGTATTTATAAATTAAGGTGTTTTATCAATACACTAATTACTGTTTGAACTGTCAGTGAACCATGAAATGTGCCAAAACTGTATTTTTGTTAAGGTTTGTTTTAAACAAAAGTTCATTATTAAATTTAATTATGAAAATTACAAAAATGTTCAATACTAAAAAAGAAAACTGAAAAGGTTTCTAAAAACAAATTATTCAATTTGTTAACTTGATAAGAGTGAAGAATTTCCTCATAGGACTATTAGTAAGTATACTTAATCACACAGAAGTATATTCATCTTTACTTCTTTAACATATGGGGCAAAAGATTAAGCGCTTAAATGTTATATACCAGTTCTCTCTAAAAGCTGAAAGATATTTACAATGAAGCCTTATTGGTGTTAAACACTATAATTTCAGTAAAGTCTCACATTCTGGAAGTTGCTTTTTCCCTTTTCTTTTTAATTTAAAATATAGTTTCAAAAAAGGTATTGCCTATAGCTGGAGAGTTACAATTATAAAACTGATGCTCAATGTTAAAAAAAATACTAAGCAAAGTACACTGAATTGTTTTCACAATATAAAAATAGCAGGGGTGGGATTCTACCAGTTTGTACCTATTCGCTAGAAGTGATTAAGCAGTTCGGAGTACCGGTTGTTAGAAGAAATTACTGGCCTAATCCTGTAAGGAACACAGCAAGGAAACATTCTGGTGTTGCTTACGAAACTGCCTCTCTGTTAACCCTTATTACATTCTTGGCAGGACTAGACTTCATGTTTCTGGAACTTCTCTGGAGTTTTTTTTCCCCTCCTTTGCTGGTACTTTGCTTGTGTGGAGTGACCATTCAAAGTTACAATGGCACTGAAAAAAATGACTTATGACCATTTTTCACACTTATGACTGTTGCAGCATCCCCACAGTCATGAGAGGCCAGGCGAGGAGATGAGTGCCTCGATGTGAGTGATATTGAGTTGGCCACATCCAGCCAATAACATGACCACCAAGCCATGCTCACCCAGTCACATGACCACCAAGCCACGCCCACCAACTAAGCCATGCCCCCAGTTGTTTAAAAAAATGAATCCCACCCCTGAAAAAAAGGAAATACAAACTTTTTGAGCTTAGTAACAAAACTTTGTGGTTTAAGGTTTACTTGAAACCAGTATGCAAAACAGCCAAGAAATAAGCCTCAAGTATGTGTTAGAATTAGAGTATGTATGTTGATGAATTAGTCATTTCTAATTCTAATTCACCCACAGTTACCAAACTGCTGCAGTTCAGGGGTTATTATTCCAGGATAATTATTGCATAATTCAAAGGTAGGTAATGAGATGAGTCTGAGTCCCAGAATGCCTGCAAAAACTTCCCTTGGCATCCATGCCCATACTTTGACTAATCTTTATTTAGGTTAAATGAAATCTGGCTCCTGAAAAATTAAACTGTGCACTACCATCTTCATTTGTATGTACAAGAGGTGGCACTAAGAATTTTTAGAAAGCAAATAAAAAGATTTAAAGCAAATATAATAAAGATATAAAGAGCCAGTTTGGTCTAGTGGTTAAGTTACCAGGCTAGAAACAGGAGGCTGTGAGTTCTAATTGCACTTTGGGCATAAAAGTCACTCTCAGCCCAACTCACCTCACAGGGCTTGTTATTGTGTAGAAAACAGAAGGAGGAAGGAGTAGTAGGTATTTGAGTTATTTATAAAAATAATAAAGATGAGTAAAAAACATTGTTGGAACATAGTGCTTTATTCAGAAGCATCCATGTTGCCAGGAAAATAATAAAGACAAAAGTAAGTTAGGATGGTAACATGCACCTATCATGATAAATTATGTTTACCTTCTGCTTCCTGGTGATTTTTGCCACATTCTGGAACATTTGTCTATGCTGACTCATGTTTGCCATTCTATTACTGTTCATCTCTTTTGAAAATATATTTTTGGATTTCTTTCCGATCCATTTTTGAACTTACAATTCTGGTGATATGTTACTGGAAAAACTGGCCATTTTATTATTATATGCTTCAAAACTGTCTGTCATTTATCTATGTTTCCCTACAGAGATATTTTTACTTTGACCACTTTTTCTAAGTGACGATCTGGCTAAAGAGATGATGAGCATATTCCAGACATAAGAATATAACTAGGACCAATGCTTCAACATCATCAATGCATGTACACTTAAATTCTGTACTCCGATACTAGGAAAAGTCTATATAATTGGTAAAATTAAACTAGCAAGGGTTGTATAAATGCAAACATTCATACAACATTTAGTAAACATGAACTACCCAATGCTATCCTTAGAATCACTTCCCAAAGATAACACAAAGAAAAATAAACATGTCACATAGTTCTGTAAAAAAAGTATTTGATCTCCTTTGGATTTCTGTTTTTTTTTTGCAAATGTTTGCCAACAAATGTTACCACAGCTTCCACAGGGATCCTACTAATATGCTATAGAGACTTTGAAGTAAACAAATAACACCAAATGAGATACTTATTTATTTCAGTATACAGAATGTAACTTTTTCCATATTCACTGAGTCATAGAGTCTTAGTCATCCATCAGCTTTTCCTAATGTTTCCTAATGTTATTTAGTTCTAAACATTCTACAAAAAAACTAAAAAGCAAAAGAAAATATGTATTGCTTGCCTATTTTACATAAAATATATTCATTTCTGGCCACAATATAATGCTACCTTATGAGTTTTTAATATATATATATTTTGCACAAAGTATATATACATAAGCCTGATCTGCAATAATATAAAAAATTATGAGTAGATAAAACAAATTCCAAAAATTAATTCCAAGTTAATTACAGTAATAGCAACATGTTCTATAATTTTAATTACATTCAAAGAGAATATTTTAATTTTGATGGAATAGTAAACTTTTATAGTCCTATATTAAGAAAAATCATGAAAACTCACAGTTTTTATATTTGTTTGATCAATATATTTTTCCTGTATCTACTCTGTCACATACAGTTTTCACAGCAATTTTAGGTTTTGTACCAGAGATCCAGTTTTACGATGTGTTTAAATGAGAAGTAAGTAATAACTTTCAATTCATGGACAAGCCCATGCAGCATGGGAAAAAAAGTACATTGGATAAAACAAAGAGATATCTTAGCTGGTATCTTAGCTGGTAATTCAGTATTTTAAGGATAGGGTAGATAGGGCCTTCAGACATTTTCAACCATCTTCTTCCAGGTGCTTCCTCCAACTGAAATATTTTACCTGTAACGTCCCACTTATGTTTGAGGGCAACATGCATGGTAGCTACATAAATACCTCCTCAGCGCAAGACAAAACTTCTCCTTTCAGGCACTTCTTTCAAAATTATTATTACAGAAAAATGTCTGGATTCTTATCAAGTGTAGGTGTAAATTATCTCATACCTGTATTAGGCATTTGCTGACATCACTAGCACAGAGAGCTTTGTTGCAGCACATGGACGATGGAATCCAGAAGTACAGCAAACTGATTATGAGGAAGCCGGGGAAGTACCACAACCTCATTTTTTGTTCAGGAGGGAGATTTCAAAAAATGTTCCAACTGTATTGAAATAAAAAGTAGTTATGAAAAGCCCATATTTTCTGAGCAAAAGACGAAGCTTCTTTCATCCTTATCCCACAATTCTCAAAGGCTGTTTGTTTTGTTTCATTTCCCTTTAGTTTTTTATGCTCAGATCAGCAGCATGTTTTTTTAAAAAAATTATCATGTAATTATAAGTCAAGACAATTATTTTTCCATTGACTTCAAAGTTATGTAAAGCATGACACTTCAAACGCTAATAAATATAATTATTTTAGTTACAATCCTATCACGGTAAAGTATTTATTTGCAACATATTTATTTCATGGAGGAACAGAAGGAACAGGAAAAGGAGGCCTAGAACTAATGTAGAATTCTTTCTGACAGATAAATGGGAACATGTTTTAACATAACCTCATTTCAATTCCAGCTATATAGAAGTATTACTTTACAAACAAGACTCCTGAATTGGATGGGTGCCACATATTAATCAACAGAATATTATATTGATAAAGGATATACTAGGTGACTTAATCTCTGCATTTTGCATCTCTGCTTCTAATTCAGTTATATTACTTACTCAAATAATCTATCTACTTACTATTTCCCTGTCATACTCTTTTCCAATGCAACTGAGAAACATCAAAACACAAAAAAGCAAACAAAAAATGGGGAGGGGGTTCCTGATTGTTGAACAAGTTCTACCATCTTTTCACTAGATACACCTGAACTTTTGCAAAGCAACTTGAAAAAAAACTGAAATGACAAACATCTCTCTGTTTCTTTCTTGAATTATTGTTCTTTATATACCGTTGGAAGAAATATCCTTCTGGGTTCAGTTCCAAGTGGGGAAAAAGACACTGGATTCATGGAAGTTGCTTGGAAAGAAGGTTTAATGGTGGACAGGACCATATGCCTTGGAGCTCCTGGGCAAAAAGGACAGGGATGCTGAGAATCCCTTGGTTTCATACCCTCTGTTGGGCCCCACCTTAGTGTTTCCTGTTCTTGTGCAAGAAATGTATCCCATTGGCTGTCAGACTCCCAGGGGCGGGAGTCTTAGCTAACTTTGTAGACTTTGTCTGGACCACATGGCTTCACCTGAGCGCTAGCTAATGTTATCTCCCAGGTGCCATGTGGTGAGATGGGTAATCCTATCATTTCCTGAGGGCCATGTCTTAATCTCATCACCCTGGAGCTGAAGGGGAGGCAGGGACTGCAAGAAACTGCTTTGTCTTTAAAACATGTTTCTCCTTTTCTTCATCCAGGGAATTATAATATTCTGCCTTTTTAATATTTCCTAGAATATTTCATTCTTCTAGGAGAGGGGTGGGTGCTAATTTTCTACATTACTGAACATGATCTTAAGAGTTACAAAATAAGGGATAATAATCTGAACAGTCATTTTAGATTCCTTACTGGAAAGTTGTTTTGGGGCAATAATCAGAAAACATATGATCACCTTTTGGAAATTTTAGTCAACAGAAACTTGTCCCATTGAATTCAGTTTTTACAATTTCATAATGGCAGCCCTTCACTTAAACTTCCCTACAGGTAAACTGGTCTATCAACTGAAAGATCAGTTGATCAGTTGATGAGAGATGAGATCTTTCACAATGCAAAATGTATTATTACCCCCCACCCCTCAAAAGACAGCTGAACATTTGTTTGATTCTACATTTCAACGTTTTTAATGCTGGGCAATGAAAAAAAAAACTGTTTGGAAGTCATTCACACCTGTTCATCTGTACCATATTATTTTATTTTCCACTTGAATTGCACGCGAAACTCTTTTGCCTGACTCAGTAAATCGTTAGTCAAGCCCACAGAGTTGGCAAAGGCACATTTTCTCAAATGCGTAAGCCCCCAAACTCTTGCATGCACTTTTACAAAAAGGGCTTTAAAAGAAACCTCCAACGCGGCAGCTAAGATCCGATCCCAGCCAAAAAAAACCCCAGCTCTCCCCTCCCCACCGGGCGCATCTGCTTCGCCTGGCTAAGTCGGGTCTAGCGCCTGCGGGGGGGAGGGGGGGATGAGAAATTTCACGGGGGGAAGGAGGACGAAAAGGCAGCAGAAAGAGGCTCATAAAGGAAACTCAAGCTTGGACCAGCAAAAGGCGGAGGGAGGGAATACAAAGGACAACTGGAGAGATGGAGCAGCGCTCTCGGCCATCCAGGCTTCAAAGAAAAGTTCGCTTCAGGGCAGGGGGCGCACCAAACGCCACTTTCGAAAACAGAAGACCATGCTAAGCTCCAGAGCCTACAAAAAAAGCCGCGTGAATCGGTCCGTGCGTTCACCTCCCGCCTTTCTAAAGGGACAACACTCCCCCCCGCCCTGCTTGCTCCCACATACTTCCACTGCGGTCTCACCCTTCGCCGGGTCGGCTCGCTTACCTCCGCCCCGCTTCCCCTCCTTCAGAGGCCCCTTCGTCACTCTCTGGCGGCTTCTTCCCTGACGACCACCCTCTTTCTTCGCCCCCAGCTGCCACCTGGCTTCAGCTTGCGGAGCGACCGGGGCGAGGAGAGTCAAACTCTTTTCCTTCGGCTGCGGCACCGCTTGGCTGCCTTTGCACAGGGCCGGAGGGCGGGCAGCGTCGTACCTTAAAGGGACAGGCCCCGGCGGCTGCCTTCCGAGCCGCTCCGGCTGCGAAGGGAGGTGGGCAAAGCGCGGCCAAGTCGTCTCCTCCTTCTCGGCCTTAAACATCCACACAGAGCAAACACACACGCGCGCGCGCGCACACACCTCGCGGCGCCAGAGGGACTCGCCCACGCGCCGTCTCCTCTCAGAAGGTCCTGGAGCGCATCGCGCCTTTGGCCTCTTCGCACTCTGGGGCGGGAAAGCGCCGCTGGGGAGAGAGAGACCTGTCCATCCAGGAGACCGGCCTCGTTGGTAAGCCGGTCCCTTCCACGACGCCACGGAGCTCACCTTTGGATTCAGCGAGGTGGCTTCTATCCAGGATAGTTCCCGCCGAAGGGGAAAAGGGGTTCGCTTCTCCCCGGTGGACGCGAAGGGCTTTTCCACTTGTGACCCTGAGGAGCCGCGCGACGCCTCCGCCCGACCTGTTGCTGGATTGTGCTCTCCACTCCCCAGAAGACGCGAAGGGCTTTTCCACTGGTGACCCTGAGGAGTTGCGCGGCGTCTCCACCCGACCTGTTGCTGGATTGTGGTGTCCACGTATTCGTTTTTGAAACGTCTGCAAAACGGGACCAAAAAATAAGTTCAACTCTAATACACACGCGTAGTATTTCTCTCTGCAGAGCTAAGCAAGGAGTTTGTTGCTTTTCTTTCATCCGTGTTGCCGTATGCGTGAGGCAACAGCATAAAATGAGCATTTTTTAAAAAAATGGGCGCCAGGGTGTTCACAGAAAAAAAAAGAACAACAAAGGTCATCTTAACTGATATTGGCCCAGGAGTTGAAAAGCTCTTTGCCACAGGTGCTAGACACAATAACCTGGTCTCCTCTCCGGGCTTGCTACATTATCTAATTCTTTGTGGATTGGCTAGAAGGGTCGCCTGGTCCCCTTCTACATGCCTTTTGTATAAATTAATGCCGTGAGCAAATAAGAAAAAAAAACAGTATTATTAGGCAATCATAATCCATACACATATCTCAACCATAAGGTGATTTGCTTGATTTTGCCTGCTGTGTGAATCCCAACAGTTGTGTAAAACATAGTTTGTGCTTTAGCTATTATTTGAAAGGAGCCAATTTGGGCTTTACTCAGTCTTGTTTGAATCGTGATCTATCATGTGCATACCCAGCACTTGATTGACTAGAAAAAATAGGCCAGTGGTTATTGTTTGCTGCAGTTAAGCCAAGCTTCACGAAGGGCTTAAGTAGCCAGTATTACTTATTGAGACCATAGTTGCCTCTTTCTCTCACCTATATCCCTTTTGCAAAGAAAAAAGGATCTTCAGTTCTGGTGCTTATATACAAACAAGCCTAGTGGCAGCTTTAAACTGAGTGTAGCAAATGCTCCAGGCAGCTGATTGCTGTGGATAGAAGAACTGCACCAAGGAACTGAGAAGAGCCAGTCTGGTGTAGTGGTTAAGGTGGTGGCCTAAAAACCAGAAGTCTGAGTTCTCGTCCCATT
Source organism: Pseudonaja textilis (assembly GCF_049901715.1). Classification (NCBI taxonomy): domain Eukaryota; kingdom Metazoa; phylum Chordata; class Lepidosauria; order Squamata; family Elapidae; genus Pseudonaja; species Pseudonaja textilis. Next base: position 150,696,966 of record NC_141992.1, read on the forward strand.
TCAGGTATGGAATCCAGCTGAGTGACCTGGGGCCAGTCATTCTCTCTCAGCCCAACACACCTCACATGGTTGTTTTATTGAAGGGAAAATAGGAGGAAGGAGCAAAACTTTTACAATATATTCTTCCTATATTTTGTGTATAAACAAGTCTTTAAAGCCTTATTTTAGTCCTGGTTAAAAAAAAAACACCATTAAAATATACTAGGAAAGAAAACACCCACCCACCCATCCACGTTGGTTGAATAAGTCAACTTCATAAATATTTTTAATTTTCAAAGTTTAATCTTCATTCATTTTAAATATTGTTCTAGAAGCTGATTTAATTCATCTTTTTTCAGGAATTTCTTCAAAGGTATAAAACATTTTGTAAGTCCAAAATAAGAAAGATATCCAAGTCACTCGTCTTAGTTGAAATCCACACATCCAAGTTAGTATTCTGATTTGTGTGTCCCTTTTAACAATTAAAATGTTACCGGTTTCAGTTGTAAATCCTGTATAACAGTCAATATTATACTGTAATTTTAAACCCATATCCAAAATAGCCTGATTCTCAGTTGTATCCTATCTCCTCTTTTGAACTCAGTTTTATATGAGTTTTAAATTTATAAGTACATTGTTGCCAAATAGACTGCAGAGAGCAACATACTGTAGATGTTTGGAGGGCTGGAGGCTGCATATGTCTAGTCTAGTCTAAGGGTGACATGATAGCAGTCTTCCAATTTTTGAGAGGCTGTTACAAGGAAGACAGGGACAACCTATTCTCCAAAGAACTTGAGAGCACGAGAAGAAATAATGGATAGAAACTTATTAGATTCAATCTAGAACTAAAGAAAATTTTCCTGACAAATTGAATCAGTACAATGAACTTGCCTCCAGAAGTTATGAATTCTCCAACACCTGAGGTCTTAAAGGAGGGATTGGATAGCAATTTGTCTAAAATGATATAAGGTTTCCCGGGAGTTAGACTAGGTCTTCAAGGTCCCTTCCAACTCTGTTATTCTGTAAGCAAGTTCTGCAAATATCCTTCAATTTTTTTCAGAGTTAAAATGCTTTTCCCCATTCAGTATTAGTAGTTCTCTTTTCATTATAATCTTCAGTTCTTTCTAATTGCCTCTAGTGACCAGCTTTCAAAGTGTCCTCTTATTAGGTTTGTTGCTAATCCACATTTTCTGGGGCAAAAATTCCTTAAATTAAAAATCTGCATATGTTTTAATAAGATTTTAGGAAAATATAATTATTATATACTATGTTATTTGGCATTTTAATCGTTAAGTTCTTAAGCTTAGATGAAACTTCTTTCACTGAAAATTGAAGAAAAATCACCCAGTGTTATAAAACTTGTCTTTCTAAAGGTTCTTAATTCCCAAAAGCAATTTGCAATCCATTTTCAATGATGTTGATTAAGAAAGAAAGTATGAAAACTCAGTACCGCTATGAAAGCTCCAAAGCTCAGCTTGGGCAAAGTTGACTGTCCTGACTCCAAATTTCTAAAAGCCTTCTATATACTCCCCGTAACAAAAGCAGGCATTTTGCTAACATAATATTAATTATATGTTCACAAATAATAGGAATATACAAGTACAATCTTATCATGGAACTTTCAAGGATTTATTTGTCAAATTGTATAAAACTTCAAAAATGAAAATTTCACAATCACAAGGATTCAAACATCTGTTAGCATGACCAATAGAATTTATTAAACATAGTTATTTACAGTTATTTATATATGTTTCTATCAGGGAATATTAAAATAGACAATATACAATTTAAGATTTCTCATTGAGAGGCATGTAAAAGGAAATAAATTGGACACTGAAAAACTCCTTTAGGGACCAGGATGTAAGAGCTGGTTTTCTAATCTTGTAAAGATTTTAAACAAAATACTCTCTTCAAGTTAAGTCACAAATATGGCATTGTAGCAGCAGAGCAAACGACAAATGGCTCTGTGGAGTTAAGACATAATCCAATAAGCACTGCAACAAACTACAATGAAAAGGGATTCATGCAAATTTGTCTGAATGAATGGATGCTGTACAAAGCAGTATATTGGATTGGTAACAAATATTTCAATCAGTTAGGTACCCTGTAGTAGGGAAAAAATTCAACTGAGCTAGCATGCAATACCACTCAGTATCAAATCTTAGCAGTAATGGTGATGAACAAGCAGCTGAATCAAACACCATGCTTTTAAAAGAAAATTGTTTGTACATTACAGATAAGAACAACAACAATTTTGGTCCAATAAACATTAGACAAAACAGTTTTACAATTAAAATATCTATTTTTGTACAGGGCTGAACATTAAATACAAGAGTATTTACATTTGCACAATATGTATAAAATAAGTTATTTTAAAAAATGAAAACAATATAACATTTTTTTCCAAAAAGAAAACTGTACAGTTAACCTATAAATTATATAAGATGAATAGACACTCTCATTCTGCACATTCCCACAAACTGAAAAGTTCTTCCACAGGTTTTTGTTGTTTATGTTTAATAATAAAAACCACTGAAGTTTTAAATAGCAAGACTTTTTGGTGGACTTACAGCTGCCAGCGCTGTTGAATCTTGAGTAAAAGACTGTCATAGATTTATTGAGTAGATGCTTTTTGAACCCAGAGGCTAAAATAATACCATTTATTAACAAATGGTATTTATATGTGCAATACTGAATGAGATTTGGAGCACATTTCAGAAGGAATACATGGAATATTGATAAAGGCAGTATTCCATTTTAGTGCTGTAATTTAAGCATCCCACAGTCTTGAGCTGTAACAGCAAGAAATGCTAGCTGTCATATAGGTGTCAATTCAAAGTCATCATTAACATCCACAAGAGGAACATAGAATTCCTGGATTTCATAAATGCTGACTGATTTATAAGTTGCAGGATCAAGTTCTTGTAGTTTAAGCTGCCATTCCAGTCTCTGAACAGCATTTAAAGCTGCTGCTTCATGTTGCTGCCTCATCAGGAGACACGTCTGTTTCAAAACAAATAGAAGAATCTTTAGTTAACTCAAGCATGCTTCTATATAAACAAGCACACTGTACTTCTATTAACCCAGGAGCTATTACTTTGGCAATCCACAGGTTGATTAGACTTGTAAAATGATTTGGCCAGGTTCTCATAACTGATTCCAAAGTTTATCTACAGATTTTTTTTAAAAAAATTAATACATAGTATTAATAATAATGCCAATACTGTATTGGATATTAATTTTTAATAATAGTCTCTTGTCTTTAAATAATTTAAAAAAATAGTACAATCTATCCTCTAAAACAATAGCACTTTTAGGCTTCAATTCTACGTGCACTTATAGGTAGTCCTAGTTTAGCAATTACAATGGGGACTAGCAACATGGTTGCTAAATAAAGTGGATTCACATAACCATGATTGTGCTTTCTCGGTTGAAACTGACAAAAGAGTAATAATTTTACAATTTTTGGCTTTTATTTGCCTGCTAACCATTACCTTTGTAATTTTCACCCCCAGCACTATGTAATTAAAAAATGCTTCTATCATTGGAGAGGAAGAGATTAGAAGAGAATGAAGCATACTACAAGAAATACAATTCGAAAGCAATGTACTGGTACTGACAGCTGTGAGCATGCTTGGCAAATGGCTAAATATATTTCCCACTGTGTGCCTCCTTACTCTCTTCTAACCCCTTAATCTCAAGTCTTTCTGTTCAGTGAAGGGAAACAGAGGAGAGAAATGACTTGTCATGGAGAAATGACTTGGATATTGACAGGGCAGGAGAGAGAGAGACATGTGTATTTCCTTTTTCTTACTTTTGCAAACCTGGGTAGGGCAGTGCATTTGAATGGGAAGATATCATGAGAGAAATGAGGGCTGCTGGTCATGCATATGGCAAAGAGTTAACCCTAGTCCAATATGGCACTGGAAACCGAGAAAAGGTGAGTAGTTAACAATGGGCCTTCACTAAGGGTTTCTATTGCACACCAACTCCCAAGAGGAGCAGAGTAGTGAGGTGGCTTCTCTCTGTAGCTCCTGATGAATTCCTTTATTGCTTCTTGTCCACAGGGGAGATTTGCATTTGCCTCAAAAAAGACATCTATTAACTTTTGCGTATCTCTCCCTGGCTGACCCAGGATCTGAAGGGACCCAAAAGGGCATTTTCCTTTATTATTATGAATTGCACCCAGCTGGAGTGTCTATCTCAGCATACTTGCAGAAAGGAGGTCCCCAGAAGCCGGTTGGCCAGCCAGTTTAAGTCATCTTTTTTTGTTTGGGTGGAGAAAGAGCTACAGTTAATTCTGTTACTCCCTACCCAGAGCAAAGCAATTGGAGATGAAGGGATTAAAAGAGAATAAGGTACACAATGGGAAAAACATCAGCTGTTGCGAGTGCACTCATGGCTGTCAGCATCAGTACATTGATTTTGATGTATATTCCCTTTGTGTGCATGCTTACTCTGTTCTAATTCATTCTTCTCCAATATCTCTGCTCTGCAAGGAGGAAAGAAGAAAACAACAGATTAGATACAGGAGAAAGAAAGTTGACTGTAATGATGACCAATGTGACTGGGGTACTGTGAAAGTCATAAATAGTTCTAAAGTTATATTTTCAGAACAGTTGTAAGTTTGAATGGTTGAGTCAGTGGTTGGTAAGCTAGGACTACCTGTAGTAATTTCAGTGGATTTTATTTTGTACCATGCATATTTTCTATTCTATAAAGTTGGTGAGTCTTGTCTTACTGTTTCCTTTAAAAAATGCAGAAATATATCTTGCACCATTTCCCCCCAAAAATAGCATTTATATATGCAAGTTACTCTTTAACATAATTAAGACTCTAGTGATACGATTCCAAAGAACAGGAATTTATTTACATGTGTCCTATATATGTGTCTTTACATGTGTCCTATAGGTTTCATCTTGCTTTGTCATCTCTGAACTCCACTGAAATATGCAAAATATCTATGGTTGAAGCATTTCCTTTTCAGAAATCCTGATGTGACATAGAATTAACTGTTCACACCTCAAAATTGGTCATTGTAAACTAGATAGCTTCTGGGACACTAGATCAGAATTGCATTCCAAAGTCTAAGCAAGACAATCCACAAATAAAACATTTTGATTCTGAAATGTTCTGTGCATCTTTAAATTGCAAATATAATTATAGGATTGGTGTAAATTCACTGCTTATGAATTGTTTAATTTGGAGATTTGTCTTAGCTATTATAGCTAGTAACATTGAAAATGTTTTCCCATTTTCCTGCTCCCCCGATTTAGCACACTAGCTTGTCTTATACATAGCCTAAAATTTTACTGTATATTGTTTCATTCAAATAGGGTCCTGTTTAAATTATGAGGAAATTTGCTTTCTAACTTCCACTGAAACAAAAATGGTTGAATATATTTGTATTTGTCTTGACTGTGTACTTGGAAATGTGTATGAAGAATATCTGAGTTAGAATTCTGCTATATTCTAAAGCATTTCACTTTTGTGGAGCTGGGATGGGCATGGCCTGCACCTGACGCATCCAGCGTATGGGCCGCCAGATTGATACCCTGCTCTAAAGTGTACAATGACCACCACTGGCTCACTCATCTAGTCAATGGGAGAAATATCTGACCACACAGTTCTTCTAGTATTGCACAAAACTCAGAATAATGGATGAAAAAGCTTCCTACATGCAAGGAAACTGTGGGAATTGCTCCTTCTGACTCAGTATAATATAAAACAGTTTTGATTAGAGTATAGAACAGAAATGTGGATACAAATGCTATTATATCAGCTATTCTACTATTCCTTTCACATTTGAAATCTAACAGCAAATACAGTCTTTTTAGAATAGATCTACAGACATTTTAGAACATTCTTCAGCAAAAGAACAAGATAAAATGCTATTTCTACTTGAATTTGTAATAACACAAGAGTCAGATAGAGTGGGCAGCATTTCTAATAAGTTACTACCGGTAGAAATTTTTAACTGAAAAATATTTTGGGAGAAGTTCAATGAAGATACGTACCTTTAATTTGTCAAATTTGTCATCCACATCCTGTAACCATGACATAAATTGCCTTGCATTAAATCGGTCTCTAACGGATGCTTTACTGTCATCAGTCTGTAAATTAAACATATTATACCTGTTAATTATAGGCTAATGTAATTCATTATTACCATTCATTACCATGCTATACAATGACTTTGATAGATCTATATGTTTAATGATAACTACAGTTTGTCTGTAAATGTTATATTATTCTTATTTCAATTTAGTGGAAGAATTAAAATTTAAAAATGTGATTTGCTAGGCAATCCAGATAAACTTTTATTGCACAATCTCTTTTCCACTATAGGTAGCCCTCCCTTAAACCTCACAGTTGGGACTGTCAACTCTGTCACTTAAGTGATGCAGTCATTAAACAAAACTTCAGCTGACCACACTGGATTTATGACAACAGTTCTGCAGCACTTGTTATGCAAAACACCCATGGACATGAAGTGAGACATCATGTGATTACAACTTGGAATTTTACTGCTGGCTTCTCTTTTGACTTTGTTTATTGGAAGCCAGCTATGATGTTTGCAAATGTGATACTGGATGGGTTGTAAATCTGCCCGTTATGAAGCACCTCCTAATTGTTAATCAACCTGTATCTTTTTATAGCCCCCACAGTGTGTCTTCTTGATATACTGTGTCTTTAATAATATAGTTTTAATTCAGCTGCATTGTAAGCTCTATTAATACTCTTCTGACAGTTCATAAAACATCTAAAAAAAATTCTACTACCCACTTGGCTTTATGTCGTATGTAAATGTAAAGAAATTTTACATTAGCATCACAATGCCTTCTTTGTGGAATGTATAAATTAATATAAATAGAAAGAATTTTATGTATTTGGAAAATTTGTAACATGAAACATTTTAACATAATTGCAATGCTCACCATTTATAGCAATATTTATAGCCATTTGTTTAGTAAATCAACAGCAATCATGGTAAAATTAAAACTTTATTCTAAGTATCTGTGGTCATCATTTGTAACATAAATATAAAATGGAGAAAATCTTTAGGGCATATACACAAGAACTTGAGAGGTGTGGTTGATCAAACAAGAAGTCTACCCAACTCACAATGTTTCAATGAAATTTAAGGTGTCACAAAAGCAATGGTTCTCCCCTTTCTCATTTATAAAAAAGCACTAGTCAGAGACATATTTCTTTTATTTTTAAAAAACTAACAATGTATATTTTTCATGAATTTTAACCCACCCCTTAAGTTATAGTGTTGAAGCCATTACTGATTATGTTTCATACTAACAAATTCCTTAATTCCTGTACTGAATTAAAAGCAACTTTTTGTCCTTATTGAATAAAGCTGAAGAACCATGAACAGTGTTATAAAACATAGACATGATTTTGAAGAACTATATTATTGTGTATTATTGTATTTTATTAATTTTACATAATGGATGACAACATTAACCATAAAAACATTTTCCACCATGATCATGAATGCAGTCTTCCCAAAACTGACGATCAACATAACAGCAGCCCCTAAAATAGTATGCTACGTTCCAGAAATTCAGAGGAACAGGACTAGATCTTTACTGTCTTTTAAAAATTGAGAGAAGGGTACAAGCTGTCTTTATGGGGAAAAACTGTTTTAAATAATGGGGAGACTACTAAAAAGGCCTTCTCCTGGACCTCTTCTCCAAACATCTCTTAGAATACTCTCTCAGACATATTTTTGTATGTAATTATGCAAGCTACATGTTCCAAGCCAGTTTCAAAATAATTATTAAAGGACGGCTCATGTAAAGTGAGCTACAGTAGTTCAATTGAGTGGTGATGATGGCAAAAGTTTTTGGAGTTAAAGGTTGGCTGGCACAGTTTTGCAGTGGTCCTTCCTTCTTCCATAGTTGATTTCAGATAGTGTTGGTGGGAGGTGGAGAGGTTGAATCCAGGTCTCTGCAATTGGGACACCCCAGGATTGGATCTTAACCCTAACCACTGAGCATGGGGTGCAGTATCCTCAGTATAGTTATACATCTTCACTCCTTGAAGGGCAGATGATGCTGGTATGGTACTGGCTGAAGTGCCTGGAGGTGTAAGGGTCTGGATGGGAAGAAACAAGCCTTGATCCAACCCTGGTTAGATGGAGTGGCTTTACGTTTTGATCTCTCAGGTCCAGGTGTTACAATATCTTTGACTCTGGATAAGAAAGCACTTCCCTGGACTGAGCTGGTATGCCATTTGGGGGTCCTTCTACGCTCGTGGAACTTGCTTTACCTCCATAATATCTGGGAGGCCTTGCTCTTGATCATTCATGCCTTGGTTACTTCTGCTTGAATTACTGCAATGCGATTTATGTAGGCTTGCCCTTGAAGAACATATGAAGTTACAACTACTGCAGAATGAAGTATGCAGGCTTCCATAACACTGTATGCTGCCAGGTTCATCCACATTACAATCCTTTTGTGCAAAGTGCACACTGGCTTCCAGTTTCCTTCTAGGTGCAATTCAAAATGCTGGTTATTATCTTTAAAGTCCAAATGGCACAAGATTAAGTTATTTGTGGGACTGCTTCTCACTGAGAACAACTGCCTGTCCTACCAGATCAGGTAGGGTGGTCAGGCTCCTAGTCCCTTCCCTTTAAACGTTGCCATTTTATGGACCTAGGAAATGTGCCTTTTCTGTGAAAGCCTAATGCCTATGGAACACACCCTTCTTCAAGGTTCAGCGGGCCCCCATCCTTTTAACCTTTCAAAAAAACACTTGCTTTCTACCCAAGTGTTAGGATACAGTGAAGTAGATGGGATGAATCTGTTGTGGGCTGACTGAGAAAATTTAGCTACAGTGCCAGTCCTTTTTGTTTTAATGTATTTGTTTTATTGTAGATATTGTTTTATTTTGGGGACGCGAGCCATCCAGAAAGTAGGCTTGAGATGTACAACTATAGAAATATTATAATCAAACAAACACATACATAGACACTATAATTATGTTTTTCTACAGCAGGTATGATTGCAATTTGCATACCAGCTTATGCTGACAAAACTGCCTTTTTAATTATGGCCTCCACCTGCTGTTCTAGCAGGACCCCCAAATCACAAAACTTGTTTCATGGGTGTTGCCTAACCATCCAAAGACAATACCAGTTATCAATAGACGATCTCAAGAAAATGAATCTCCTGAAAGAACGTAAAGGCACACAACTTTTCTACTGTTTTCAATTAACTGCATGGATATAAACTTATATTCACAATGTCAATAATTTTCCTTTTATCGTATTTCTTCAAACAACTTGTTTACCTGTGCATCAAGAGGCACGTTATATACTTCGGCATCCAGCAGTACTGTACATGCACTAAAAGGCAAAGTCTGATTTGCTAAAGTTCTTGCTGCTCGATAATGGACTCGTAGTACTTCTTGCTCATTGGAAACAATAAGTTTTTCCTAATTAAATTAGAAGACATATAATTTAGCAAAATCACATAATCTTTTATTAACTCAAAGATACATCTTATCACTCTAAAAAACTAATCTTTCCCCATACTTATGAGGGAATCCTGTTTAAAATGTACAATGCATTGTATTTTAAAATTCCCTTGAAAAAAATGGAAATATTTAGTTCTGAATCAACTAAATATAATTTCTTATAATTTACATTTAAAAAATAAAAACCTCTTAAAAGTAGTGATCTGTCAGTAGACTTTATTACATTCTTACCCTTTCAATACTGTGTTGTAAACGAAGTTTCATCCTTACAACTTCTTGCTGCTTAAAGAGTTCCTTAAGTGGATCAGATAGTGATGGTGGTGGTGTGATCTGTAAAAGAAATATCACTTTGATATAAATCTGTATATGCAAAAGATATATATTCTGAATGTGTAAAAGATACATTTGATGGGAAGTAAAAATTACAGTATTTAAATGGTGGCTAAAATTGGGGCAAAAGTGAGTATAAAAATGAAACACTTGCTGTATATTGTCTTGAACTTTTTAAAATACAGTAATTTTAAAATACACTGGGATCTAAGGTCGGACTTGATATAAGGCTTGGTTCTAGTAAAATTGATCGTTCATACAAGATTATTCTAAATATCTGCAATCTTGCATCACCAATCCATTAGGCTCCCAAGAGTGTAATTAATAATACACATCAGAAAAATATTACCATGCATTTAAAATGCTGTTGCCAGAAGAAGATGAATAGGAAAAAAGGTAAATCTAGATAAAAAGCCTATGCAATGTCCGGTTTTCTCATTTTTGTCAGCCTAAAGTTGTCTTTTCTTTCCCTAATGAATGTGTATACACACACACTTGTATGTACATAAACATAATCAGCAGTCACTCCAAAAAATCAGGGCTAGGTCAAGGATGACATATACATACATAGGTCTGTGTCTCTGTCTCTATATATATATATATATCTGTTCTCTTAAGTTTTCACGGGTATTTATATGTATGGTATTCAGCTTTGTTGGGGTATTTTCCCACATCATTATAGTTGTGCTTTTAAAGTTGTAGCAACGTTTCGGCAGAATCTTATCTGCCATCATTAGGCTTCTGTATTGTGTTCGTCTGCGAGTCAGACTTTCACAGCCGTTTCTGTTTTAAATTTGGTGCTAGCCTACACTGTGCCAGAATGGTTTTTTCTTCATCCTGATTGGTTGGGAATCTTGGTCTGTGTTTATTGGTCTTGGAGTTTGCTGTGTTCTGCTTGGTTGGTGTTTCTAATATTTTCTGTCTGTTTTGTATTGGAGGCTTTTAGTGCGGCTTGGTTCCGAGTAAATGGACAGCTATCATTTATTAAGAAGCTAGGTTTCATCTGGGTGCCTGGTTGGGGTGGTATCGGGGAAAGAGATTCCAACTCGATCAGTTAAACAAAGATTTCCTAATTCTACACCTGGAATTGAGCAACAAAATCCACCCTCTACTTTGGGACAAGATAAAACAACTTACAACTTGGAGAGCTGAAACTGAAACCACTTACAAAAATGACAAACTCCTGAAGAAACTAAAGAAATTAGAACATGACAAGAAAGCCCCCAATAACTCACAACACCTGAAACAATTAGTATACAACATTTCCAACAGAGAACTCACCAAAACAGAAACAGATGTCCTAACCAAATGATTCAATTATGCTATAGCACCCCAAAAAATCAACACAGAATCTATCATATGTGGAGTGGAATCCAGCCTAACTAAATTAAATACAGATGAATAAGCCTAACTAAATTAAATACTGATAGAATAAGACACCAAGTCACTAACATCCTATGCACAAGCAAACCACCCAAAAGCAACTTGCACAAAGAGGAATTAAAAGCCCTGCAAGCCTTAAGGAATGACAGCAGCATAATCGTACTTCCAGTAGATAAAGGTAATGCCACAGTAATAATGGATAGAAAAGACTACGAAACAAAATTGACAGACCTACTCCAAGACTCCACATACAAATCCATAAACACGGACCCAACCACATATCTGGAAAAAATAACCAAGAAGAAAATTATAACCAGCCACATGAGCAAAGAGATCCAACAGACAATCATCCCAAGAGAAAAATCTTCCAGATGCCCCAAACTATATGGCCTCCCAAAAATACACAAAGAAGGCATACCTCTCAGACCCATAGTCAGTTCCAGAGGAGCACCACTACAAAACCTAGCCAAATACCTAGCAAAGCAGCTACAGTCCCATGCTGAAGCAGCAGCTTCACATGTACAAAACTCATACCACCTCTTGGAAATGATCAAAGATCTACACGTGGAACAAGAAGATCTGCTTGTAAGTTTCAACGTGGTTTCACTATTCACTCAAGTCCCGGTAAAAGAAACTCTTGAAATAATAAAAAATAAATACCAAACACCCAAACACCTCATGGAACTAACAGAACACTGCTTAACCAACACATATTTCATATACAAAGGACAAATATACAAGCAAATTGAAGGAGCCCCTATGGAATCACCACTGTCACCCGTCATTTCAAACCTGTTCATGGAAGAATTCGAATCCAGAGCCCTAGCCAATGCCACCGACAAACCCAAACTATGGTTAAGATATATCGATGACACATTTGTTATTTGGCCCCATGGAAAAGAAAACCTAAACAATTTCCTAACACACCTAAATAGCACACACCCCAAAATCAAATTCACCATGGAAACAGAAACAAACAAACAACTACCATTCCTAGATGTACTAATCTACAAAACAACAGATGGCACACTAGGACACACCATATACCAGAAGAAAACACACACCAACCGCTACCTCAACGCCCAATCCCACCACCACCCAGCACAGATAAACTCCATGGCCAAAACACTAATTGCCAGAACCAAACGCCTGGCAGACAAGACACACATAAAGACTGAACTATGCACCGTGACTAAAGTACTGACAGCCAACGGCTTCCACAAAAGCAAAATCACTGGCTTGATCCACAAAAACACCCTGAGACATAATGGAGACCTAGAAGATGAACAGACCTATGGAACAGCTATCCTGCCCTACATAAGAGGTACTACAGACAAAATCAGTAAGACACTACACAGGCATCACATCAAGACTGCCTTCAAAACAGACAGAAAAATAGCAGCCATCCTAAGAAACCCCAAAGATAAAATTGACCTGGAAAACCAAGGCATATATGAAGTCCCCTGTGCATCATGCCCTGCCACATACATTGGACAGACCAATAGAAGAATAAGTACCCACCTAGATGAACACAAAAATGCAGTAAAAAAGCTGGAACACACTTCCTCACTAGTCCAACACATGAAAGCCACAGGTCATAGCATTGACTTCAATGGCACCAAAACCCTAGCCACCATAGAAAACCCCAGCCACAGAATTATCAGAGAAGCCATAGAGATTGAAAAAAGACCATAAAGCATGAACAGAAGAGATGATTCCATCAGACTGTCAATCATTTGGCAGCCTGCACTCACAAACAAAAAAATCTCCACACCACAAGCCAGGCAAACACCTGGGCACAAACAGATCCCCCCGATACCTCCAGCTCAAACACACCCCAACCAGGCACCCAGATGAAACCTAGCTTCCTAACTAATGATAGCTGTCCATTTACTCGGAGCCAAGCTGCACTAAAGGCCTCCAATAAAGTAACACAATGTTGCCAGCCAATCAAGACAAAAAAAGCTACAAAACAGACAGAAGATATTAGAAACACCAACCAAGCAGAACACAGCAAACTCCAAGACCAATAAACACAGACCAAGACTCCCAACCAATCAGGATGAAGAAAAAACCATTCTGGCACAGTGTAGGCTAGCATCAAATTTAAAACAGAAACAGCTGTGAAAATCTGACTCAAAGACAAACCCAATATAGAAGCCTAATGATGGCAGATGAGATTCTGCTGAAATATTGCTACAACTTTAAAAGCACAACTATAATGATAATGGGAAAATACCCGAACAAAGCTGAATACCATACATATAAATACCTGCGAAAACTTAAGAAAAGATAGATAGATAGATAGATAGATAGATAGATAGATAGATAGATAGATAGATGGATAGATAGATAGATAGATAGATGTAACATAACAAGGAACTATTAAATGCAATAAATAATTAAAATTGCTTGTAAAGTAAGATAACTCTTTTATAAAACAAATCCCACATCTATAGTATATATTCCAACCATTCTTTCCCTCAAACACAATTCACTGTCACATAGAAAAACACATGTGTTCCTTATTTTTTTTCCCTGAAAAATAGCAAGAAACAACTAAAAAGACAAAATAAAGGCTGAAGAGACAAGAAAGAAGAAAAGAGAAAGGGGAGGAACAAAACCAAATGGAGATGAGAGAGAAGGTAACTGAACAAGGAAAGAGAGCAAACCCTTATTTAGATATATATTTTAAAAAGGGTCAAAATTTCTTTGATTAAATACTCTCAAGTAATTGCTATCTTTAGTTAATTTGCAAAGGCAACCGTGTTATTATCTGCATCTCCTGCTTCTTGTTTTCTCCTATTTATTTTTATCAGTTTGTCTTCATAGATATTTATGGGGGGAAGTTGTATATCTATGAATTGATATAGGATAAATAAGATGATTTTTCACCAAAGTACCACATTAATGCATGATAACTAAGCCAATTTGCATTCATTTCTTTGTATAAATGCTGATGAACTATTCTTACTATGTATAGGAATTTATGTAATTAACAAAAAATGGAGGAATGTACTTGAGCAGGAACTGTCAGCCTAGGAGCATCTCAAAGTTGCAGAGCACCTCTGAGCAGAGGAATGCAACCGTATTCAAACCCAAGTATTACCCTGGAATAATTTAGCCAAAGGTCCAAAATCAACCAGCTTTGAAAAGATTAAATCTAAGTCTGTTCCTTTCCATCCACACTCTGACATTCTCCAAATACACGATTTCTTCTGTATCACCTGTCTGAAGAAGGGCCAAGAAATCTAGCTTCTATAAATCAGCTGGTTGTACCATGTGCAATTTTTTTCATGATGCACTCAAGAAATCTTTTTTAAATTCTTTATTTGCATAATATGCATTTTATATTTGTTGAAGGAGTGAATGCATGAGTAAAACATGATTATGTCTGCATTTTCTGACTGAGCATATCAGCAAGATAAACACTGATATTGTTAACTTACAATGAAGTGAAGTTTTGAAAGCAACAACTAAGAGCCAACAATTAATTCTATAGTAACTCAAATTCCTAGTTACTTACTGTTGGAATGCATATCTTGCTCAGGGGATTGCCATCTAGGAGGTATGATCCATTGAAGGTTACATATTCATCATAATACTGGGGTGCTTGAGGAATAACGCTACATAATAATTTACGTTTCTCTTCTATTTTCTTTCTTATATGCAAATATTCAAAATACGGATTTGCTCTCTCTGAACTGTATGGCTGAATCTCTTCTAGTTTTAGAGAGTCTACAACAGCTGCCAGAGACTGATGAGTTTTTTCTTTAGCTTGCATTAAAGATGCATTTATTTGAACAGGCTGAGGAACACGTGACAGCTTTCTTTTACGTGGATGATGTGGCTGAGCATCTTCTTCCTCAGTTAATCTTATCCGTCCTTTCAAAGAGGCTGATGAATCAAAATCTCTTTCTGAGATCTGGGAACAACCAGAAAGGTTCTGCTTACTTTGATTAGCAAGGATATTTGCTCTATTCCTTGTAATTCTTTGAGGAATTTCATAGTGTTGTGCTTTAGGATCTTCTATTGCTTCTTCCAATTCTAATTTAATAGTTGGACTATATTTATGTACTTCATGTCCAGTTAACTGTGAATGGCTTT
The DNA here is from genome assembly GCF_049901715.1 of Pseudonaja textilis. Taxonomy (NCBI): domain Eukaryota; kingdom Metazoa; phylum Chordata; class Lepidosauria; order Squamata; family Elapidae; genus Pseudonaja; species Pseudonaja textilis. The sequence continues at coordinate 150,712,257 of NC_141992.1, forward strand.
CCAAATTAGGTGGTAGATACTGTTGCCTTTCTTCCATTGAATTATTTTCTGCACTGTCCATATTAAAAAAACTTCTATTGTACTCACTTGTAATTCCTTTCAGTGTTCTACCGTTTAGCTCTTGAAGATCAAGGTCACTTTTATTACCAGCCATATGAGATGAACAGATGTCAATGGAATGGGCTTTTTCACCTTGGAACTGAATGTCAATTACACTAGTATCAAGTTCTTCAGCTTGTGACGTTTTATAAATGAGCTTACTTACTGCAGATGGATTTGCACTGGAGTGTAAGCGAGGATCATTTGCAACAAAATCCTTTTCAAAATTTTGTGAAATATCTTTAGTAATATTTTCAGGATAAACTGTGATAAGCATATCTGCTTTTTTGTTGTTTGACAAGAAGACATTTTTTTCTATCTTTTTTTTGCTGGCATCTATATCTAAGATTGAATTGCTAGGTTGAATGGAATTTTGTGGGTTCTTAATAAGAAGCTCTTGGCTGTTTGTATCTGACAAAGCTACATGCTTTGACATATAAATTGTATCTGTGCTTGGCTGAATCTGAGAAGGGCAACAGGACTGAACAGACAAAAATTCTGCCATTTCCTGGGATGTAGGATTTGATACATTTTCAGCATGATGATAAAAAGATTCAGAACTTTTTTGCTCTTTCATAGTTTTATTTTCAAAATTAGTTATGGCTGAGGCATTTGTTGCATCAAGCTCACAGCCTGAATAATTTGAACAGGAACAGTCACTATTTAATGAAATAAATCTATCCAAAGGCACATCCCATGTTTTACTTGATGGAGTCGTATTATTATGTTCTGAATATGTATGACTCTCTCCAGATGAGCTTGAGGGAGCAGTGTTTTTACCAACTGCATCTAATACATTAGGTTTATGAACAGGTCTACTTGGGGATAAAGTGGAACTGGAATACAAGCTGGTCAATCCATTCTGGGAATCCTTTTCAAGCAAATTGCAACATTCATTTTTAGGAAAAGTATTATAACTTTGAACTGAGAGTAAAGTATTGTGATTACTTTCTTCTGGTACTCGGGACTGTTTTGTATTTTCATAAATACATACTGGCATACTGCATCTGCGCACTTCTACAACTGATCTGCAATCATTTATAACAAATTTTACATCTTCAACTGATGCTGATCTAATATAAGCTGGAGGAAGTCTGTTTAAAGTAAGTGCTTTATTGCGCTCTGGCAACTCTGACAAACTATCATTCTCATAGTTTGCAGGTGATTTGGCACTAGGCAAAAATGGTGAATGTGAAAAAGACATCTGAGAATCAGATCCTTCAAGCATAAAATCTGAATCATACTCAACAACAGGTCTTGGAGGAGTTACTGTAGTATGACAAGAATCTTCTGAGCTAGCAATTGAGATCATGGATATTGATCTGGAGGTTAGTCCAGTTTTTTCACTTTCTGATCTAGGAGACCTATTTAAGCTACTGTCCAATGCTAGGGATGGTTTTCCATTAGAATTTTTTATATCAACTGACTGTGATCTACTGCTGGTAGCATCTTTTAGCTGCTTATCTTTCCCAGAAGCATCTGATAACTCTGAGCTTTTTGAACGAATTAGTTCTTTGTTCTTTGAATCAGTAAGTGAATATTTTATTTTATCCTTATCTTTTATTTTATTAAATTCAGTACAGGATCGATTCTTTAATCTTTCTTTTTCCTTCTGTTTTATTTTTTCTTTGTGTTTTCTATGCCACTGTTCTATTTCCAGATCTTTAAGACTAAGCATTCTTTCAAAGCTTGTCTGCATCAAGTCATCATTTAATAATCTCTTTTCTTTAGGTCGAGTGTCTTTAGACACTGGTAATGGTTTAGATTTAAGCTTTTCAGTTTCAGATTTTAATTTAGATACATTATTTTGTTGCATTTTATCTTTATATTTGTCACGCTCTTTGTATCTGTCAATATCTTTATCTTTTTTATCCTTCTCTCTTCCATCAGGAGTTTTCAGCAATTCATCTTTTGGCTTCTCTTTTAAGAATAAAGTTTTTTCACTACTGCATTTTTTCTCTTCTGCTGTTTGCTTCATGTTTGTAATTACTGAACTATCACGTTCTTTCAATTTCTCTTTTTTTTCCATTTCTTTTTCTTTGTTTCTACCCTTTTCCATTTTTGAATATTCACTATCCTTTTCGGAACTCTTGCATTTCTTATCATTGCTGGATTTTTCTTTAGATTCCGAAAAGTATCTATCATTTTTTTCTTTATCATGCTTCTTTTCAAATCTTTCTCTGATTTTTTCTTTGTCATCAACCTTTTTAATAGCATTGAAGCTTTTTAATTTATCATGTTCTTTGTTTGTTTTTTCTACCTGTTGAACGTACACCTTTTCCTTTTCTTTTGTTTTTTCATTATTTTCAAGAGAATCTGGTTTATCCTTTTCTGATTTGTGTTCACATTTTATTTTTTTCTCTTTATCTGTATTTTTTCTTTCTATTTTTTCAATAGAAGAGTTTCGCTTTTCATTTTTTTCTTTATGATCCTTTTTTTCTGGTTTATCAATGTCCTCCTTGTCTATTACAGTTATATTTGTTGACATATCCCTAACGCCTAAAGAGAAAAAATCTGCTTCTTTATCAAGAAATATGCTATGGTCTTTTGTTTTCTCTTCCTTGTCATTTTCTTTTTTAGTTTTTTCTCTTTCTTTTTCTTCTCTAAAATTTTTATCTTTTTGAAAGCTTCTCTCTTTCACATATTTGTCTTCTTTAATTAAAATCTTTTCCAATTTAGATTTCTTCTCGGACACTTGAGGGTCATGATCTACAGTTGACGTATCTTCTGCCTCATCACTTTTGAAAAAATTTTCTTTCCAAAATTCTCTATCAAACTCAACATTCCTCTGGACATCCTTGGAATTTTCCTTATGCTTACATCTTTCTTTCTCTCCGTCCTGTTCCTTTTTATGCTTATCCCTATCCTTTTCTTTATGCTTCAATTTATGCTTTTTAAGCATTTTACCCTCCTTGTCAGTCTTCTTTATCACAGTGTCAGAATTTTCAAAGATTGGACTGTTATCTTCATCTTTAAGTTTAGGACTAGATTTCTCACTAAATTCTAAAATAAATTCTTTCTGATGCTTACTTTTGTCTCTGTTTTTGTAAGACTTATTACTAGAATTTTCCAAAAGAAATTCAGTATCTGCATTATGGTCATATCGAATTAATTCAGATTGTGAAGTCACCTCTGACCCTTCTGGAGATAAACAAATTTTAACATTTTCTTGTTTAAATGTGGAAGACTGTTTTTCATTAATGCCACATGAATGTTTAGGGGATCTACTAGGAGTAATATGGAGTAAGGACAAAGAAGAATCCTCCTTCGGGCTAAATGTTTTTCGAAAATTATCATCTTCTTTGCTTTTGTCTAATGATTCTAACAACGAAACACTCAGGTTTGTCAATTTGGAATGATCTTTTTCCTGTTTTAATTGCTGATTTTCTTTATTTTTGCTTTGATTTTTTAGTTTTCTTTTAACTTTTCCTTTTTGTTTACATTCATTATAAACATATTCTTTTTTACTCTTTGCATCGGAATTTGAAATTTCTGTAACAGTACATGAAGGAGATATTATTTTTTTGTCTTGAAGAATGTCTTCATCTGAACTTTCAGAACTTGAATACAGGACTCTGGAAGGTTTCTGTTTTTTATTTTTAAATGATTTTGGAAATGATAGTTTTTCCTGAGAAAGAAATAAGTTACTTTGTTCTGTTTCAGACATATCTTCTTTTCTCAGATCTTTCCGTGGAATTTGTCTATCATCTATCATTTTCTTAACTTCTTCATCATCATCATCTTTGAATTCATATTCATCAAGAGCTGATGGAAGAGATGTCTTACTGGAAACATGTTTGTTGTCATTAGCCAGAGATTCTTTCTCTGTCTCAGAATCCATATTGCCTTCTATGCTGGAAGGATTTACAGATGGTGCTTCATCAAGATCTAGAACAGAAAAACAGGTTGCTGCTGTGTTCATTCCTTTACTGTTAATAGCAATCAAATCTTACATACTTGTCATGCATTTTCATTAGTTCAAATTATTGTAGTATAAATTAGATAGAAGTAAATATGAAATGTGCTACTTATTATTAATTATATAATAAAGCACTGTTACATTTAACATGGAATAATAGTAATTTGATAGTGAATTCCAGGGGTAAACTGCAAATTCACAAAAACAATTATGTGTTATTTAAGACTTTCAATTCTTTTTACTTACAATGAACTATAATCTAGTTGTTATTGTTTTCTTACCATACATAAATTTTCTTACCATACATAAATACATATTGTATTTATGTTATTTTTCCCCTTACCATACATTTTATTGTGTTTTATGCTTTTTTCATGCCATAAGTTTAAATGACAGGTATATACAACAACAATGATAATTCTATATACATATTAAACAGAAACATCAGAAATAGATGGAACAGGAGGCCCAAAAAAGTTTTTTATTGCACTGTAATTCTCTTACTATAGTATCCCCATTGCTGCTTCAATGACAAAAGCTAGGACCTACAGGTTTAAGGCCCTTCTCCTTTGTAATAATTGTATATTTTAGAAAATTAAATTGTATCTTCTTACTTCTGTATCTGTCAAGGAGAATACTTTTTGAAGACACTTGAAATAATCAAGCAAACCTATTTTATCCATCCCTATCTCTAAACACAGCAGTTGGAAAAAATGTACATTTTAATTAATTTAATGAGTTAACAAAATATTTCCAAAGTTCATATTTACAATGTTCATTAATAAATTTTACATATACACCACTTTCAATGTATCAAGTCAAATTCCCTGGGTTAACTTAAAATTTGCAAGTCCTTTGCTACAAAAATTTAACAACAAAGAACTCATTTGCATATCCCTACTTGAGCTAGTTTTTTGAAATATTACACAATTTAAACATAGTATATACAAACACAAATAATTTAACATCATTTTTTCTGACCTGAACAGCCATCTTCATCATCAGAAATAGGAACTTCTCTTTTCAGTAATAGTTCCAGTTCTTCTGTTTCTGCTACATCTACAGGTCTTTCTCCATGTTTATTGGCTTGGAATGGATTACCACCATGTCGGAGGAGCAACTTTACAATCTGAAATATTAGGTTCATTGCAACTAAAAGCCCCATTTTAAAAAAAAATGATCAGGAAATAAACTGAAAAACTAACCTGTATTTTTAACACTCTTACTTTGAAAAATGCCCCATGTATACTGATTCTATCAATAAATGATAGAATGATAGATATGATCAAAAGTGTTGAAATCCTCATACTTTTAATATGTAACATGCCATCTATGATTACTCTAAAGCAGTTTTTGAAGTTGTATTAGATTATTTAAAAAAACACTGAATATTAGCCTACATAATAACCTCATAATCAATTTCTGCCAGCTAAATAAAAATAGGACTTAGCAGAACTTTAAATACTCTATCAAAACAAATATTATATCAAAACTTGATACATAAAAAGGCTTTGACATAACATAAAGCGTATCATCAAGACAGATATTTTATCAAAACATGATAGAAGTATTGATGCTTTTGAACTTTTGGAAAATTGTTGGAAAATACCATAGACAGTTGGGAGGGGGAAGAAATAACTGAACAAATCAACCCTGAATTCTTACTTGAGACACAAATGACAGGCTCAGATTATTATATTTTGTCATATTATATGAAAACCTAACTCCCTGGAGAAGTCTACAGTACTGGGATAAATGGAAGAAAAAGAAGAACAAACAGCAAAATGGATGGACATACAGTGGTAATGGAAACATTATTGGAGGAACAGGTTGGGGACAGATTCTCCCGTATAAAAACTATGTGGTTGCCAACACCAATTTGACCCTTAATAAATTTCCCTTTAGTAGGACAAGCTTCCATTTCCTGCTTCTCTATAATATCTGAGGTATCAGATATTGCATACTGAACTGTCTGTATCTTGCTCTTTGCCCTCACAACTTAATAAAACACCTTTCCCCTTATAAATGTTCTTGAAACATTGACCTAGGAAGATTGTTTATTCTCAGTCATCCAGGTCATGAATGTCGCAAAGGTGATTTTTGTTAAATATACTTCACTTCTCATTCAAGAAGTTTCTTGGATGAGAAGTAAAACGTCTTAAAGAAAAATCAGAAAGTTCAATTACTTTTTTAAAAAAGCACCTTTGGGACACCCATGACCTGGATGACTGAGAAGACCTATGAAGATTCTGTGTTTCCTTTGCAGGCTTCTTCCCCCAATGGCATTATTATTTTATATTTTCACAGATAATATAGCTGAGGTATATTGCATAACTCTTCTTTATTGCCATATTATGATTGTGATTGCATATGATTTGAATCTCTATCTGAATAGATACCTTGAAATGCACAGTAAAATAATCATCATTGCCTTTGCCAGTGATATTGATAACAAATTATTCATATCCATGGGCCTAACTGATAATATAGGATTCCTTTGCTATATTCTGTTTAATAAGCTTTGATTATTAAAAATAAACACATGTATTTAATTTTTCCATGAATGATACCTACCTTCCTATGTCCACTGCTTGCAGAATCATGGAGTGGTGTATCATCATCTAAGCCTTGAGTATTTACATCTGCCCCTGCTGCTATCAAGACCTTAGCAACATCATAATAACCTGCATTACAGGCTTCATGGAGTGGTGTCCAACCTATAACAAAAGGCAGAACATAATTGCTCCCAAACTACTTATACCTAGTGGACCTGTATAAAAGTCCTGCAGAAGAAGAATTCTGTCTCATCTAGATTCTATTTGAAAAGAGGACATCTTTCAGTTTCCAGGTAAAATTCTTATCTCCAGTTATACCTGGACTGTAGAACTCAAGGGAGAGGTAGAAAGATGACTATTACCCATTCCCTGCTTTTGAGAAACTCCAAATATTTGCATTCACTGTTTTTTAAAAACTTGTATTGTAAGGAATCTTACAATAAATCTGGAATTCAGTTTCATATTTGACAAGGGATCAATCATTTTACTAATTATAAAATACATTAGATAGTCTTAAAACTGACTACTGGTCAAACTTACCTGCAAAATCTTTCACGTTCACATTTGCACCAAGACTAATTAATTCTTTAACTTGTTTAACATCACCTCTAATGGCAGCTGTATGTAAAGGGGTTTCCCCTCGTTCATTTCTTTTATTAACTTTATCTTTTTGGCGTGATGAGGAGCTTGGAGTTTTCTTTTGGGTGGTCACTGTTTGTAAAGGGTGATTTAAATTAGGATCTACAAAAACAAAGTTCAAAGTATGAAATCAGTAAAGTTGTGAAAATGAATGTTAACATACTTTCACATTCTCTCTTCCCCCTTTCTCTCTCTCCCCCTCACTCCCTCCCCTCCCTCTTTTAGTGTGAGGATTAAGGCATCACAGTAGAAACCATAAGATTGTGAATTCTAATCCCAATTTAAGAATAAAACCAGTTGATTGACGCTGGACCAGACATTGTCTCTTAACTTTAGGAAGCAGACAATGTCAATTCATTTCCAAAATCTTGCCAATTGTCCAGGCAATCATGACTGACTCAAAGGTCGCCCCCACCCCAAGGGGAGGGCCAGAGGAAAATGCTTGGTATCTCTCTATCCCATTTTAGTATGCAAACCATCAAAAAATATAATTCAGATTCAGACCATGGTAGGCTACTCAAGTGTATGCAAAGATACTTATTGATACTTATAGCTTCAATGCTTATCAATTAACCTTATTAAATGATATTATAATGCTGGGATTACTTCATTTTCTCAACTTTAAAAACATAAGTGTTTTAAGTCACTGATATAAGATAAAATAGAATGAATACAGTTAATTAAATATAAGACATCTGAATCTAAACTGATTAATATTAAGTGCTGTTGAACTAAATAGAATGTAACATTTATAAACAGTTTATGATCAGAATAAACTGCATTTTTGTTGATACCTGATAGATTAAATTTTAGTGTTAGTTTTAAATAAAGCTTCATTATTTTCAAGATTACTGTATTTAAACTAGCCTGACAGAGGGAAAATAACTTGCAAAATAGTATTGCCAAATTAAAAATAAAAATAATTTAATTGCCAAATCAAGCCATGACTTGAATACTTTACTCTGCAACTACTAAAGATGGTTAACTCACAAATCAAACTCATGTATGTGTATTTAGAATATTAATAAAGCTTTTTGTTAATGTTACATTAATTGTCAGAGTACAAGTGAAATAATTCATTTTTTAAAATAATGTTGACTCTTCCCAAATCAGGAGTAAATTGCAGGTACAGTTCTAATTAAAATCCAAATGTCCTGCTATGTTACCTTAGCCTCTATCTGATTAGAGAGTCATATACAAATGGAAAGAGTTCTGTTATTACCTGGGCTGTTGTCTCTTGCAGTCATCTGCATAAGAAGGGCCATCTGTTTACGTTCTGATAATGGGTAACCAAAAAGAATACTAACAGGTGCTGTTTTTTTATTTCCAGCTTCCTTTTTCATTTTCTTCTTTTCTGGGACTTCTTTCTCTGGAAATACCAGTAGACTCATAAGAGCAGCAAAATATTCCCAATTATAGCAGATTCTAAATAAAATAAACATCTTCAAATTGAGAAAATAACTCCCTAAAGCTATTAAATTACTTCCTTATGTTGATAGAAATCCAAAAACATTAAATATTCCCTCTGCCTGAGTAAATGAGAAGTACATAGAGCACCGGTCATAAACTTTGGAGAATCAAACTCAAATATATGAAAAGCAATACTTTTTACTCTAGGGCATTGCTTTAGTCGATACATCTATGCTCAACTATGCATACAAGGCTTATAAAGTGGAGGTGATAAAAGAACCCTATTTTATCAACATAAATTCCTAAAAATGGATATATAGCTGGAAAACTGGTACTGAACTGCTTCTTCATTGTTTATAAACATATGCATGTATACATATATATTATACTATATATTATGTTTGTGTGTCTGTGTCTGTGTGCAGATGGATAATGTAATGGTTACAGTACTGCCTTTGATGTGGGAGACCAGGATTCAAATCTCAGCTTACCAATACGTGTCCTCAAGCAAGACCCCTTAACACTTCATCTGCCTACCTCAAATATGAGAGTGACACAAACTAGGAAAGTAATGCCAGCACGGATGTCACCTAGATCAACAAGATCTGAGTCAGCTGTTGGGGAACCAAGTTAATCTAACAATAAGTAGACTACTGGAACAAACCATAAATGTACTAGGTAAGAGAACCTTGAATTGACGAATGCTATTACAACAGCAAACTTAATGAGAGGGGATATATGAAGCATATAAGGGAGGTATAGATGGATAAAAGACTTATATCTACACTAACTGAAAAATAGCTAAATTATCTTGTTCTTCAACATAGTAAAGGGAAGCTGCTCTCACTGCTTCAAAAAGACCAACTTCACATAACATACTAGACTCAAGAAGACCTACTAGATATGCAGCCACCACCTGAAGCTGGAACATCACTGTCACCTTCTCCTTCACAGAGCAGAGCAGCTAATGTGAGGCATAAGATCATGGATAAAGTTGCTGAAGTCAACCTTCAAGATCAGTTATCAAGACTCACTGGAAAAGTACCATCCAACAGGATGCTAAAAGATGCCAATAGAGCCTTCACGACAATTCCAATGACCACTATAACTCAAACCAATGAACTGATATATGCTACAGCCTGTGTAATGATGGAGATGTTTGGCTACACGATCAAGAACAACAGTACATATCCCCCAGAAAATGAGATTAGAGGCTAAGATCAAAGCAGTTCAGAGAGAGAATAGTCAGAAGGGTGTGAAGATTAAAGATAAGATTTGGCTATTGAAAAAATACAAAGGCCTGACTCCATCTGAAGCCTTAGAGAGTGCTATACAAAGGTACTGGCTGCCAGATAAGGAGATACACTAGAAAAGCAGAGGCAAAGAAGATAAATGTCCTGTTATCTAAAGAACCAACCAAAGTGTACTCAAAACTGCAGTGCAACAACACAGTAACAGCAGATTTATCAACAGCAGAAACTGAACAGTATTGGAAGAATACATAAGAGAAACAGCAGACACATAACACAACGCAAAGTGGCTGCAGGATCTGACAACAGACAAAATCAATTTCCCAGAACAGGAACCAGTCATCATCATGTTAACAGACATCCAGCAAATAATCACACCTATTGGCTAAAACAAAAACCAAAACCAGTAGCGCATGAATGCCTAGCAATACAGATGAACCAACTGCAAGCAGCAGGCTCCCACCCAGGCTGGCTAATACAAGGAAAGACAGTGCAGGAACAGCACACACTGAATGACAAAACCAAGGAGTTGGCATTGTATACATCTGCACAGTGTAGGGGCCAGATACTCCTAAGTCTCCATGGAAGATTCCACAGAAGGTCATGGAGAATAACAGAGCTCAGATCCTGTTGGACTTCCAAATCCAGATGGACAGGCATGTATTGGCCAAATAACCAGACATTGTGGTAACAGACAAGAAGAAAGCAATGATGATAAATGTAATTGTGCCAAGTGACAACAACATCGGGAAAAAGAAGTATGAGAAGAAGAAGTACCAGGGCATGAAGAAGGAATTAGAGAGAATGTAGAAAAAGGCCAAAGTACTCACAGTAGTGGTAGGAGTACTCAGGCTGTGACTCCTAAGGCCCTGAGAGTGGTGCTAACATAACTTAGGAACAACTTCACAGCAATTTGTCCAGAGAAGTACAGTGCTAGGAACAGCTAAAATACTGCGCAGAATCCTCAAACTCTGACTCAAAGGTGCTTTTTCAAGAGGCAACTGCACTTTCTCTTGAAAAAGCACCTTTGGGAAATGATGACCTGGGTGACTGAGAATCTCCATAGACCTCAAACTCTAGCCTTCTGGTAAAAGACCGATATTGAGGAAGAAACACACAATCATGAGAGTGAGAAAAGAATTTTTTAACTAAAAACTATTTCACTTTTTTCATGATAGAACATCATGATTTGAAATATTTCCCTGTATTGACAAAAACAGCTGGGGAAAAAATAAGTGGGGAAGATGAAATACAGAAAAATAAGACTTCAGCATTTCCTTTCTATAACATTTTACAAATAATGCTATATTCTATAAGTATTTTACTTAATGTGTTGGTTCATTTATCAATTGGATTTAGCTTGATCATATGACTTATATCATGTGATACAAAATAAATATCTTCAGAAATAATATAGTAGGATAGTAATATCCATATCCTCATCCTAAATAAATATAATTTTATATGAAATTCATAAATAAAAGTAATTATTTTTATAATTGAATTTCTTTTCCTTGTTAACTGTACTTTTGCCATAATTATAATTTGTAACACATTTCATAAATAAGGATATTTATATTTTCTATATTTATGGTGGTTTTTTGGAAGCAACATTATAACATGAAGAAAAATGTACTGTTAGTAATATGACCATATATTCAAGAGCATTATGATTCAATAACCTACATAACTCTTTGCAAATTTGTCAACAGGATTTATTCTGATTTACAGTTCCCAATTAGAACTAAATTGTCTCGATATTTCTTCATAATAAACCAATAATGTTCATGTTGTGAGATCAGAGACACCAACTGGATATACATGGAAAGGAGAGAATTGATGGGAAGCCATGATTGCTCTAAAGATGAAATGAGGTGAGGCCTAATATGCACCAATCAATAACTTCTCAATGTTTTGCACCTATTTTAATCAGCAATTCTTATAGCCCACATGACTTAATTTCTCATCTTTTACTGGGCTATACATTTTCCTTCAAACCTCAATGATTTTACCTAAGAAATTCATTAAACACACAGAAAGGCACACAAAAATAAAAAGATATTTTGTCTATATTACAACAAAATATAATAGGAAAAAAATTACAATGATGTATTTTACATACTGTATGAAAATGAAATTCTTCAATAAAATATATATTTTTAGTTTTTTAAACATCACATAAATTTACTGTTAATTATTGAGCTGTTGTATCAAAAGTATGTGCAATCTGAAAAATGTTTTTGCTGTCGATAAGATTATTTTTCCTACTATATATTGCCTTTCAAACTAGATTTACCATAGTAAAAGAATTTTCTATTTTGTTTTTATTTTTTTCTGCAAATAAATAATATACTGAACAATATGCCAGAGAAATTTACATCTTTAATATTGTCATTGTATTAGTTTGGCATAGCTGTGAGTAAAAAGTAGACTTGCCATGTTTATTAGGCTGAATGTCTTGCACATGGTGCTTTCGTAAATCAAATAAAAGAGGGAGGTCAATCTTGTCTGGCATGATTTATCATTTGTAAACTATTTTCTAAATATATATATACCCCATGTATAAATACATTGTTTATATTACATTTGCAGAAAACATCTAGCAACAGAAGTATTAAGAACACTTTTACAATTATTTTACAGACCAAGCAAAATACATAAACACAGATCAGAATCCTAGTTCTCAAAAGTTTATTTTGCCAATGGAAGAGTTTCATTGCTCTTTCCACCCTATGCTCCACTTCTGTCTGACAAAAACTCTACTGGTTGCAAAAAGAGGGTATATTACAATATATGGACAACTAATCCCAAGCCATCACATCACATCCCCGCATCCCCTCCCCCAATTCCTTTGGTGCTAGGACTGGACTTCTCAATTATGTTAGCCTTAGTATCTGTGACAAATACTTAGCCCAAGTCAGTGCATATAATGAAAAAAAAGTTAAAGAAAAAAGTATTTGCTAAATTGGTATCATTCTCATCCCATTTTGCCTGAGTTGATATAGTAATAGCACTTAGACTTATTGAATTGGCATCCTTCAGTCTCAAGAGACTATGGTATTGTGCTCTGAAAAGACTTATATACTGCCTCATAATGCTTTACAGCATTCTCTGAGTGGTTTACAACGTCAGCATATTGCTTCCAACAATCTGGGTCCTCATTTTATCAATCTCAGAAGGATGGAAAGCTGAGTCAACCTTGGACTGTCAGGACTGAACTCCTGGTTGTGGGCAGAGTTAGCTGACATGTAAAGTTTTAGATGTAAAAATAGATCTCCTGCTTTACTCCCATCAATAACTTGTTCTAGATATTATTTTTACTACTTAACATACAAATGATACAACTGTATATGGAATCAAAACTGCTTTTGCTAATAAATTAGTGGTTACTTCATGGTAACTGCCACATTCCTTCACAGGTGTTCACTGGAATGGAAAAATACTATAGTAGAAGTTTAATCTGCATTTTTAACTTTTCAGTGAAAAAAGTAATATTACATTTATATTAATAAATTATTTGCAGACTGTTCACTAGTACAGAAAATAAACAACTACAGTGATGACATTAATAATTTTAAAGAAGCAACTATAATAAGTACACCTGGTAATCTATTTACCTGAATATGTCCTAGAAGAAGGGATTAATCTCTCCCCCCAGTTTTCATTTGTATGTCCTGGATCTGAATCTATAGAATGAAGAAGACATGGGAGAAAGGGATGGAGAAGAGCAGGAGGAAGGAAGTATGGCATACAAGAGAGATACACTTCACATGATATTTTGGATTTTTTGTAGTATCTATCTACCACCAATTACAGTGTCATTTAAAAATTCCTAACAAACTTTAGAATAATTTATACATGTATTAAACACACTGGTGATATCAAATAAATATAGATAATATATTGAAATACTGAATAGTAACTCAAGGAAGCACATTAATGATGTAATTTCCTTTTAGTGCTCCACTTTAGTGCTATTTTATATGAAAGTTACACACTTAACTAGTACCAGCTTTCTCTTATTTATAAATTGATACACCTTTTTCAGGTGTTGATTGGCTCAGTATCTATCTGCTTCTACTTTACCCCAAAAGACTTCATTGCTTTTCACTATGCATATTCATTATATTTTGCCAATTAGGGAGAGGGGAAGATGGAGGTGAAAGAAACTTTTTTTTTTCAACATGCACAGATTTAGCTAAATCACACTTCTACAAGAATATTAAGATGAAAAAATTTCCTTCAAGAGATCACATAAAGTTTTAAATTAACAAAGGTATCAATAGCTGATATTTACTTTCATTTTTAAAAACCTGAATGTGCTGAAAAACTGAAGAAAATCTCAATATGAAATAGCGTCATTAGAAAGAGCTGAGACAGTTCTTAACAAAATACAATTTGTTACATTTTTCCTTTTACCTTACCAAAGGCAAAAGATGGAATATACATAATTTCCTCAGGCATTAGATAGACTGAATTATAGTGACTGGCCCAAATTGTTTTAGGGAATTTTCATACCTGAAGGTTGACTTGCACCTGGTTTTCTAATCCAACACTTCAGCCACTATAACATAATTGCTTAATCATATTTGAAAATATACTTTAGTTTGTTTTCTAAAATATCATTTTATTAAATCTAAAATGAAAATTATAATTCACCCATTAAAGTTCTGCAAACCCATGAGTAAATGTTAGTATTGCATAAGAAATATTTGATACTAAATAAGACTATGAAGCTAAATGTATATGTTGTTTCTAAATGGGGACACTACATTATACCTTCAATCATGTTAAAATGAGTAAAAAATGTAAAAATAATAGTAAACTGTACAAAGAGCCAGTAAGCATATTGTAATCTATAACCAATATTGTTTAATTTTTTTGGAACAGTAAAGAGGCTCTATGGAATTAGTTGAAGTTTTTAAAATAGTCTGAATATATTATATATTATCAGCAGCAACAAACATTAACAATCATAAATTTCTGAAAGAAAAAATTCATGCATGTGTGTGCTTTTTTAATTGCATCACAATTATTAAAAACTTAATTTATGAATATGGGAACCTTAATTAAATTTCAAAATTACTTTTGGTTTTTAATACAATTTGTTCTTACTAGTTAAATATTAATTTATTTGTCTAATAAAAGCATGTTACTATTAAATAACAAAGGAAAACCTCAAATTAAAGAATACACAGATACACACCCACAGACACCCACAAAGAAACACTTCAAAATCTTAACAGATCAGTAAGAAGCTGGAGAGTCGAGTTACAAATAATCTTCAACTTACAATCATTTGTTTGAGCCCAATTGCACTGAAAAAAATGGCTCACGTCTTCGTACTTATAAATGTCACAGCATCCCTACCATCATGTGATCAAAATTTAAGTGCTCGGCAACTGTCATGTATTTACAATGCTTGTAGTGTCCTGGGGTCATGTGATTGTCATCTGCAACTTTCCCAGACAATTTTTTGGCAAGTGAAGCCAATGGGGGAAGTCAGATTCACTTAACAACAGAATGATTCATTTTTAATCTGTAGTAATTTGCTTGATAAATGTGGCAAAAAGGATAATAAAATTGAACAATAATCATTTAACAATCTTATTTGGCAATGAAAATTCTGGTTTCAATTGTGGTCATAAGTTGATGACTTTGTGTACTTTTGAATTTCCATTAAATCTAAAAGTACATTATTTGTTACAATGTATATCATTAGACAACAAGTTTGGTGTAATAGTTAAAGTGCTGAGCTAAAAACCAGAGATGGTATGGTCTTGGCTTCCCTTAGGCATGAAAACTGGCTGCACGATTCAGTCACTTTCTTTCAGCCCAATCAACCTCACAAGGTTGTTATTGTTGGGAAAATGAGACAGGAGTACTAGATTTGTACATATATTATACAACAATTTGTATAATGACATCATTAAACAAATAGCACAAATTATAACATTCATGAAGATTTATGGTAGTTCTTAATATAACATAAATTTAAGTTTCTGTTTTGGACAACTTCAGTTCCAGTTGAACAGGCAACTTCAACTTCAGCTTTTATATTGGGGGCTAGTCACACAGAGGTTTTGACTATTGCATCTGAACTTTACAAAATAGCAGTTTGTAAATTTTACTGTATTAATAGATTGAATCATGTAGTTTTTTTGAGGACACCTGATGGGGCAGAATATATGTGAAAGGCAACATGTGGTTCAAAGCTTTTCTGTGTTTCTTAAAAGCAAAAATCGGTTCCTATGTTTCAGAAAACTATAGTGATTAGGAACCTCTAACAAGAAACTACACAAACCTGTCTAATCTTATTATTAATTTTTGAAAGCATTATAGGAAATATATGTTGATTCTTTTCAATTAAGCATTTCCTTCAAGATGGGAGAAAAGGAAAAAAGAGGATGACCAGGAATAAGATGGCTTAACTAAATTACAATGGCAGATTGGTGCAATATTGGAAGATCTGAAGGACTAGTGTCAAATTGGGGTTTGGAAACCTTATTCAACGCTGCCAACTAGGTTGAGGACAAATCATTCTGAAGAAAATTTAGCTATATGGTTGTTAAGAGTCAACACCAACTTCACAGCACATCATCATCGCCACCCACTCTCACAGTGCTTTGAAAATCTCTTTCACCAAATCATGCAATTTGTAGAAGTAAGCTTTTGAAAGGGTTTTTTTTTTGAAGTGGCAACTGGATTTTCTGGTTTTTCTTTGAAGGAGCTACTTGGATGAGAAGCAAAAGAAAAACCAGAAAGTTCAGTTGCCCCTTGAAAAAGCACCTTTGGGACAACCACAATGACTGAGAATCTCCATAGACATTAAACTTTTAAAAGATTGCAAGAATGGCACCCATTTACCAAATGGTTATGAGGTGGATTCAGTAAGAAGGCTGTGCTTCTCAGTGGCTGGGCACACCTGATAGCAGCTGCAGAAAACTGCAAAAGTAAATGGGATGCTTTGTGTATAGTGGGGATCTGTAACTGGTTGAACCTCCTCATAGGCAGGGGAGCAACCTGGGCCAAGACAGTTTTATGTGTGCTGGTGGGCTGGATGGGTGGATGAGATTAGGGAAGAGATAGCTGGGTAGGGATTGTTGCAGCACACTTTTGGTTGTAAATGCAGGTAGACTGCTAAACTCACAAATTTTCATCATGTGACTATGGGAGTGCAACAACTTTGGGCACAGATCATAAGTTGTTTCATTTAGCATCATCTTAATTTTGAAAAATTGTTAAGCAAGACTACCTGTATTTTGAACCAACTGAAATGTATAGACTGCCTTAAAAAACAGCCTTGTTGGGGAGATAGGTAAAAGGACACACACACACAAAAGAAGAGTATGACTCCCCTCTCCCCCTCCCCAGGAAAGGGTACAACTAGTGAATAGATTCCTGGACACTATGACTAGCAGTATTTTTAAAAAACCTAGGAGTATTCCTCTGCACAAAGAAAATGTGAATCCTTAAATAACATGTAATGTACTTCTAGATCATCAAATCACCCAATTCTTAACTGCCTAAATAATTTTTACTTTTATTGTCTCTGTGCCAAAACAAAAACCCACAAAGAACTAAACTGTCATGTTAATTCAATGTCCTTACTTTCAGCATTAAGAAATGGAAGCTGAGTATCATAACAGTCAGGATGAATCCTCACATGATATTTTACTAGGTCCATGTAATGAACGCTAACATGAGAAATAGGAAAATACTGTGAGATCTCTGTATTATGTATGTGAAATGTAGAAGCAATCTTCCAACAAAATTTAACCCCAAAACAATACAAAAAGCAACAATTATCAAACAAATCTTTCAACATGAATGCAAATGTAAGTATAAAAATATAATATTCAGGGAGGGGGAAGAGGAGATGGACCAAGAATTAAAGAAACTATCTCAATGAAGCTTAATATAGACCAAATTATTTTGTAATGTGTTATAATCTGATAGAGGAGTGTTTCCTTTGATCTATACCAAGGTTCCCCAATCCCCAGTCTGTGGCCTGGATCCAGTCTGTGGCCTTTGGGAACGGGGCCAGGCAAGTGGCAGGCAAGTGTGAGTGTGGGAACCTCCATTTGTGCAAATGGCAGGAGCACACACAAAACCATCTCCTCTCCCACCCCTGCCACTGCCAGTCCGCAGAGAAAAAAAGCTTAGGGACAGCTGATTTATACTATGTATAAGCTTGACTCATTTTATATATTAATTAAATCAACAAAGAATCCAGTGTGCTTTAGAAGAGTTTTTTGTATACATATATTCTGAACTTAAATATTGCTATTTTTCCTTAGACACTAACATTGCTAAAACATCAGACAAGCACAAACATATCTTGAAAATTAGATTTACAGTTCACTGAAAATAAAATACAAAATCTAAAAGATGATAATTAGATTTTAAAACCATGGAATATATAATTTAAGCAATAGAGTGCATCATTTCTGAGTACATCATCTATCCAAATGAATGTTTTAAGCCTCTTTAATTGAGAGATTTAAAGATGCATTTAATTATACATTTTAAATAAGTGGGATTTAAAGATGCTTAAATATAAATGATTTGCGTCCTCTATTTTTACATATCAATACATTAACTTATGACAAACATCTCGTTGTACTCTTTATCAATTTGATTTTTTTTTCGGCCAACATATCACTTACAATTAGCAATTTGGTTCATCATTGATATTTATGCATATCAATTTAGTGAAATACCTAACACGTATGGCCACCCAAAATACTGCTGTAAAGCATCAATTTGACTGTAAAACAGATACATAGCAGGTAGAGTTGCTATGAATTGTACAAATTGAAATATTTTAATAGCTTCCTTTATAATTTAAGAAAATCAGTTTTCTGGAGTAATAGCTAACAAATAAGATATTTCACTATTATCTCACTATTAATTTTCATATTATGTAACAAACCAATGTTAAAAAATTATCACAAGCATGATGAAAATAGAAAATAAAACAAAAAGGCTCTACCTGTATCTGAATTTCGATCTTCATTTCTGGAAGGACTAACATTAAACTGAAGTTTACGTTTCATGGAAGATTTTTCTTTCATGTCCTTTCCCACATCACTTCTATCCACTTTTGCAGTTTTGCTATAGGAGGCAATCTTGTCCTTGCTCTAATATAAACAAAAAATTTGTTGTAAGTACAATGTTTGCATAAGACTGACAATAAACAAAATAAGCGCATTCATTGAAGGTTTCAATTCAACCAACCAACAATAGTTTCCCCTGTAAACTATTCTTTAATTTACAACACTCTAGTAAGATTATTAAACTTTATTGTGAAACCTTTGTAAACATGATGTTAAAGAGCCTGGTATCTTCTATTTTTATATATAATATTTTTATAGATAGATAAAAACAAAATCGTTATTGTGCAAAACTGAGCTAGAATAAATAGAATTATGAAAAAAGAAGCTATTTCAAATTTTCCCATTTCAAGAAAAAAATCTATTACAAATTATAAGTTTTATACATTTATATCAGAATATTTCATTAAAGTCAAAAGAAAAATATGAATAGGATATAGTAAATGATTCCTAAAACTACAACTGAATTTTTCAGGTATATCAGATTGTGTGTTCTTATATAGTACACATAATACACTACAGAGGGCATCTGAGTAACTGAGCACATAATCAAGGGATGCTTTTTTTTTTTTTTTTTACAAAACATATACACAAAAATAGTATTCTGTGTATATATTCATTTAGAGGGAAAAACAGTGGATTACATTTTATCCTTCTCTCCAGCATCCTGTTTTAGAGTAGCAAAAAGTTAAGTGGACAAGCTGAACTTCCGGTTTGTTCGTCGTCAGAGTCAGAGCAGAATCTGCGATCGTGCGCAGTTTCGCTCGAGTTCACTTGCTGGAGGGTCCCATTTGGGACCAGAACCACCCTGGAGGGGTGGTGACGAAGAGGGAAATCTGCAATTCCCCTCCCTGACAGGGAAATCCCCTCCCAAAGGCAAGCTGTAGCGGTGGTCCTAAAATGGCCACTGTAAAGACGAAGAACACTGTGCTGGAGCGGAGAAGCAGCAAGCAGAGTGTGAACCAGGCAAAATACATGGATTTTGAGGTACCCTGGTATTAAAAAAGATAAAGGACTATTTTGGAGGAAAGTGTGTGGAAGTAGTGACCAGAAAAAGAGAGAAGGAAATTGGATTTTATAAAATTGGCTTGTATTATTGTATTAGATTAATTTGGAGGAGAAAATTTAAAGGAAAACATTTGAACACAACAAATGTTTAGAAATTAAACTGGACAACTATTGGACTATTGTCATTTAAAGGGCATAACTAAATGCTGAAATTGAGTGTGTTTAAAAGAAAAGAAATAATAACTAACGAACTCAATAAAAGTATTATATTTAACAAAGAAAGTTTAAGTTACGGAAGGAGTGGATTGTGGAAAAGACACAAAAGCACCACCTGATGATACAGGAAAAATTTCAGTGACTCTTTAAAAAAGGGCTAGGTCTTTCTAAGAAATTGAACTTTGGAACTTAAAAGAAAGTAAAAGAAACTCCATTATAGTAAAATAAAAATCTTGGAAAGGGACATCAGAATATTACAAAGGGGAAGATGTTTGAAAATATTGTCATAGAACTACCCGGTGACTGTGGGAAACAGTTGGGAAAGGGCCAATTAGAAGACCTGGAACAAAGACTTAAGGACATTGATTGTTGAAAATAAACTTAAAAGATACTGGGTGGAAATAATATACTGGACTTTGGGATTGACTCCATCTATTAAGGAAGAGGAATAAATCTATTAAAGAAGAGGAAAGAAAAGGAAAAAAGGAGAAGATATAATGGAGGACTTATTTGATGAAATAAGATTGGACTTGCAAGATATAAGGGAAACAATGAAAATTAAACTTGAAATGTGCAATTACATTTACAGATATTAGAAATAGTGACTCAGCTTGTAGAAGAAAAAAGTAAACCAGAGGGGGAGGAGTTTAACAAAAAAGGAGCCATCTTTGAAGCAACAATTATTTAAGCAGGGGGAAAAAGGGAGTTAAAATTAAAAATTTGTGGTCTGATGTGATAACAAAAAGAATGGTTCGGAAAATGAAAAAAAGGAGAGGGAAAAAGCAGAATAGAGAACTACAAAAGAATAATCGAAAGAGGGAGATAAACTTAATAATTGGAAGGAGAAATGAAGAGGAATAAGAATGGGGAAAAAGGGAATTAAAAGAAAGGACCAAAAAATAAAGAGAAACAGGAAGCAAACAAGGATGAAAAGAAATTACATTGTTAAAAGAACGAGAGATAATGGGTGAAAAAAGGACAGGGAAGGAGATTCTGCAAGGTAATAAGTTGTGATATATAAGAATAAGTACTGAAAATAAATAAGTATGTAACTGATATGGGTTTTTTTTTAGTTTTCTTTTCTCTTTTTCTATTAAAGAATTATCGCTACATTAGACATGGAACTTAATAAATATGGAATTGGGAATTTATAATAGGAATATTATATATTAATTGATGATTATCGATGTATAAGGAAAAAAGGGGGGGAATGATGAAATAAGAACCATTATGGAAAGATTAATATCACTTGCTATAATTAATTGATTAGATTAATATTTTTGTAATGTATAGATGATTTATAAGGTGATTGAGAAAATGTAATGCGGAATCAGACAAATATGTATATAAGTTACTAAAACTGTTTGTACTTACCTTGATAAAGGGGGGAGCTTTTCTTTATATACCTTTATATATATTTTTTCCTACTGGTTTTTTTTTAATTTTTTTCCTACACCTTTTTTTATATTTTCTTTATCTGCATTAGTTTTTATTTTTGTAGCTGTAAACGTTAATAAAAATTATTATAAAAGTGTGGGCAGGGAAAGAAATTAGGTAATAGCAGTGCCATGATAGACAGCAAAGAATCCAGAAGTTGTATAGGATTGGATGGAACTTGATTCACCACTCAGCTCAAAATTACAGGGACAACAGACAGCATTACTTACATCCTTAACTAGCTACAGATCAATCTTCAATTTATTATTGTATAAAACATGTAAAAAGTTCTTACCAATAACCCAATACATTGTAGTGCTTCCAATTCAACAATGTTGACCTCAAAGTGCAGTTTTTAAATGAGTTAAACCGATTTCTTCTCATTATTTTCAGTTTATATTTAAGAATAGCCATTACTGAATCTCAGAATTTTTAAAATAAAGGTTATATTAAGTAGGCTTCCTGATTTTTCCTGGAATATTGATCTGATTAAATTCCATCTTTTTTATCTGTAAAGGCACATGCAGGGCTCATAAGGTAAATTATGATGGAATTCTGAATGCTCATTCTCATTTTTTTTGTCTATAAATTAAGCACAACTACTGCTACTTCCTCAAAGAGTACTTTAATAACCTAATAAGATTAGCTCAAAATAAATTAATGGTCTGAGAAATTTATCACAATATAAGAATAAACCAAGACAGAATAACAACTATAAATGCATAGTAGTACCTCTAGCACAGGGGTCTCCAAACTTGGCAACTTTAAGATTTGTGGACTTTAAGACTTGTGGACTTCCTCAGCTAGTCATGCTGGCTGGGCAATTCTGGGCAATGAAGTCCACAAGTCTTGCCAAGTTTGAAGACCCCTGCTCTAGCAGAAGGCAATGTAAGCCACTTACCAATCAGTTGATTCTATTAACTGTATAAATAAGATATTTTAAACTATATTTTTAAAAAAGCCAATCTGAAGAAACAAACATCTCTGTGCCTATTTAAACCAACACATATGTGACTTCATATTCTAAGCAACATTATTGTTGTATATATGGAATCCCCTAATATTTTGTACTAAAACTTAGGAAAACATGGAATAAAATAATATTCTTCCTATCTAAAATAATATTACCTATTAAATTATTTTATTTAATAATTTCATTTAATTTATGTTATTTCCTTAAATTTAAATAATTTATACCTATTCCTCATGTCAGCTTATTTCCAGAACTAGTTCCAAATATTTGTTCTATGAATGGAATGAATTCTTCTCAAGAAAGCAATCCTAAAGTTTAAAGTTTGATGGTCAAACTGAGGGACCTGGGGCACAATAACTTCAACTCAGCACAAGCAAGGCTGATTGGCTTTTTGTGTTTGGATCCTTGGTGCTACGGGCTTTTCACTCTTAACCTTGGGTGAGGTGGCACTGCCACAAACAGGTCTAGAACATGATCTGGGGAGCTTCCTATACTTATAGCTTCTGTTCCTAAGAGCAAGTCACAAACATAGGTAGGAGGCCTTTGCACACCTTTCAGTTGTGTAGCAATTGTGCCTGTTCCTGGACCAGGAAGCTCTGCTCACTGTTACTCATGTTGTAATCTCCAATGTGAACTGTACACTCTACCTGGGTTGCCCTTTAAAAGCATTCTCAAGCTTCAACTGGTGTAGAATGTAATAGCATAGATAGGAAATGGTCCCAGTTATTCAACACATGTAACACTTCTACTCCACAAGAGGCACTGGTTGCCAATATGCTTCAGAGTACAATTCAAGGTACAATTCAAGCCACCTCATCCAGGATAAGCTTTCCTCCTCCTTCCCCTCTTTAATCTCATCATTATGTTCTTAAATCCATCCATCCCTCTAATCATCACTGGAATTTTTTTTTTTTAAATGTCAAATGTAAAACAGGACAATTTACACCCCTCTTTTACCAATTATGCTAAATATTTCATAGCTAAATTGCATAAATGGTTTTTCATGGTTTTGTTATAGTTAAATTATTTGGAGTAAGATTGTTGTTGTTTAAAATATTCTTGTAGCATACAGATTAATATATTTCTTTCAATAAATCCCTCAAAGTTCCAAAGTCATTATTATATGAAATAATGGCAAGGAAACCTCATTCACTTATGCAATTTAAAACAGTATTTAAAAGATATGATCATTAATAGGCACATAAATAATAGACCATGACACACAGATGAACTAATTGTATATTGCTTGAGACTTATAATAGTGAAACACATCTGGAAGGTTAAAGTTGAAAATAGCTAAACCTACATACTGTATTGCAGATTATCCTGACAATACATCACTGCTGAGATTTTGCAGCAGTGAAATGAAAGGAATTCCTCTACTGAGTTTGCATATTATCACAGAAGATATTCATAAATCTAGAATTTAAACTTGTAACATACAGTACATTTAAGTAACTTGTGTATAAATCTGTTTTAATTGTTAAATCTAATGAAAGATTTGGCTAACTAACTGGTTGCACCTAACTATAATTGGATAAATTCTTCATGTTTCAGCTCTTATCTTTTTTGCTTAACTATATAAAGCTGCATGTATGCCTTATAAATAAATAATTTTCTAAGAACAAAGTCTAAAGGTTCATTTTTTATTTTTGCTTTAATCTGGATTTAATCTACTATAATTGACAATGCTATTCGAAGGGTTCCTTGAAAGCATAAAATGTTACTAACTATATACCTTTTTCAATAGAAAATGTATTTTGCATACTTAATTCACATTATTAACAGGCAGTCCTCATTTAATAATCATTTGTTGTTGTTATACTCTGCTTGGCAAAAGCTACCCGACCCTGTAACATGGTATGTGCCACTCACCACATCCTTCCCTGCCCCGCACTAGCCACTTGGTTCTGTCATACTTGTGCTGCACCTTGCAGGCCACTCACACACCCTCCACCACTTAGCAACAGCCACCTCCAGTACCACCATGTTCACACTGCACCTTAATTAATTGCTGGCCTGTTTGCAAATGGTCTGGGACTTGCTTAATAATTTATAATCCTTGTTTAACAATGGCAGTGGTGCATGTCAGGATTGCTGTCGCTAAGCAATGTGGTCATGATATTTTGTGCTTTACGATCACATTGCTTAGTGATGGAAATTCTGGTCCCAATTACTGATGCTTACCAAAGACTATTTGAATTCAGAAGTAAGCCTTCATTGCAATCATACCAATTAAAAATGTCCTCACTGATTCTGACTGAAATTCTATAACATTTGTTTACAGAATAAACACAAATGTATACCTTCTTTCAGTATACATTTATAGATTATTTTATTGTTCAGGATAGCTTATTAACACTATTGTAGTCAGAAATTCAAGCCAAGCCTTCAAAGAAGAGAACACACTATATCTACAAAAGAAAGTTTTTTGTAATTTTGGCACAGTCTTAAAAACCTCAATTAAATTTTCCTTATTTACACTCAGTAAACTCTATAAACATATGTTTTATTACAACAATGTATTAGTCTTTTGAAACAGGCAAACACAGGAATATTAGTATGCAACAATTTACAATAATATTTTAACACATTAATTCAGAAGGTAAAATATATTAATTCTGTGATCATGCTAAATTGTTGTCAGGTATTGTTCCTTGATCACTCTGTTGATCCAAAGAAAGTTCATTTTATTCCAGAAAAAATAGCTGGACTAGTTATTCGAGAGACTGCTAGGAAGAAAATGATCCAAAGGAGCACAGAAGAGCCTAATGATGTATCACAACATTGATAAATGTAAGATAATATATGTGCATCTTCAATAGGAAAGCCTCTGCTATATATTTAATCTAATACATTAAAGAGATATGCTCCCAGAGAATTATCATTTTTCAGGAACTGAAAACTGATTGCTGTTCAATTATCTAATTAATGAGAAAAATCTGTACATTAGACATCAAAAACCAAGCACTCCACCACTAAATCATGTGAATATTTTAGCTAGGCACTCTTGTAGTACAATTTTTATTAAGCAGATCTATAACAATACTGTAACAATACAGAGTTAAAACCTTCTTAAGTACCTTTTCATTATTCAGAGCCAAAGTATTCTTATACTAGTTTGAACAAAATCTCAGCCATCAAATGTTTGTTAATGTTTCTCTCAACTCTTGTCTAATCATGATTTTTAGGTCCTGAATAATAGAATAAGGTCTTCTACTCCAACCCCTTGCTCAGGTAGGAAACCTATACCATTTCAGACGAATGGTTGTCCACTCTCTTCTTAAAAACTTCTAGTGTTGGAGCATTCACAACTTCTGGAAGCAAGTTGCTCCACTGATTAATTGTTCTGTCAGGAAATTTCTCCTACCGAAGGAGACAGCTAGGCCCTTGGGGGAGCCATGGATCACTATCCCTGTAGGAAGGAGGAAGAGGTGGAGAAAGGAGAACAGGAAGAGGAAGAGAGGATGCCGTGCTAGGGTTTTCTTTAGGCTGCGTAAGTTTCCACACAAGCCTTCAATTCCAAGTATATTACTTACCAATGCAAGATTTCTGACTAACAAAATGATGAATTAAGGCTACAGAATGCAAAGACTAAATTCATCAAGAACTGCTGTGTTTTGCTAATCACAGAAACTTGGCCTCATTCACTCATTCCAGATGCAGCTGTTGAGCTGGAAGGCTACATAGCTCACCGGCAGGACAAGAGTAGAGATTGTGGCAAGATCAAAGGGGGAGGTTTAAACCTTTATGTGAACAAAAGCTGGTGTATCAATACAAAGACTGTAGACGGCCACCACTCCATGGATCTGGAGTATACGATTCTTAAATGTAGACCCATATATCTTCCACGGGAATTCAGCGTGGTTTTGATATATCCCACCTGATGCCAATACTACCATAGCTTTGGGATTCTTGTATAACATTGCTAGTAATCAGCAGAATAAGTATCCTGATGCTGTGCATATCATAGCGGGGGACTTTAATCAAGCTGATTTAAAAGAAGTGCTCCCTAAATTCTATCAGCATGTTAAATGTGCTACTAGAGGAGCAAACATATTGGACAAAGTATACCAACATCAAACATTGCTATGAGGTTATACAATTACCACATTTGGGACAATCAGACCATATGTCACTACTTTTAGCACTAGCTTACATCTCTCTTAGGAGATGATCTCTGCCTATAATAAAGATAGTGAAATCTTGGCCAGAAGATGCTTCCCAGCAACTTCAGGATTGTTTTGAGAACACAAACTGGGACATCTTTTATCACCCTGGTGCACACTGCAACTGTTCTGTGCTATATCAAACACTGCACAGATACTATCACTGTGGATAAACGTATTAGGATCTATCCCAATCAGAAACCCTGGATGACCAAGGAAGTCCAGCACCTCTTGTGTGACAGGACCAAGGCCTTTAGGTCCAGTGATGGGGCAAGATACAGTCTTGCCAGAGCTAATCTGAAGAAAGGTATTTGGAAGGCCAAGACTGATTATAAGAGGAAGATTGAGGATAATTTTTATAGCGATAACATGAGGCAGGTGTCGTGAGGGATTCAACAAATTACAAACCATCAACTGACCAATGTCATCCCTGCTGAGGGGGATGCTTCATTGGCAGAGGAACTGAATCATTTCTTTGCTCACTTTGAAGTGGAGACATCAGAGACAGATAAAACACAACTATTAGCCAATTGTAGCCCCCACCTCATTGTGGAGGAACAGGAGGTGAGGAGCATTCTGAGGGCTGTGGACCCTAGAAAGGCTGCCGGTCTTGATGGTATCTCTGTCCGAGTGCTTAAAGACTGTGCTGATCAGTTGGCTGGAGTCTTTACCAGGATCTTCAATCGGTCTTCATCCCAGTCCACTATTCCATCTTGTTTGAAGGCTTCCACCATTGTTCTGCTGCCAAAGAAGTTCCCTATCAATAACCTCAACGATTGCAGACCAGTGGCACTCACTCCTATCATCATGAAGTGCTTTGAGAAATTGCTCTGCCAGCAGAGATTATACTACCTGAGGCTTGTAAGAAAACAACAACTGAATGAGAAACTGCTGGTGACCTTCTACCACTGCACCATAGAGAGCATTTTAACATAATGCATCTCTGTATGGTTTGCCAATTGCACAGTGGCAGATAAGAAAGCACTCCAGAGGGTTAATGTCATTGCCCAGAAGATCAATGGTTGCCCTCTCCCCTCTTTGGAAGAACTTTATAGCTCCCGCTGCCTTAAGAAAGTTCAAAACATTCTCAAAGATCCATCTCATCCTGGGAAGCCTTTTTTTGAACTATTACCATCTGACAGATGGTACAGAATAATAAAAACAAGGACAAATAGGCTGAAAAACAGCTTCTATCCCAGGCAGTAGCTCTTTTGAATTCTGCTGTATAGTACAGTGTTGGGGTGGTGTCAGGGGTTTCCGGTTCAATGTGCAAAGGGTGAAGGATGTGTGTTTGTGTTTATTTTCATGGTCATGGTCATGATGTGCACTGAAGATGGTGTTTGATTTCGTTGTACGAGGTGCAATGACAATAAAGTAAACTAAACTAAACTTAGTTCTAGGCTGCTTTTCTCCTTGATTAGTTTCCATCCATTGCTTCTTGCCTTGCCTTTGGGTGCTTTGGAGAATAGCTCGACTCCCTCTTCTTTGTGGCAACCCTGAGATAGCTAGGGGTTGCCACATCATGTCACCTTTAGTCCTTCTTTTCATTAAACTAGACATACTCAATTCCAGCAACTGTTCTTTATATGTTTTAGCCTCCAGTCCTCCAATCATCTTTGTTGCTCTTCTTTGCACTCTTTCTACAGTCTCAACATCTTTTTTACAACATGGCAACACTTGGAATACTGGATGCAGTATTCCAAGTGTCTTCTTATCAAGGCGGCATTAACACTTCATGTGAGCTTGATTTTATTCCTCTGTTAATGCGGCCTAAAACTGTGTTGGCTTTTTTAGCAGCTGCAGCATACTGCTGGCTTATATTTAAGTGATTGTTTACTAGGGCGCCAAGATCTCTCTCACAATTACTACTATTGAGCCAGGTAACACCTGTCCTATACTATACCTCTGCATTTGGTTTTTCTTGCCTAAATGTTGAACCTTATCACTGAACTTCATTTTATTAGATAGCACCCAATATTCAAGTCTGTCAAGAACCTTCTGTATCTTAAGCCCATCTTCTGGAGTGCTGGCTATTCCTGCCAGCTTGGTGTCATCTGCAAATTTGATGAGTTCCCCATCTATCCCCTCATCCAAATCATTGATGAAGATGTCGAAGAGTACTGGGCCTAAACAGAGCCTTGGAGTACCCCACTGCAAACTTCTCTCCATGTAGATGCAGTTTCACTGAGGACTATCATTGACTGCTGTTGGTCAGCCAGTTACGAATCCATCTGATGGTGATGCTGTCTAATCCACATTTTTCTATCTTATCAAGTAACGGGTTATGGACTTCCGGTGGCATTTCCGTCAAAGATGGACCAGAGACTGTGATTGTGCACGGCTTTGATCCATGCTTGCTCTGTTGGAGGGGTCCCCAAGGGATTTGAACCATCCGACCCACCTTGTAGGGGTGAGGGAAGAGGGGGAGACCACCAGCTGGATTGAGGGGAGCCACATCTCCCATCCCTGGCTTGGTACTTACTCCCCTAGAAGACAGGGAGAAGCGGCAGTTTAATGGCTGCCCTGAAGATGGGAAGCTGCCAGGATCTAAGTTTGTACCGGAGAGTGGAAGTGGTGAGCAACGTGTAACTGGATAAAAGACTTTGAATATTTTTTTTGAAAACCCCGAAAAGCGGAAAGAAAGACTCCTTGCTTGGAAGAATGGTACTGGCAAATGGAGAATAAGAGGAAAATATAAGGTAAAGAAAAAACCGGAAATAAAAGAATTATATGAAATCAGAGATAAAATTTGAACTAATATATAGAATTGGACATTAATTAGGCATTGGATAAAATGCTGGACTTATTTGGAATGGATAAAGATTAACATTAATACTACAGAAAATAGAATTTAAAAAAAACTTTGAAAAGAAAGTGATATAGAGCACCACCTAATGGTTAAAGATTTTCCTCTTTTATATTTTTATGGAAAATTACTGGTCGCATATATATTTGAAAGAGAGAAGAAATGGAATAAAAGATTATTAATACAACAAAAAACCCCGGAAGTTTTTTTTTTAAGAGGGGACTATAGTAAAATATAAAGGAATACAATGTTTTGGGACTGCTGGAGGTTGACTGTGACAAGAAAACAGAAGAAAGAAAAAGTGAGAGAAACAGAAACTTTTGGCAAGGACTATAATAGAAATATTTGATCTTTAATAAAGAAATGGAAGAAATAAGCAAAGAATTTAAGTCAGAGCTGCAAATTGTGAGAGGTATGTTAAAAGAAAGAATGAAATTGCTGGACACAATGATTAGTAAAGTAATGGCGCTGCAGCTTGCAGAAGAACAAAGAAAGCTCAGAGATGACGAGTCGGAAGAGGGAAACAACAGCCCAGATGAATATGGAGAACAAGAACCATTGCCAAAGGATATAAAAGGATTTAAAATAGAGACATTGACACCAGAGCCAGCAAATAAAAGAGATAAGGCTCCCAAGATTAAGAAGAAGAAGAAATAATGTAAGAAGAAACCCCCAAAAAGAGAACTGGAGAGTGTGGGGGAAAACATGGCTGACAGGCAGAGGGGAATAAGGAAAATACCAAAAGGAAAAAAGAAGAAAGACTGGGGAAACTTAGAAAAGGGAAAGCTGGCTAAAATTAAAAGAAATAATAAAGCCAAAAAATTTAGAGATAAGGGTTAGGGATTCTATAAGGGGGATACCACATGGGAATGTATATTGGTATTTAGTCTAAAACTTGCTGGGAAATATTTTAGGATTGTATAACTATAACTATAACTATAACTATAACTATAACTATAACT
Organism: Pseudonaja textilis; assembly: GCF_049901715.1. NCBI lineage: Eukaryota > Metazoa > Chordata > Lepidosauria > Squamata > Elapidae > Pseudonaja > Pseudonaja textilis. The sequence goes on from NC_141992.1 coordinate 150,742,816, forward strand.
ATAACTATATATATATATATATATATATATATATATATATATATATATATATATATATATATATGAGAATATGAATTGTATATGAATTATGCTATTATAAACTCTTTCTTTGGAGGATTAAAAACAGGGGAATGGAAATGAATTAAAATTCATTGATAAACTTTGGCAAAGTGGAAAGGAAGAAAAAATATGATTATTAATGATTATAGGTAAAGTGAAGATAAAATGAGACATATTAAGAAGTTATTTTAGTGATTTACTGGGGGGATACTTTAAAATATATACATTTTAAAATATACAGTTGATTATTTAATGAATATTAGAAGTGTACAGTGGGACTATTTTATTATGATTAAAGTAGGGGAATGAAAAATACGATGTGGATCCTAAATATATTGACTTTATTTTACTTTTACTCTTTTTAGATTGTTTATTATATATCGGCTTAGAGAAAATTAAGGATAATGATGATGTGTAATGTAAAATAAAATAGGTGGTAAGCTGAACATGGAAATAATAGGGGATAAAGAATTGAAAACCTATGTGTGGATGAAATGATCTTGAATTAATGAATTGAAATATGAAATGCAAATTTATTTAAAGATGAGTGAAATACTTTCATGGAAATGAAAGTATGACTATGTACAAGTGTTATAATCCGGAATCATGTTGCTCACTGAAGAGATGTGTAAAATTAAAAAAATTAAAAACTTTTATATATATATATAAAAGTACCAGGTTATGGATACTTTATCAAATGCTTTACTGAAGTCCAAGTAAATTTTATCCACAGCATTCCTCTGGTCCACTAATTTGTCAATGAATCACTCTGGTCAAAGAATGCAGTAAGATTTGTCTGGCATGATCTGTTTTGGCTTGACTTTGTTTGCCTCCAGATAGTTGCTGATTCATTGTTTGATTATCTTTTCCAGAATCTTCCCAGGTATTGAAGTCAGGCTGATAGCTCTGTAGTTTCCTGGATCTATTTTTTTTTTTAGAATGGGAACTACATCAACTCTTCTCCAGTCCCCTGTAGCTTCCTGGTGCTCCAGGATCTCTGAAAAATATAGTTCAATCGTTCTGAGATCACGTCTGCCAGTTCCTTCAGAATCTTGGAGTATAATCCATTTGGTCCTGGTGGTTTGCACTTGTCTAGGGTGGTCAGGTGCTCACCTACCATTTTCTTGCCTATTTTAACTTGTATTCCTAATCTGTTTTTATGGTACTGTTTTTGATTGGTTCCTGAATGACTATTCCAGAAATTATAGATACAGAAGACCTCCCCTCCATAAACAGGAAATGACTAATTAGCAATGCCTCCTTTCAACAAAATCTCACGGTCTTTGCTGAGAAAGATAAACTTCAAACTGTTTAATTATTTTTCTCTTCTTCTTGTACCTTATGACTATTAGTAAGGGTTGCACCTTATGATTCTTGACTCATGACAAATGTATCTTTTCTTTTATGTACACTGAGAGCATTGGCACTAAGACAAATTCCCTGTGTGTTTTTATTGGGCAATAAAAAAGTCTATTCTATTCCAATATTTCATACTGCATGATGTTTTGCTGAGATAGAACAGGAAGTGATAGTTTTCATAATACAATTTCCCATCTCACCTCATATTACTATTGCTTTAAATCTTAAAATTAATGCTATTAATGCTAATATCATCTTCAGTATGTTAAATGAAACAGAGTTTACCTTCAAGCAATTTCACCAATTATATATGACACACTGAAATGTTTTACAAAAAAGAAAAAAATACAATAAACAATATATCAAAGGAGTAGGATTTTTTTTAGCATGTTACTATAACAATTCCTTTTGGCATCATTAAAATCCATTTATTCAACTATTTGTTTTTAACTCACAAAGATTCTGTTTCCATAAATTATCTAAAAGGTAATCTTAAGTTTCTTTTTATACCTTTCTTCCAGTTGGTTTCTCCACCATGGTGCTATCGCTGACAGAATTCTGAACTTGAACTGTCTTTGTTGACCCAAACCTGGGCATTTTATAGTTGTTCACTAAATTTATCTTGCATCAATATGCTCATTATGTATCTGCCAAGTAAAAAAAAGAAAAAGAAATAGAAATAACCACCTGTATGTATGAAATTATTCAGCTACACAGATAAGAAATATACTTCAGTCTTTATAGAGTAGAATCGTTTACACGTAGTAGCATAATTAAATTATATTGAGGCTCTTAAAAGCATAAATATACCAGATATCTGGTTCTGTTATCTTTATTCACCTGATAGACATAATGAAATGAAAAACAAATAGTGGAAGCAAAGTAGCTGGCATTCTCTCTGGCAACCCAGACTATCACCTTAGACTCAGTCCATATATTTTTCATTGCTTAATAAAAAACATTGGGGTTAAAGTAGCACCAGAAATTATACACACATGTACCACTTACTATGGAGGCTAAATTGTATGATGAACAGTTGAAGCAACTAGGTATGTCTAGCCTATTGCAGAGAAGGATTACAGGGGTACATGGTAACTGTCTTCCAGTACTCGAGGAGCTGTCACAGAGACAAGGGGATGGACGTTATCCAAAGCACAAGAGGGCAGGGCAGCAAATAACGGTGAAAGCTTGTTAAAGAGAGATCTAACCTAGAAGTAAGGAGAAATTTTCTGACAGTGAGAACAATCAATGGGATAGCTTGCCTCCTAGAGTTGTGTGTGCTCCATCATTGGAGGTTTTTAAAAATAAACTGGACAGCCATTTGACCAGAATGGTATAAGGTCTCCTGCCCTGAGCAGGGGGTTGAAGAACTCTGGATCCCTTCCAGCCCTATGATTCTATGTTCTGTATATTTTATATTTGTAAGTATTGGAGAAAGTTTGAAGTTATTGTTTCTTTAATTCTGTTAGGCTTTCTTTATTCCTTTGCATCTTCCCTTTCCCTTTTTAAATAATTTTTGCTTGCTTTTTATATTTTATTTTTTGTAGAAGTTTAATAAAGTATATTCGAACAATAGGTTGAACTCTGCTTAAATATAAGTACATATTAAATAAAACACCAAATTTTAAAGGGAGTTACAATATTACATAAATTTGAGAACTCAGTGTATACATAGAAAAGGCTGAGCTAAAGGATTCATAGATTGATTCAAAATTTTAAATTAATATTTTGTACAGCTAAAGATTGAATTATACATTAATATTTATTCTTGGATAAACAATGATCAAATCAATATACAATTTCATATATACATTTATTTTCAAAAGCCATGGAGGGTTAGGCCTATAGTACATATAGAAACTTAAAAAAAATTCCTAGTACACAACTCCATGTTGTGATGCCAGTGAAAATCCCCCCCCCCCATTTGTTGCAACTTGGCATGGTAATGCTGATAATAATACCAGTGACGATATCATTGTCAAGACAAGGATCAATTTATAAATTGCTTTATAGTAGTTCTTGGGTTACAACCTGAATTGGGACCAGAATTTACATTGCTCAGTGAATATTTAATTAAATGAAATATATGACTATGCTGCTCAGCAACTGCTGTCCCATCATTCCTGGTTATCAGGAATGGACCGTATACCTTTCTTATGAACTGCCTTTGCTTCAACTTCCATCTGCCAATTCCCCTCCCCCCCACCTCTGTCCTTTGGCTGCCCCATACAGCATGGCAAAATGAAGAGGCTACTGCATTTCTCTGCTGATACCCTCTGCCACCATTGCCCAAGATGATTTTCAAAATCTTCTTCACCTTGACTCTTTAATGGGTTTGCCATTGCTGCCCAGCCTCAAGCCTACAATGCAGGGTGCCTCTGTAAATACTCTGCCCACTTCCCCAGTCTCAGCCCACCACCAGCCTTGCCTGGAAGGCCTGGAAGACTCTGCGTGCTCCATGTATTCCTGCCCAAAGTCCAAGAAGCGGAATCCACACATCAACATCGCACATAAGCAGTATATCAGACACTGTTTCTATCAAACACAATTGGGGTAGAACAGATTCTTATACAGGCTGCTCTTATACGAGCTGTCACCAATCAGGTTTATTTCTTTGCTTGGAGAGAAACGTAATAAACCTTCTCTGTTCTGCTTCCCTCTCTACTCATTGCCTATGGCTGGGAAGTTTTTAATTCTCCTCCCCTGACTCTTTCAGCTGCTCAGGTGTTGCCTGTGTTTGATCAGCCACATGTGATTCCTCCTGTGGCTTACATACCACAGATTCAGCTGGAGCTTCTTTTTTAGACTCAGATTCAGAATCTAAGTCTGGGCCTTGACAGCTGCACCACTAACTTTCACAGTAAGCATTTGAAACAGGATCAGCCAAGTTTCACAAATCCATGGTTGTGAGCTGATGTTTGGGCTGCACCAGCATTGGCAGCAGCAGTTGAATGGTTCCCCCATTTCTCTACTCAATGGTTAAAAATTCCTTCTCACCACTACACTCACCAAATGGTAAGAAGAGGTCGTCTGCCCTCAGAGGTGAATGTTGCTTTGCCAAAGGTATTACTTGGCCAAGGGAGGGGGAAGTGGTGGAGAGACTGCCCTGCATACATAGTTGACAGAGCCCCCATACCACAGAGATTGAGGCCAGCCAGCATCAGTGAGGCAAGTGGAGGGAGGCAGGGAAAGAAGTTGACAAAGCTCAGCTGGGGTGACAGGGCCAGGGGTTTAAATGCTGGCCGGTCATAACATGCTCAAATTTTGATCGTTTGACCACAGGAATGCTGAGATAATCATGTACAAAGGCTGGTCATAAATATTTTTTTGAGTGCTATCCTAACTTTGAGCACTTGCTGAATAAATTGATATAACCCATGGACTACTTGCATATTTTACAATTTACATTTTGTAGACAGATTTCTGCATACAAGATGGTCAGTCATATCTGATTCATCACCATTAATCTCTCCAAAGCATTTTTGCTCACTATTTCATATTTTTATTCATTTTTCACCAACTGAATCAAGGATGATCTGCAGCAGGGGTCTGCAACTGTGACAACTTTAAGACTTGTGGACCTTAACTCCCAGAATCCCCAAGCCAGCAAAGTCAAGGTTGGAAACCCCTGATCTATGGCATCTTAATAAACTCTAAATTAAAATGGAAGACAACTGATGTCAATGATTAGAATTCTAAAAATAAATGCTATTGATAAAATGTTTTCAAGTTAAAAATGTCCTTTTTTGATTCCATTACTCAATAGAGGACTGAACTTTTATTTTTAAAAATAATTTATGAGTTTTATTTATATATTGACAGTATTTTTTGGCTTTTCTGGATGACACTTTAAAAGTAACAAGTAATTCAACATTTCTAGATAAACATTATAGAATAAAAAATAAAATAGTGATTTTACATATTGAACAAATAGAATAAAGTAGCTCTCCACATCGGAAATTGAAAGAAGCTAACATCTTGCTGCCACCTACAGGAGAAAAGAAATCTAATAACTTATTTTGGATTAAAATTTGATTCCCAAATTGTAGAGAAAAAAAGAATATTCAAATTTATGTTAAAGACTGAATTTTTTCCATACTGAGCATCTTATAAAATCATTTTTGCTACATTGAAAATGGTGCTCAAGTGAAGTTATACTAATGCAAATCTAAGAAAATGAAGCCTACTTGATGGATTTTGCTTATTGCTTTGGGTAACTCATTAATTGCCATATTTTGAATTACTATTTAAAATTGACATTGTTATGATTAGTGTATAACTTTTATGAAATTTGTCTTAAAGCAACAGCAAGGATTTGCATAGATCAAGTGCCCTAATGATAAGATCTTTTAAGCAATAGATGGTAATAAGAGCAATGAGGTTCTCCTGTTAAAGTTATATTTTTCTAAAATGCATATAACACAGCATTATTGTCTGGTGTTTATTAAATATACACGAAGAATATTTACTTCTTTTATAGAAGTTAAATTGTGAGTCCAGGTAGTCCCAGACTTACAACAGTTCATTTAGTGACCATTTGAAGTTACAACAGCATTGAAAAAGTAACTTATGACAATTTTTCACACATAAGTGAATGTTGCAGAATCCCCATGATCATGTGATCAAAATTAAGATACTTGGCAAACTGACTCATATTTATGACGGCTGCAGGGTCCTGGAATCATGTGATCCCCTTTTGTAATCTTCCGACAAGCAAAGTCAATGGGAAACCAGATTCACTTAACAACACTATTACTAATTTAAGAACTGCAGTGATTCACTTTAAAAATGTGGCAAAAAAAGTCATAAAATGGGGTAAAACTCACTTAACAAATTTTTCAGTTAGCAACATAAATTTTGGGCTCAATTGTGGTCGAAAGTCAAGGAGTATACCTGTACTTAAATTATCTATTGATTACAGTAAAGTAAGATCACTTTGAAGGACTCATCTAGGATACTATTACCTGCATTGTGATTCACTATCTGCTAACCTAATTCTCTGTTTGGATATCTGTAAAATAAGCACAGCTGACAAAGATGCACATTTTTAAAGCATATCCTCATTTAGAGGAACACACAACCATGCATTCATGGAATTTATTCAAGTTAAAAACTGAATGAGGGCATGACAATGATATATTCAATACAGACTGGTTTTGAAAACCAATTGTACGTTGTACACATTAACATCTTCATATTACTACACTGCCAAAGGACATAAATGTCAGACTGGCCCCAAATACATCTTTGAGTCAAGTATTACAACCAGTTAACTTTCATTGTTGTATTTTCATCACAATAACAAGGAAACCATGGAAGCTTCTTGATTCATCTGATTTAGGATTCTACAGATGGAATACCTTCACTTGGAAAAAAAATCCAGTCTCATATACTATACCAGTGATGCCTAACCTTTTCCACGATCCCCCTGTGCATGTACCATGCACCTCTCTGCACATGTGCACGTGCCCCCCGCGCCGTGCGCCTCTACACATGTGTGCATGACCCCCACGTACCTCACCCCGTGCATGCACACATGCCTTCCTCTCGTGCATGTGCGGCAGATACCCAACAATCAGCTGGATGGCGGGTGAACACTCAGTGGGGCTCTTCCAGGCACTCTTTTGTGCGAAATAGCTCTGCGTGCCACTTCCAGCAAGCGTGCCATAGATTCGCCATCATGGCACTATACTAAACTATAGTTTGCTTAGTCAATGCTTATTAAATAAGCCGCAATCACCCACCTGACTTTCTGCATTCAGTTTCCATCCAGCATCACTGAAATGGAGGTTGTGACAATAATACTAGATCTTAATCCCATTTAACTTTTGTATGTCTCAAATCTTCCTTCCTTACCCTATTCCGTTATCTGTCAAATTTTAATGCAATCATGGTAAAGACACTTTCCCAGCTAACAGTTTGAAAGCATGCGCATGCAAGTAGAGAAATAGATACCACTTTGAAGGGAAGGTAACAACATTCCCTGCGCCTTGAAGTATAGTTATACTGGCCACATGACAACAGAAAGGTCTTCAGACAAATTGGCTCCCTCACCTAAAAAATGGAGATGAGCACCACCCTAAAGGCATCATCATAGGTCTAACCCACAAAGCAGCCAAAGATTCATGAAGCAGCTCTTTTTCTTTGCCAGCTGTAATATTCATGTCAATATTCTATTCTTCAAAGTTTATACTACTGTTCACTTCGGCCATACCTTTTCATTCAAATCAACATAATTTGACTTACCCCCTTTGTTAAAAGATGACAAAATCCTATGATTTACCTGCACAATAATAAAGCCATATGGGGTTCTTTTTTATTATTCCCTTGTCTAGCAGCAAGTTCATAATTGATTCTTTTGATTAGGGAAAATGCAAATTCAAGGACAATCAGAGTAATTTAAGATTCATTTTCTTTTCCTTAAAATAAAGCAAATGGCTGTAACCCATCTAGTTGCAAATCAAAATTCTATACAAAACCAATTGTGTCCTGTCTTTACACCATAAAGATTCATTACAAATGGCATTGCCATGGGAACTATATCCAACAAAAGAAAAATGAGATGGACCAATTAGAAATAAGTTCATCTGCTATGCTTTTGATATACACTGCTCAAAAAAATAAAGGGAACACAAAAATAAGACATCCTAAATCTGAATGAATGAAATATTCTTATTACATAATTTGTTCATTACATAGTTGAATGTGCTGACAACAAATCACACAAAAATTATCAATGGAAATCAAATTTAACAACCCATGGAGGTCTGGATTTGGAGTTGCACTCAAAATTAAAGTGGAAAAAAACACTACAGGCTGATCCAACTTTGATGTAATGTCCTTAAAACAAGTCAAAATGAGGCTCAGTAGTTAGTGTGTGTGTGGCCTCCACCTGCCTGTATGACCTCCCTACAACGCTTGGGCAGGCTCCTGATGAGGTGGCGGATGGTCTCCTGAGGGATCTCCTCCCACACCTGGACTAAAGCATCACCCAACTCCTGGACAGTCTGTGGTGCAATGTGGCATTGGTGGATGGATCGAGACCTGATGTCCCAGATGTGCTCAATTGGATTCAGGTCTGGGGAACGGGTGGGTCAGGCCATAGCATCAATGCCTTCATCTTGCAGGAACTGCTGACACACTCCAGCCACGTGAGGTCTAGCATTGTCATGCATTAGGAGGAACCCAGGGCCAACCGCACCAGCATATGGTCTCACAAGGAGTCTGAGGATCTCATCTCAGTACCTAATGGCAGTCAGGCTACCTCTGGCGAGCACATGGAGGGCTGTACGGCCCCCTAAAGAAATGCCACCCCACACCATTACTGACTCACTGCCAAACCGGTCATGCTGGAGGATATTGCAAGCAGCAGAACGTTCTCCACTGCGTCTCCAGACCCTATCACGTCTGTCACATGTGCTCAGTGTGAACCTGCTTTCATCTGTGAAGAGCACCAGTGGCGAATTTGCCAATCTTGGTGTTCTCTGGCAAATGCCAAACATCCTGAACCATGTTGGGCTGTAAGCACAACCCCCACCTGTGAACGTCGGGCCCTCATACCACCCTCGTGGAGTCTGTTTCTGACCGTTTGAGCAGCCACATGCACATTTGTGGCCTGCTGGAGGTCATTTTGCAGGGCTCTGGCAGTGCTCCTCCTGTCCCTCCTTGCACAAAGGTGGAGGTAGTGGTCCTGATGCTAGGTTGTTGCCCTCCTATGGCCTCCTCCACATCTCCTGATATACTGGCCTGTCTCCTGGTAGCACCTCCATGCTCTGGACACTACGCTGACAGACACAGCAAACCTTCTTGCCACAGCTCACATTGATGTGCCATCCTGGATGAGCTGCACTACCTGAGCCACTTGTGTGGGTTGTAGACTCTGTCTCATGCTACCACTAGAGTGAAAGCACTGCAAGCATTCAAAAGTCACCAAACCATCAGCCAGAAAGCATAGGAACTGAGAAGTGGTCTGTGGTCACCACCTGCAGAACCACTCCTTTATTGGGGATGTCTTGCTAAGTGCCTATGCTTTCCACCTGTTGTCTATTCCATTTGCACAGCAGCATGTGAAATTGATTGTCAATCAATGTTGCTACCTAAGTGGACAGTTTGATTTCACAGAAGTATGATTGACTTGGAGTTACATTGTGTTGTTTAAGTCTTCCCTTTATTTTTTTGAGCAGTGTATTAATCCAGTTACATTTTTATTTTCTAATATGCCTGCCTATATGTTGTTAATTATAAATAAAAATCTGTAACTTTTGAATTAAACAGATTGATCAAATTATTCTCCATTTTAGATAGAGCTGTTCCTCATTTAATGACATACAATATACAAACTGGTTAATAACTCTGTAAAATCTCTTATCCTAGAATCTGTCCATCAAAAAACAAACACAATTTTATTTGCTATTTCTAACCAGAGCCTTCTACGTAAGCAAATCATTTACCCACTAGGATTTGAAAATCTTCCATACTCATCTCCAGTGCAATCGCTATCAGAATTTCCACTATTTAATCTATGAAACTGAATAAGGCACCTGGAGATTTTCTACTCCTGAAGCTTTTCAGGACACATATTGATTGGGGAGCCCCACTGTTAGCTGAGTTGCTCTCCCACATAAATAATACAGGTTGCAACCTGCCTGAGTTCTCCATATATAAAAAATGAGGCAAGGGTAATCCAAAATATTATAGAACTATAGTCTTTTTAGAATCATGGCTAAGATGAGTGCAACATACTTTTTGAATAAAACAGAAGACTTGATGATAGGAAAAAAGAAACCTCCTTACTGGAAGAACAAACTGCAATTTAGATCAGAGCCCTCCACAATAGACAAATGTTTTGTTTTACACCTTCTCATAACAAAATGAGTAATTAAAAACAAAAAACTATTTACTGCCTTCATAGATCTCAAGTATGGCTTTTAATTCCATAAATAGAAACATGCTTTGGAAGAAATTAGCCACATTAAACATGGAACCTAGATGCATACTCCTGATTAAGGCCCTCTACTCAAAACCTACTTGAAAGTGTATAGTGATGTAAAACCCATCAAAAATACTTATTTATCAACTGTAGGCCCCTTTTAGCTTTAAATATCTAAAATCCTTACTTGAAAAAACAGTCTGGGGTGTAAGCATAGCAAATAGATTTGTAATCACACTTAAAGGGCTATTACATCGAATGGTGATTTGGGATAATATTCTTAACATTGTCCAATTGCAAAAACAAATCTTAGCAGAGATGACTTCCACAACAACCACGGCCCTGAAAACAGGAAGGAAGAACAATCAGACCTTGTTGACAACTCTGGCATCTGCCTCCCCAACAACGCAGAAAACTATAGAAGAGACCTTGAAAGGAGAAAAACAACCGACTGTTACGAATGCCAACTTACAAGTGACATTATTATCCCTGCAAGAATCAATGCAAGAATCGATGTCTAGAATGCAGGAGATTATGATTAGGAATCATAATGAGACCAGAGCAGATATTAGCGAACTGAAGGAAGAAATGGGTAAATTAAAAGAGGAGATGAGAGCAGATATACAGAGAGTTGAAGATAGGGTTGGGACAATGCAATTGGTCATGGAAAGAACTGAATTAAAAATAAAAGAAATAGAGAACAGGACGGAACAAGTGGAGAGGAACCTAGAAAGGACTGAGGAAGATTTCAAAAATGTTAATAAAGAAATGGAAGATTCCTTGGTCCAACTTGAGATGGACAGAGCAGCTGCATACTTAAGGTTCCAAAATGTGGAGGAATCCAAAAATGAAGAATTAGAACAATTAATGGCAGGTTTGTTGGCTGAACTAGTAGAAAAAGAGAAAGATGAATTACTCAAGGAATTTGATGAAATCTATAGGGTGAATACCAGCTATGCAAGGCGTCACAATTGCCCAAGGGAGATCCATATCCGTTTTTCAAGAAGATGCATGAGAGACCTAATATATAGAAAGGCCAGAGATGAGAGAATATTATATAAGGGCAAAGAGATTATAATTCTTAAGCAGATTCCAAGTAAAGTGAGGGCCATGAGGCAAGAATATAAATTTTTAGCTAATTACTTAAATAAAAACGAAATCTCATTTAAATGGCTAATCCCAGAAGGGATGCTAATATCGTGGAAGGAAGAAAAATTAAAATAGACTCAATTGAACAAGCACAAAACTTCCTAGAACAGCTAACAACCACGGAGGATCAACTCACTAGGGAGAAAATCCAAAGAAATATGCAGGAGGATCGTAACCGCCATAGGAACAAAGAAGAAGGATTTGTCCAAATTCAAGGGAAAGACAACTTACATCGAGAAAGAGAAGAAACAACTCCATATCAACCACAAGAAGAGAGCCGTAGAGTTACGAGACAAAAAGCGAGGCAGACTTAAGTAATGGACGAAGGAAAGAAAATTCTTTCCATTAATATAAACGGCCTAAATTCAAGAGCTAAAAGGAAAAGGACTCTAACCAAACTAATAAAACAAAATGTTGATATAATTTGCATACAAGAAACACACGTTAGGAAAAGTGAGGAGAAATTCCTAGAGTGTCCGAAACTGGGAAAATTATTTACAGCACCAGCAGATAAACACAAAAAGAAAGGCATCGCAATCTATGTGAGAGATGACTTAAAAGCGGAGTTAATCTGGGCGGACCCTGAAGGAAGAACGCTGGTAGTACAAATCTCGATTAATGGCATTACACTCTTACTGGTAGTAATCTATGCCCCAAATGATGATCAAGGTAAATTTTTTAAACATCTCCATCAAAAATAACAGAATTCGAAAATGGTAATATTATTCTGATTGGCGATTTTAACTCTATTGCTGACTACCGGAAGGATCATAGTAATAGGAGTAAGAACAAAAAAGGGAATAGAGAATTTTCTAAGCCATGTAAGGATATGTTGAATGAAATGAATCTGGTAGATATCTGGAGAAAATTAAATCCCAAAAAGAACAGTTTACTTATTATTCTAACCCGCACAAAATTTGGACAAGAATAGATATGGCTTGGATAAACGGTGAATTGATTAATGAAATCAAAGATAGCAAAATCTTACCAAATGACTGGGCTGACCACAATCCAATTCAAATAACCTGGAGAGGTAGAGGAAAACCAAAGAAAAGATGGACTTTTAACACTCATTTAACAAAAGAAGAAGAATATATTAATAAACTGAAAGAAGAACTGAACTTCTTCTTAAAGGAAAATAATAATGATCTAACTTCGAAACAAAATATATGGGACACATTTAAGGCATTTATAAGAGGAATAACAATCTCTTACAATGCTATGAGAAATAAAAGAAAGTATGCTCAACAAAGTAATCTACAACAAGAAATTAAAGATTTAGAAATCCAATTACAAAAGAACCCCAAAAACCAAAGAATACAGAACCAGTTAATAACAACTAAACACAAATTAAATTTACTGGAACAAGAAAAATTGGAGATTAGTCTGAAAATGACTAAACAAATCTACTTTGAGCATGCAAACAAACCAGGGAGATGGTTAGCCCACAAACTTAAGAAAACGAAAGAAAAAGATTGATACACCAATTAATGGATGAGGGGGCAATATGCAGGAGGAGATAGAGAAGAAAAAGAGATTACTTTTAATTACTTTGAGAAATTATACAAAAAAGAAGAAGTCTCTGAGGATAAAATAATGAAATACCTGGAGGAAGCGAATGATAAAGCAATTGGAGAGGAAGAGATAGAATTATTAAATCAAAAAATAACATGGTCCGAACTGAAGTCAGCAATAGAGAAGCAAAGTAACAATAAAGCACCTGGACCGGATGGGATACCGGTAGAACTTTACAAAATTATCATAGAACAAATTGGACCACTGATGCTGGATGTTTTTAATGAGGTACTCTTAGCAGCCAAGATGCCGGACTCGTGGAGGGGAGCCTTAATTTCGCTGATCCCGAAGGAGGACCTAGACCACAGACTTATTAATAATTATAGACCAATTTCGCTCCTGAATGCAGATTACAAATTATTCTCTTCTATAATAGCTAATAGATTAAAACAGGTTTTAAACACTTATATCCATGAAGATCAAAATGGATTTCTCCCATTTCGACAAATTAAGAATAATTTAAGAACAGTGATAGACATTTCAGAATACTATGAAGCCCACCCGGAAAAACAATTTGCATTTATGTTCTTGGATGCTGAAAAAGCATTCGACAATTTAAATTGGCATTTCTTAATTCAAAAAATATATAATATGAATCTTGGCACCAGATTTGAAAATGTCATCACAACAATTTACCACACTCAACAGGCAAACATTCTAATAAATGGGGAACAAACTGGCCCGATAAAAATAGAAAAGGGGTAAGACAGGGTTGCCCTCTCCCCTCTGCTTTTCATATTCGCCCTAGAATCTCTTCTGACGTACATTAGGCAAAATTTGAGAATTAGAGGTCTGAGGATCAAATCAGAAGAATATAAACTACAGGCTTTCGCTGATGATTTGGTTTTTTTTTCTGGAGGAGCCTATAGAAAAAGGACACAACTTATTAGAAGAACTAGAACGATTTGGAGAAGTCGCGGGATTTAAAATAAACAGGGGAAAAACAAAATTAATGACTAAAAATTTAACAGGAGACCAGAATAAAAAGCTAGAGACAACAATGGGAATACAGGTGACAAAAAAAATTAAATACTTAGGAATTTGGCTAACTCCACAAAGTAAATCGTTAAAAGAAAATAATTATGACAAACTTCTTCAACAATCTAAGAAAGACTTGGATTTCTGGAGCAAGTTACAACTTTCCTTATTGGGCAGGATTGCTTTGATTAAGATGAATATTCTGCCAAAATTTCTATATTTATTCCAGACAATTCCAATCAAACTAAATAAAAATTTTTTTATGGAATTAAACAAGATAACATTGAATTTCATTTGGCAGGGGAAAAAGCTAGGATTAACGTAAAAGCCCTACAAGATTTGAAAAGCAGAGGAGGGTTAGCCTTGCCAAACTGGGAAATATACCATACGGCAGCCACCTTACTATGGATAAAGGATTGGGTAAACCTAACCAACAAAAGAACACTAGTATTAGAAGGCCACGATATGCAGAAAGGATGGCATGCCTTTCTGTGGGAATCAGGGAAACCCAGGCAATCATATTTCCATAGGCATCTTATTAGGGACGCTTTATTAACTAATTGGAAAAAAGTACGTAAAAAACTTTATCTAAAAATACCGATTTGGCTGTCTCCAATGGAAGCGATAGTACACCCTAATAATTTGGATATAACCAAAATGATTAAGTATGAAAATTTATTAGACCTACAAGGAAAGTTAAAAACACGACAAGAATTACAAGAACGAGGATTTATAATTGATCAGTGGGTGTACCTTCAAATTCATAGTAAATACAAACAAGACATTAAAGAATTTGGAATCTACAATAAATTACAGACTCTAGACAAAATTCTATTAGGACCAAGTAAAAAAAATATATCTAAATTTTACAAATATTTATTAGAAACAGAACTGGAACAAGAAATTGTCAAGGGAAATATGATTGCGTGGAGCAGAAATGTGGGTCGGAGCATTACCCTAGCAGAATGGGAAAAGGTCTGGAACAGGAACATTAAGATCACGAAATCAGCAGCTTATAAAGAAAACTTATATAAAATGTTTTATAGATGGCACCTGCCTCCTTCGAGATTGGCCAAGATGCACCCCAACACGAGCCCCAAGTGTTGGAAATGTCAAAACATAGAAGGTACCTTCTTCCACATGTGGTGGTCATGCAAGGAAACCCAGAAGTATTGGCAAAAAATTAGGCACTGGCTAGAGGAAATAACCATGGAACAGATTGAGTACAAACCGAGTCCTTCCTTCTAGGAATTTTTGATAAACGAATATCCAAAAAATCAAAGTATATTACAATCCATATCTTAACCGCGGCCAGACTGGCATTTGCCCAGTGCTGGAAACTATCTTCTATCCCCACTGAACTTATGGTCATTCAGAAAAGTTTACAATGTGCAGAAATGGACAATCTAACCCAAGCATTAAAAAATAAAGAATCTTCAATTTATTCTAGCAATTGGAATCCTTTGTATATTTGGCTTAATCAAAGATAGTTCACCGCTAAGAAGACTAAGGCCGACGATAGCTTTGAAGAAGAAAAGACCTTACTGACAGTCACAAAATATGGTTTTATTATAATTGTCTTTCCTACCTTTGTTTTCCCCACTTTTCCCCCCTTCTCTTCCCTTTCCCTCTTTCCTCTCTCAAACTTTCCTTTCTTTCCCTCTTGGCTTACGCCAAGACTGGTGCGTCTCTTTGTTGTATATAATTTATAGCTGTGTTGTTGTCTTTTTTTTAAAAAAGTAAAATTAATAAAGTTTATTTAAAAAAAAAAAAAAAACAGTCCCCTGGGACCTGAACTAAAGATTCTCCTATTTCCTCTTGGGCTCTAACATATACATTGTAATCAGAAAGGGTGCTGGTACTTACCTGATACGCCCGTTCTCTGTGAGCTGCGAAGAGCATCCAGTGATGGGAGGTGCTTCAGTCTCTTCTAAGAAGGCTGGGCTTAAACTTGAGGATGCTCCTTCTCCTCCACGAGACTCCTCCTTAGCGCCCCCAGTTTTGTGAAGCCGAGGTATTGATACCCTATATGCTTAAGCCTATGTAATAACCCTGGCCGGAACAGACCCCCTACCAGACGGAATTAAAGGGTGGGGCTGGATGCTCTTCACAGTTCACAGAGAATGGGCGTATCAGGTAAGTACCAACGCCCTTTCCCCCATGAGCTGTTCAGAGCATCCAGTGATGGGACATACCAAAGCTTGGCACTGTCCTAAGGAAGGGACTCCGTCTGGGTTGCAGACCTAACTGTCTCTGAAATAACTTGCTGCAGAACTCGCCTGCCAAATGAAGCCTCAGCAGAAGCAAATATGTCAATTTTATAATTTCTAATAAATGGAGATGGAGAAGCCCAGGTTGCAACTCGGCAAATCTCCTCTATTGTAGTTTGGGTCACCCATGCTGCTGTGGTGGCTGTACTCCTGGTGGAGTGAGCAGTAATGCCTTGGGAAACTGGTATCGAGTGAGAGTCATACGACTTAGCGATGGTGGCCCTTAACCATCTACCTATGGTAGAGGGTGAAACCTTGCACCCCAGGGTGTTAGGCTGAAAGGACACAAAGAGGACCTCTAGTCTTTCTGGAGGGCGCCGTGCACTCTATGGAGATGCATAAGGCCCTTCTTACGTCCAAGCGGTGCCATTGGTGTTCGAGCCTATGTGATGGACATGAGCAAAAATTTGGGAGCACCAGCTCTTGGGTTCTATGGAATGCCAAATTAACTTTTGGAATGAAGGAGGGATCTGGTCTGAGAACCACTCTATCTGAATGGAAAATGCAGAGGTCTTTGTGCACCAATAATGCAGCTAGTTCAGAGATTCTTCAGGCAGATGTAATTGCTATCAGGAAAATTACTCTGTAGTTAGAAATTGAAGCGTCATAGTCCTTACTGGCTCAAAGGGACCCGTAGTAAGGGCCAATAGTACCTTATTTAAGTCCCAAGTTGGATATCAGTGCACTATGGGGGGCTCAAGTTCTTGGCATCGCGCAGAAAACTGTGAATGTGAGGGTGATGAGATATGGAGGTAAGATCATCCCAAGATATGACGGAAGCCAGGGCTGCCACCTGTCTCCACAGAGTATTGGGTGATAACCCTTTGTTTAGGCCCTCCTGTAAAAATTCTAATAACTGCACTATTGATGGGCAAGTGAGGTCGATATGAACCTCTGACACCAATGGCAGAAGCTAGACCAGGTGGCCTCATAGATTCGGTTCATCGAAGGACATTGAGCTGACTGAATAGTGTGAATAACTTGAATAGAAAGGTATTCATCTCTCAGACGTCGCCATTCAACTTCCATATGGCTAAGTTTAGCCATTGGGGGTCTGGGTGTAGCACTGGGCCTTGAGATAGCGATATGACTGATGATGGCATCCTCTACGGTGGTACCGTCGAGAGGTCCTGCAGGTCTGTGAACCATGCTCGCCTTGGCCAATAAGGAGCCACTAATAGCAGGTCCGCTTTTTCTTCTAGCAACTTCTGAATCAATTTGGGGATCACGGGGAGGGGAGGAAAGGTGTATAACAGTCCGATGGGCCAGTGACATCTGAGAGAGTTCACGTCCTCCACTCCCTGCGATGGGTAACGAGAAATGAATTGGGGAAGCTTTGCATTGAGTGGGAAGGCAAACAAGTCAACAACCAATTGGCCCAACCTCCGAGTAGCCTCCAGAAAGATCTTGGGGTCCAGATGCCACTCCGATTGGTCTAACGTGGCTCTGCTGAGCCAATCTGCTTGTACATTCACTACTCCAGATATGTGCTCCGCCTTTAGAGAAAGAAGATGGATTTCGGCCCACAGGAATAGTCTTTCTGCTTCCCTCATTAGTAGATTTGAATGAGTGTCCCCTTGTTTGTTGATATGGGCCTTTGTAATTATGTTGTCTGTTAAGATGAGCATGTGTTTGCAATGGAGATGTGGGAGGAATTGTCGGAGTGCCAAGTACACCGCTCTCAGTTCTAGCCAGTTGATATTGTGTGCCTTCTCTGAATCTATCCAAAGGCCTTGTGCTGTATGTGATTGGAAGTGGGCCCCCCTATCCCACTAGACTGGCGTATGTTGTAACCATCGACCTGTGTGGATCCTTGAAAAGGCAGCCCTTGTTGATTTTTGGTCGTGTCCCCCATCGTAGAGACCTGAGGACGGTTGATGGAACTTTTACATGAGTAAAAGTTTTTTACACATTTTACACATTTTAAAGCGACCGCCAATGGTAATCTCATTGTGGTCGTTACGTGGACCTGTGGAAGGGCCTAGATCCTGTTCCTTTCAATTGTCTCCTAGGATGGAGTCACCTTCTATATCTGTCCCCAGGTTCAATTCTATCTGTCTGTTGTCTGAATCCAGGCTGTCTTTGAAATCTTGGATAGTAGGGTTGGTAGAAGGGGCGAAAGGAACCCCTATGAAAGGGCTGTGGTGATCTGGACTCTGATCAATGAAAAAGAGAGGGAAGAATTTTCTTTTTGGTTCTGGTTTCAATTAGGAGGGGTTTAAGCGCACTGCCAAATAGTTCGTTCTCCGAGATAGGAGCTGAGGCAAGGTGCCACTTGTGCTTGACATCTGCTTGCCAATGCCTGAGCCAAAGTAACCTTCTAGCTGCAATTTGGGAGGCAATTGCCCTAGAGGAAAATTTAACTACATTGAAGGTAGCGTCTGCCGAAAACTCTGCAGCGGTGATTAATTTAACCACATCTTTATGTGCCCTAATGTTTGAGGCTGGAATGGTATCCCTCAGGTGGCGGAGCCATCTGAGAGATGATCTGGTGAAAAAGGAGGCGGCTGTGGCCGCTCTGATGGCCCATGCATCCGAGACGTGTGCCCTGTGGAGGGCCAGTTCCGCCCTCCTTTCCTCAGGCTTGCGAGCCTCTTCAACTTCACTTGGGATGGCTGAGGAAGATGCAAGCGCAATGATAGGCTCGTCCACTTCCGGAGTGTTTAGAAATTTAGAGAACTCGGGTGCCAAATTATAGTTTTTTATCATGTCCTGTGGGAGCGGGATATGAGGCTGCTGTAGCCCATTGTTTTTGCACTAAATTGGAAAACATGTGTGGCACAGGGATAACCTCTGCCTCAGTGACTGGTTGAGAGAATATGAGATCCTCTGCTTCCCCTGGAGTATTTGGTGGGGGAGGGGTATCCATATTATCCAGCTGTGCGGTGTTCTTGGCCTTAAACAGCAGGGATTTAAATAATTGTGGGAGGAATAATCCTGTAAATATGGGGAGGTCAGGTGAGAGGCCTTCATCGTCAGACATCCCCCTTTATAGCGGATCCACCTGTGACAATACCTGGTCAACGGTGTTGACCAATGGTACCTGATGAAGATGTGGATCCGTGATGCCCAGAGATCGTTCAGAAAGAGATCCGCAAACCGAAGCTGATGGTGTCCATCTTGCCTATATAGCCTGTTGGACGCCTGCTGATATGCCCTTCTGGATAGCTAGCTCCATCCATACCCTCATGTTGGCAGGGATTTCCTCCAAAAGTTCCTCCTCTTGTCTGAGGCCAGCTGCAGTTGGCGTGAATGTTGCCTCTGGGGCCTCCTTGGGGAGAGAATATTGAAAGAGTCTCCTGGGGAGGTTGTATTGATATGCTGCTCCTTCTGGATAAATCCAGAGGGGCGATTGGAAGGTTCTTGGCCTGTGAGGTAGAGGTTATGATGAGTGGTGAAGAGGTGGGTTGTACAGCTGCTTGTGTACATTTTTCCACCTGCCTTTCTAATGTCTGATGGCGTTTGCGTGCATCTTTCTCTGCTGCCTTAGAGATCTTTTGGGGATCCATGAACTTATCTTGATTTTTAGCAGTTAGTCTAGATCTGGGGCTGTAGTTGCTGGCCATGGTAATGCCTTTGATAGATTAACAATGTAAAGAGGCTATGAAATGAGGTGGCTGGAACACCTAGGGGCCTGCTCCCTTAAGAGGCAGGGGATCCTGGAATAAATTGTTCCCCGATGCCTTTAGCAAGTGTTGTCTCCTTGTTCTGTTTTGCTTTGTTTTTATATATATATACGTATATAGGTATAGGTATGTTCGGGTCTTTTCCCGTGTAAGATTAAGAGTATCTTGGTGACGTTTCGGCGAGGTCCCACTCGCCCTCCTCAGGCTGGTGCTTTCGGCTTCATGCCAGTGCAAGCAGTGTGTGATCGGAACTGCAGTCTCTCCATAAATACTGGTGGGGGGAGGGCTAGTGTGCTGGGCTGGTTGGCTGCACTGCTGCCTCTTGATTGTTTGATGAAGTTGATGTTGGTATAATGGGCTGTGTGATGGCCTTGTGAGTTTTGTTGTGGAGATACCCTGGATCTTGTGCTGTCATCTCCTGGATCGTTTGTGTTTTGATCTCTTTTCCATTAGCCTCCTGTGTTGTAACGGCTTGGGTAATGGGTTGTGTGATGACCTTGTAAGTTTTATTGCTGTGGTATCCTTGGTCTTGTGCTGTGATTTCCTGGGTCGTTTGCTGTGTTGCAACTTCTTGAGTTCTTGTGGTGTAATTTCCTGAGTTTTCTGATGTGATATCCTGAGTGGGTGGCTGTGATATAGCATTCTGGGTTTTGGTCTGGCTTCAAGTTTGGGGTCTGGGTCTGTGTTCTTGGCGTGTGTCAGCTTGTTTGGTTTTGGGGTCAGGTTGAGACAGCTGGCGAAGCAGCCGTGGTCTGGTTTCTGGACAGTGGTTGTCCTTTGTTTATAGAATGGGTTTGGGCCTGGGTCTGATAAGGGGGATTGGCGGTGGTGTCCCATATTGTTTTGGGTCTGGTGTTGGTTTTCGTGGCTGGGACTTGTTTGTTGGTGAGGGCTAGTTTCCAGATGTCTGGTAGGCGGGAGGTATCGTCCCATTTATTCATGTTATAGGGGTGTCTCTCTATTTCGATGGCTTCCCTGATTATTCTCTTGCTGGATATTAAGTGTTGGATATTAATTTGGTTCCTTCGAAATTAATGAAATACACACACACACACACACACACACACACACACATATATATATATGCACACACACATATACATATACACACACAGACACACATATTTTAATGACTTAAATATTTGTAGAATTTAAGTCAATCAAGTCAATTTTTGAATAAAGTACATGTAATATCAAATATGGAGACCAGAACTGATAATTAGATCAGTTTAGCTGCACTTATTGCCTGTGGAATCCAGCAGTTCAAGTTCTCTATCATCCAGTGGACTGGTGGTAGGGACCCCCTTCCCAGGTCCCCAAGAAGGGAAGCTTGTTGGGTAACTTGCCTCACAGAATGTCACAATTACTCAGCAATTTTAACCATGCGGCCATTTAAAATGGTGGCCGCCCTGTGGCAGAATGAAAACGAAAGCAGCTATCACTGCCAAGCCTGCTGAAAGCAAAACCGCTCAGCGGAAAGGCACAGGGGCTAATTCCCTGCCCTGAGGTGTTCTGCGGGGAAAGCCTTGTAATAAAAGCAAAAAAGGCTTCACTGTTTAATTTGAGGCTTCGAGCCTCGAGGAGACGGAGCGTTTACTGAGCCGGCTGGGAGATCGGAGAGATAAGCCTCCTTGTTGAGCAGTTTCAGGCTGCGGCTCTGAAACAAGAGGCTTTTAGCCTCAGGGCAGATCGGAAAGATAAGCTGCCCGCGTTTATGAGGCTTTAGCCTTGGAGGGGGGGTTCGAGCGCTCGTAAAAATCGAGAGAAATGATTTTTGGAGGTTCCCAGGGGTGGGGGGTAGTTGGTGACAGAAACTATGCACCTGACCTGAGAAATAAATCAGCTAAATCAGCTAAATCGCCAGTGTTCTGTTCCGACCAGGAAAACAATAACACAACCTGTCTGAAGAAAGGCTGAGCTAAAACTGGGGATGGTGTCTCGTGGATGAGCGTCCTCAGGTTTAAGCCCAGCCTTCCTAGAAGAGACTGAAGCACCTCCCATCAATGGATGCTCTGAACAAACAGTTCATAGGAGAACTGTTTATACACAAGGCAGTTCAGCTAAGAAGCTTTTATATTAAACAGATTGGTATAAAGGCGATATATTTATCTAAACACTGATGTTTGTATTAAGCACATATATATTTTATTATTGAATTTTCTTTTACCTATTTCTTGTATTTTACCTTTATTTTATTTTATTGATATAATCATAAAACCAATCAATCAATGATCATATTAAACTCAATCCTATGTTGAATGTCTGGCCATAAAAAATGAATAATAAAATAATGGCAAAATACAAAGTTGGGGGGAATAAGTCATACTGAAATCTGTGTCCTTATTTTAAAAAACATAGCTCTAAATTGAACACCATATAGGCAGAATATATACTAAAATTATCAAATTTATGAGATACCAAAGTTTGTTTAAGTATGCCATATATATTAGTGCAAGGAAATTGCATTATGGCTATTTTTGTTTAAACATTCTTACAATTATCATTGCCTTATTCATTTTCCTAAGCATTTATTCATTTTCCTAAGTGGGAGTTACTTTCTTTATATATATTGCCCTGGTACTGTATTATATTTAAAATGGCTGGAAAACATTTACATTATAAAACATGTTTTACACATGTTTCAAAATTAATTAGAATGAAAATTAAAATTATTTTTATTGTATTACTTTTTTAACTCAATGTTTGTAAATAGAAAAAATAGTTCAGCCAATATTATTTTGGAAGCTTCACACTGGAAAATGTCAGAACATTTTGTAACAGATTGCTCACTCAACAAATATGGAGAGCGACATAAGTGTTGTTTCTTTGAATATTAAACAAAAGAAAACATACTGGAGAAAATGTACCTTTGTTGGTTGTTTAATAAACACAGAACTATAGTTATCAGATTACTATCACCAAGTAATCATCAGATTACTATTACCAAAGTGAAGACAAGTACTATAGAGGGTTCTGCAGTTTTTAAAAGTTAATTACTGCTAGACTTCAATAATGTCTTATTATTGGATTTAATTATGTTTTGCAAACTTTTTTTAATTCACAAAAATAATAAACAGAGATCCAACATTTGGAAATACCAGTTTAAAATCTGCATTTGCAGACTTGTAAAGTTGAAAAAATATGGGAGTTAGCATCACCACTATTGATAACACATTCTAGAATTCAATACACTCAGATACAAATATTTCAAGTCATTAAAAACTTATTGATTGAAAAATTATCAAAAAAAATTAAAACACCGTATCTCAAATCTCACATCAAAATTCAGCAGTTTCATTAGAATCAGTAAAGAAATTGAATCAAATTTATATTCCACAAAATTCAAAATCAGCTCATAAACAATGATGCACAGCCAATATACGATGCATAGTGAAACAAAAATCTTAATTCTGCTTAGTTTTTTTTTGTGAAATTCTTCATGCTCCAAATCTAAATCTAATAAAGAGATATTTATTAAGCAGGAATTTGGATTTTGAAGCAGTTTTGCTCCCACCCCAACTGAATATAGAAAACAGCACCTACACTGCTTTTCCAAGTCGTCTGACAAGGGAACATCTGTGTCTATCCTAAGTACGCTATTTCTAATGATGTTTGTGAAAGAAACAGAATGGATAGTCTACAAAGAATCTGTATCTTTGATATATTATGAAATAATCATGACTGTACTCTCCATTTAATTCAAAATATTTCAAGTGCAAAAGAGTTGTTGCTTCAACTGTCATTTGACATGGGTTGTTCAGATCTTACTGGAACTGTTGTAATGTTGTTCCAAGGTTCTCAAAATGTTTTTGCATAGCCCTCTAAATATTTTAAATGTCGTAATGGTCGTAATGTGATGTTTGTTGTTTTGCTTTTTGCTTAGCTTAATTTGTAGACATCCCCCTTAGCTATAGAGTTCAACATGCATGTTTATTTTCTGCAAGTAAAGCCTCATTACTGGTTTCTAATCAATGGAAAGATCCGAAAGCTTAGATGATAATTGATCTAAAATTGACCAATCCATGGAACTCTCTGCTTTCCCTCTACAGGTCTTTGTCCTGCTAACTCACAGATGTCAAACTCGATTGTGTCACATAACATATCACGATGTATCGTGACATGTTTTGCCTTTGTGGAGCTGGGGTGGGCGTGGCCTGCACATGACGCATCCAGCCTGTGGGCCAACAGTTTGACACCCTGTAATATTAGCACAGCTTTGCTACATTTTTCCACAATGCACAATTCTTACCTTACATAAACTGAGAATGTCTGCTACCAATGCATATGTTCTACATGTAATAAATTGCAAACCAAATGAAGAAGTTGAAATGGCCAGAAAATAAAATAGCCTGATGCATAGGAGAAAAAATTTTTGGTTTTTCTCTCCCTATGCCAATCGATCAATTTTCCATTTGTCAATAAAACATCCAAGTAACTTGACTGAGCAGGGAAGACAAAGAATCAATAGCATTCTAGAGCTTAGATAGATATTTCACCTCCGGTCTTTGAAAGAAGGTTATTAGAAAAGAAGGGAAAATTGAATTAGGACCCAAAATTTACAGTGGCACTAGAATAGTTAGATGAATTCATGAATCAATGAATCAATAAATTAATTGTGTGGAGGATGAAGTTATATGTGAGGACTTGAAATAGCATGCCAAAAGGTAGATGACTAGAGAAGAGCATCCACCTCACTCTAAAAATACACACACACACACACACACACACACACACACACACACACACTGGGATTTTAATTCATAGAAGAGTGACCTTCCCTGAAGGAAGGAGGAAAAAAGGCCACATTATTGAAGAAGAGAATATTTTTTATAGGAACAGAAAAAATACAATAGGAAAAGCTTAATTACAGGTGATGCTTTTCTTGGATACTCACTGTGGAGATAGCATGCTAATTGGGGTTTTAATACCACAACATCATAGTGATATGGAAAGGTCTATGTTTAATATGATCATTTGAATTTCACTTAAGATAAGATAAATTTAAGGTGTTAATGGTACAAACATTGTAAAAATCAATTAAAAATATTTACTTATTTTGCAAACCATCTAGTATCTTTGTATGTTGACCAGAGAAGTCCTACAGAAATTTATAAATTTATAAAATGTTATAATGAATTTGCAGTGTTTAGAAGATCAGAAATTCCATTTCACACTTCTGGGTCATAAACATTCTTTTTAGCTGAAAACCAGTATATTTTAATCAATATATCAATTATTATTTTTATTTGTCACACAGTCTGCCAGATATTTAAACAGGATTTGGTGTTTTTATCCACCTATTGAGACCTGGAATAGTTATATTTGATTTGCATAGTCAATTATTTTTAATTCTGGATTCTGGATTTGCAGATTTACTTACAAACTAAAATGCATTTGTAAGCAAAAAGTCAATACTCATGATGCTTTCACAATCATTCATAGACGTGTAGAAATTGTGTCCATGAACTAAAATATATAATTAAGGGATAAGAAGAAAGCAAATTTGAAACTTATTTAAAACAGCTAGCCTATAAATGGAGTAATTAACTTTCATTTTGGCAACAAGTTTAAATTTGTTAATAAAATAATCTCAAAATTTTATTAGATTTATTTTGTATGCTACCTTTCTACATCACCCATAGAGAGAAGAACCAAGAATAGTAACAAAGATATTACAAATCAGAATAAGATGATAGCTTCAAGATATTCAATAAGATGTCAAAGTTTTCAAGATTTGTTTTCAGGTTTAATTAACAAAGCACCTGTCCTAAAAAGGCCCTTTTTGTGACTACTGCCTCACTTAATTTGGCAAGGGTACTTGGAGAGAAGCCTTATACACAGATCACTAGAATCCAAATAGGTAAATATTAGGAAGAGATGTTCCTAAGTTACTAAGCCATTTAGTGCTTGTAAATTGAACACTAGTACTTTGAACTGGGTCTGGAAATGGACTATAGACACACTGCAAAGCAACAACATAATATATTTTGCACCTGTCAGTCCAGCTAGCATAGATGCTAATTTGAATGACTCTTAGTTTCTATACTGTTTCCAAAGACACACTTTCAGATAAATAATTGTAATTGTCCATAGGAAGTTATAAGAACATGAATAATTTTTACAAAATAAGCTGGTCACAAGCTCTAGTTTTATTTTAATAAATAGCAGTGAAAGCCCCTGAGATGTTTGAATCTCTAATGTTAATATAGGATCCAAAAGCATTTCCATACCATCTACCTAATCTTTTAAATGGAGTGAAATACTTTTCCTGTACATGTAGAATACTGTCTAGAATGGATATGAATAGTATTCAGAATAAATAAGAATGAATATTCTTAACCACAAGCATGATTATCAGAAACACTGAATCATTTTTCCATTATTCCAGCATGTATTTATGTTGTGGTGCATGTTACTGATTCCAAACAGCAGAATGAGGGAGCATTCATCTCAGGGGTGGGTAGGTAGGTGGGTGGGTTGATTTACACAGCTGCTAAAACCTTCTTGGCCTACTTACAACTATTCATATACTTCGTCTCTAAATGAATATTAGTCTCAAACTGAAATTACCAAACTTTCCCCCCAAATACACTTAAGTATGGCTAAATAACAATTTCAAATGCAAATATAATGCAATAAACCAACACACTTATGATTGTGACTTTGGATAACAATCTTGAAAAGAGCTCAACTAAGGAAACAGAAGGTTAAGTGCAGTTCTGCCTGTCATCAACCCTGAGCTATCTTTTCTGGTCCAATCTGGCACAGTTACCTTGTCATTTATAAGCTCATTCTCTTCTGACAGATTAAATACTGCCAACATTGTATGACATTTTCACATCATGCCATGTGGTATACAATTATCAATATCATATACAAAAAATTATAAAATCTCCTTGCATCCTATTCTACAGTTAACAAATTTTTATGTGTGATTTACTCTAATATACAGGTGAATAATAAGGAAAAGGATGAGAAACAAAAAAATCCAAAATGTTTGTGAGCAAAAAGAAGGGAAACTTTTCATTTAGGACAATGGATAAATAAGTGGTTCTTATACATAGATGTATGTATTCCCAAATAATACATATGTATGTATTTCAGGGGAAATGACTTTCCCCTATTCTCAATATAGAAAGAAACAGCAACTTTCACTCTGGAATTTCTGGAACCAAATAAAGGACCATCTCAAAGACCAGTTAAATACCATTATAAATCTGTGACATCTGCAATTATTTTCAGTCAGTATGATCCAAAAGTAATGGCTTGTGTGAGGCACAGAAGCAAATGAGAGCTAATTAAATCTTCTACAACATTTCCTGTCTTCCAGGTATATTTATTAATTACATAATTCATTACTATATAATTTCAGTATAATTGCATCAAGTATTCACTGTGGCAAATTTGGAGAGCATTTTGTCTAAAAGCACATAGAAATATCTAATATTCTTATCAACGTTCACCAAACTCCATGATTCTCAATATGCTATTTTTCTCATTCTAAAAACTCTGGCCATTTTTAGTGAAAGAGTGCGCTTCTTTTCCTTTATTTAAAATGTTCAAGTCGTTTCACTTTTAAAAGTTAAATAAGAATTTTAGCACTGGCAAAAGTCAAGCAAGAAACAGAAAGCTATTTAATATATAACAGAAAGATATAAATATTTTATTCCGTCTTAAGACCCAGCGAAGAAACACATGTGTTGCACCAAACTAGGCTAACCGGCTTGTCTGAACTTAAGGCGCAGTTTTTAAATAATCTTTTACTCCTAGCACACACTGTCCATGAGAATGATGCTGGAAATAACTATTTCCGTAAGCTCTAGAAACACCGCTTATGCTTTCTCTCTCTCTCTCTTTTCACCCCCTCAGCAGCCTGTAGAAATGTACGCAAACACTCACGGGCGGGGGCGCCCGCTAACCACCGCCTCTTCCTTTTAAAAAGGGCTGACAATGCTGCAGACCAGAAAACTCGGGAGTTAGCAGCGCTAGGATTGCTATGAATTACCCTACTTTGGCCCATAAACGCAGAAGCCTTAGTATCGTATACGATGAGGAACGCGGAGAGAAAACGCCTATCAGGGACCAACCCACAAGCACGGAGAAGTAGTGACAGCAGCGGCAGCCATGGCTCCAGCTGCAGCCGCGCCAAAGGTGACAGGCTGGGAGCGCAAGAAAGCCTGGGGATTGCTGCCTCCGGACCGACCGTGCCAGAGAATGCAAGCTGGAGGCTGAGGGAAGGCGTGTCGGCAGAGCCGAGAAGGATTCGTGCCCGTTCTAGGAAGGCAAACCGGCTGCAGCACCTCCATTACGAGGAAAGGCAATGCAAGAAAGGGGGTGGGAAGCAGGAGGAGTGTTCTCTCTTCCTCTCAAACGCGCCGGGGGAAACACAGCGGAGCAAAACGACTCCCGCTCAGCACACAACACCCAAGACCCCAAGAAGGGGCGATTCGCGGGGTGCACCACAGTAGATTGTGCACTGACCCGGGTCCGCACACGTACACGCGCTTGTGAGCACGCACACACGGAGAGGCACACACGGACATACACACGCACGAATAATATACACACGCCGACGTCCGTCCATCCATCCATCCACCCATCCATCTATAGACTGGGTTGGGGCTGAAAAGGGGCGGACATACACTCTCCCCTGTGCCACCGAAAAACAGCCACATTTGCAGAAAGGAGCGAGTTTGACAGACACGTATATATCTATATATGGCAGAAGGAAGCGAAAGAGAAAATCTTGGAGCAGCGTTAAAACACGACCGCGGCTGGTTTTATTCACGCCACCTCTTCCCCAACCCCCCTCACCTCAGCGCGATATTAACCGGGGGTGTCATCCACGTAATTGCCGCCGCCTTCCTTCCCCCTCCCCGGACCCGAATCTGCGGTAGCGACACTGGCAGTTTCTTCCTCTCTTTACCTTTCCTCAGCGGAAGAGAGAGACGACTCCTGACAAGACGGGCTGTCCTTTCCAGGCTGCTCAGCCACCCGCTGCCAGTGAGCGGCGCCCCGAGTTCCAACCCCGTTCCAACAGCTACGGTAACAGTCGGGTTTGGACGACACCCCTTCCCCTCAGCTCAGTCGCTCCCCTTTCCCTCGCCTCTCTCCCCCCCCCCTCCCTCAAGCCCGTCAGTATGTCGGTTTGTCACTCGCCTCCCGGATTGGTGGAAACGCCATTCACGTGACGGGAGTCGGGCGAGAGGAACGGGTAGACACGCGGTGCGGTCGTGAGCATTAGCGAGGCGAAGGGAGGTGAGGAGAGTTCGGAGCAAAGGCCGACGTCACAATTGCCCATTCTTAGCGTTTCTAGGGGTTCCGCGGCAGTAATTTAACTCGTTTCTTAACATAGCCATCAACCAGAAGGAGGGGGAAAAAAAGAATAACGGGCACGGTTACGATTAGAGGGCGGAGAAAGTGAGTGTCAGTGCGCAAGCGTCGAGATCGTTTTCTCTTCTTGGGTGGTGCGGCTAGAACTTTCTCGAAATACCGGCGGCGGGGGCTGGGGTGGTTCTGTAAAGAGGCGTAGGGGGAAGAGAAGAACCTACGGACTTGGCTTGGAACAGGTACCGAAGCCCGTTTCGGAGTCGGTCGTTCAGGTTACTCCCTTCCCGAGGGAAGGGCTTTGGGAAGGACGGTGGCGCAGTGAATTTTTAATAAACACTGAGCACGCATGCGTGGCTGGTTTGAGGAGCTCTGCTGCATCCTAATAAAACAGCCGTCCGGGAGCAGGTGTTGAACCGCATTCGGGTTCTTCTTTTTTTTCTTCTTCTTCTTCTTCTTCTTCGTACTTGTTGCAGACCCCCTCCCTCCCCTCCGTTCCCCCCCCCCCTTCGGAGGATGGGTGCGTGAAATCCACGAATGGTGCTCAGGGCACTATTCACATGTCAGCGTAGGCCGACTTCCATGTAATCCGTTTACTTGTCTTGAATAATAAGTGTCGCGAACAACCGGGTTTCTGTTGGAAGCTTTCGAGTAGACGCCGACGTTACAAAAGTCCGAAAGGCTGCTCGGAACAGTATTGCGCGGTTGTACCAGTCTCTGCTTGAATATAGAAAAATGGGCTTTAGAATTAAGATTTAAATCAAAATACTTAATGTTGGTAAGTTATTAAGTACCAAATTATTAAGCTTAGTCTTAGTTAAAAATGATCGGTGATCATCCTAGGTTACAACCGTAAACCAAGATTTTCGAAGTTAAGAGCCTTTTGCCTATTTAGGATGATTCTATAGTAAAAAACAAACAAACCCTTTTTGGACCATAAAGTTTTATATTTAGAATCTGAAAAGGTAGTGTATACAGCACTATTTGTATACACATAGATCTAAAGGCAATAGATCTATAAGATTGTTCCGTTTCACATTCAGGAACATACATAGCAGGTAGGTTAGGATTCCTCTGCTTCTTGGAATTTCATAGCAAATTTTTAGCTATAACAGAGCAGATATTATTTATGGGATTAACTGTATTGCTACCAGATAGCGGTCACTCAGATCTTTTGGCCCGACAGATAATAAATGTGTGCCTTCAAGTAAGTTTTAATTCCTGGTGATACCTGGACAAGCCCCTGTAGTTTCCTTGGCTTGCCACTGCTATCTTTCTAGAGCTAAAAGCAACTGGCTCGAAGTCACCCAGCTGGCTTTGTGTTTAAAGCAGAACAGGATATTGGAACTCTCCCAATTTGTAGTTTGATGCCTTAATATCAAATTGCCTCTCTTATGTACCTTATATATTTAAATAATAACCATGTTTGCCCATGTGACAGTGAGAAAACCAAATAACAAAAATCAAATGGTTATCTTGGTCTGAATAATTTTTCTTAAAAGATAAAATTGGATTTTATGGAGTTTTTCTAAAGGGATCTTAGTCAGGAGAATGCATTGCCATAATTTCAAGGAAAAAGCTGCCTAAATATTAACATGATTCATTCAGTGTTATGTAAGCTGCTTATTTTTTTTTTGCAATAGGACTTTCACTTACATTCAAACCATGAGTTCCCTTAATTTTCCTCCAGAGGATTCCTCAATTTTCCAAGAGATTTTATGAGAAAAGGGGGAGGGTCTGTCCCTTCATATTATTATGCTGAATAGTTTGATCCATCAGTTTACAGATATCTTTTAAATAAGTAAGTTTATTATATCCTTATGTAATCCCTTTTTTCAAAACCTCCACAATATGTGGGTTTCTTTTTTTTTCTCATCCACCGCACATGCAGAGGATTCTCTAAGTTTTGTTGTGTAGATAATGCATATAGTTTGCCATAAAACACATTTGGCCATAACAAACATAATAATGTAATTATGTCAACATGCAACAAAACTGAATATTAATATCTCTTCTGAACATTATATTCTCCCATTACTTTCTTTCTGCTCTTCAGTTCCCATGCATAACTGAAAGCAGTACCATAAATGGTTTTTGTTATTCATCAGAGGAACAGCGGCCATAAGTTGGAATCTTTGATAAAGAATGCATAATTCCTTATTTATATTCCAATTTTATTTAAAAATTTGCATAATAATTTTATATCTATTCCGTGATCAATGAGCACAACTTGCATTCAGTTTTGTATCGATTAGACTTTAGATGGAAGACAATCTATATCAAATTCATAGGAACCAATGAAATAATGCCAGAATATCAATCAAAATTTATATAATGGGAACATGACAGTAATTATTCAGAAGGATAACGATTGCTTAATCAGAATTCTAGATGTGCTACTGATACTGACTTAAAGCTACTTTAGGTTTGGCCTAAAGACTTAATTATATTTTCTTAAAGCTAGTTTTGAAATACAACCACTAAATAAAAGTAGAAAATAAAAAGTCAGATGAGAACAAAATAAAAAACTAGAGTATCCTCTTTTCTCCATGAAAGTAGTGATATTTTTTGAATATTGAATTAGCTTTGTTATAAAATTCTATACACACATATTGAGACATACATACATAAAATGAATTTGAATTTGCAATACCATAAGTTGTTGACCTTAAAAACAGGTTTTCAATAACATTTTTAGGGTAATTGATGAACTGGATTTAGTTTGAGAATCTGTAGCTATTCATACCAGACTGAAAATACATTTGAAATAAGGCAAAGAAATATTGTATTAAGATCAGTTATGTGTACTGTATGTGTGTCCTCCAAGTCAAGCTATGTTGCCTCACGGTGGGTGTGTAGTTGTTCCTGGGAGAATGAGCTATGAACACCAGGCCAATACAATATAGTTACATCATCTGGGATGTGAAGGTCATCCTAGGTACCCTTTTAAAGCAGACAGGGATTTATATATGAAAGCAGTCACATAAGAAAAAGAGGAAATGGATGATTTCTTTAGCAACAACTGCAAATATATCATTTCATACTGCATGGGAAAAGGCAATGGTAAGGCATTCCTGTAACCATGAAAGCCATCTGGATAGACAGAATAAAGGGATTGATGATATAATGCCAGGTGATGGGCCTCATGGACCAAGTGCCACTTAAACATATGATAGCAAATACAATATTAAGAACAGTTGAGGTCTTTTAAGTACTACTAATGGTTTTATGACATGGCTAGATGGAAACCAGGTCTAGTTCTGGGCATCTAGTTGCGGCAAAGTTGCAATGTAGCAAAATAAAATCTGAAACTGAAAACAGAATTACAGGGGGAACATAGAAGATAAGAAACATGGATATGGAACATCTCAACACTGAAATCATACAATGAATCATCTACACATGATTATGTGTATTAGTGAATTGAAGTATCTGGAATTGAGTAGTTTTGTGTTTGTTTTACTAAGGAAATTTAAAACAAAAACAAAAAATGGCATTTCTTTCATAGGATTCTAGCAAAGATGGGGTTGAGTCTAGTCAGTGACAAAATATGTCTTACACTTCTGGGACAGCCTTACTTCAATAATTGATACAGTATCAAGGTTAACAAATTTTATGATCAAGTTCAATCTGAAAGAACAGAATGTGGAAACAAAATATGCTGCTTGTGATTGATTAGAATGTCATAGTTGGAAAAGGAGGAAAACAGTGTTACCTTAGGAAACGAAAATGAAGCAGAAGAATTTCGTTTTTGACAATCCAATAATTTCTTTA
The DNA here is from genome assembly GCF_049901715.1 of Pseudonaja textilis. Lineage (NCBI taxonomy): Eukaryota > Metazoa > Chordata > Lepidosauria > Squamata > Elapidae > Pseudonaja > Pseudonaja textilis. The sequence continues at coordinate 150,775,863 of NC_141992.1, forward strand.
TTGTTAACACATTCTTCAAACAACCAAAACTGCTACACATTTGGACATTCCAGTCACAGCACACAAAAATTAAACACTACATTATTGTCGATTATTGGAAAAGTTGTATAATAGGAAAAAAAAATGTTGCCAGGGGATGATTGTGAAGCAGATCCAACTGCTCATGTGCAAATTCCAAGTCAAGCTAAAGTGAAAGAAAGCCAAGGAGTTTCTACAATATGATCCTGAGCATAAACCAATCACCCAATTTCAAGGATAACATCAAGAATTGCTTTCAAAACCTGAACATCATTTATAAGGAACCAGAGGAACTATAGAATGAAATCAAATAAGTTGTTAATGGTCAATATGAAAAGAGATTGTAAAAGGTCAAACAGCAGATGAAACAATAATGCATATCAGAACAGATGATGGAAAATTGCCAAGAAGAGAGAAGCCAAAACTAAGAAAACCTGAGATCATGGAAAGAAACTTAATAAAAAAATTCAGAAAAAAATACAAGCAGAATTATAATGACATCTGTAACAATAATTGAGAATAGAACCAGATTATGGAAAAACAAAGTTTTCCAAAAGATTTCTGAACATAGAAGAATGTGGTATACTAAAATATCCCACTTGACAGATTAAAGTTCAAAAATCAGCAAGATGCAAGGACTATATACTGAAATTTTATACAATCGGTATATTAGCATTCAAAATACTTTAGATTTTCCTATTTATAAGAAACTACTAGAAGATAAATTTAGATCACATTATGATCATTACCACAACAGAAAACTACAAGAATTTATGGATATCTTCAGAAGTATGGCAAGCAACAGAAGAATTAAGATTCCGACCAAACTATGCCTCTAACCTATTGGGAAGAGTATGCAATAAAACTTATTGTTCTTAGTTCTTTGATTGTATGTCTGATATACATGATTGTATCTGATATATAGTTTGGTATTTTTCAGACTGACGTTATTGGACAAATTGATGATTAATTCATTTTCCTGTTAGAAATTAAAAACATTTTTCCATTTATTTACTAAAAAAATTTATAAACTACCTGTTTTATGTATATGTCTGGGTAATGTACAATTTAAGTTTTATACACATAAAAGTATAATACACATAAAATACACATTATGGTGCAGAATTGTCTACATTTTTAATTTTTTGGTAGTCATTTGGGGTGGATACTTCAAAAACAGGTATAATTGGCATTAATAGATATGTCATTTTAATTAATTATTTGCCTGATTTGCTGTCACAATAAAAGGACAGCACTTTACATACATAATGATAAAACACGCATAATAAATGAATAATAAAAACAAAGGACACAGTAACACAAGTCACTGTGATGTCAGTTCTTTTAAAAGACTCCAGACCAACTCAATTTTTAGTAGTTTGTGGAAAGGCAATGCTCTCAAAAGTAATAGGCAATCAGTGCAAGGCTTTTTTTTAAGACTAAAATTTTTCTTCGGTTCTCATTTAACAGTAGACAAGTATTTTTGTAAGAATATTATTCAGAATCACACTTTTTAAAAATTCTCTTTGTGCCATTATCTCCAAAGAAGTTGTATAGCATTCTGGCTACTTCATCAGTATACCAATTAATCCTGTATTGTAGGATGCCAAAGAGATTCATTTGTTTGCAAAATCTTGTAATTAATGAACAGTATGCTATCTTTTCCATTACATTTATTTTATGTACTTCTGATGTGTCACATATAATATAGGGAAACAAATATCTATATAACTATTCATGAATAATTATAAATGTAGTTGATCTACACTGCTGCTTCTGAATAACTGGAATTTGGTTCTTCCATTTCTTGTTTCTAACAAATAAAATACATGTTTAGCCTGTTTAAAATAACAATATAAACTTGAATTTCCATTGTCCATATTTTAGAATTTATTTTTTCAATGATTTTACACGTAGAACAATAGTTTTAAAGATCTGACCGAACTCCAAAACCAGGTCCTTTGGGTGGTTGTGTCAGAGAAGTCAGACCACCAGATGGCTCACAAGAGAAACGTCCACTTCTGAAAAGAAATAGAAATTCAATATTAGACATTGTTCAGTATATTTTTAGTCATTCTGAAACATCAACAAAAATCTGTTTCAACTTTTGATGATTAGTTTTAAGCATCTTTTAGTTCAATACAAGATAGAATGTTATGGAAAGAAATAGAAATGTGGGGCTGGGGGTTTTTAGCTGCCAAAAGTACACATTATTTCTGATTACAGATAATGCTCAACTTTATGACTAATGAAGCCTGCCCGTTATGGCTGTAAGTCATGACAGTTGTAAAGTGAGTCATCGCATGATCAACCTAATTTTATAACTTTTTTTTTGAGTGATTGTTATGCAACCGCCACAGTCATTAAGGGAACCAACTGTTGACAATGGGCTAGTTTTACTGAAAACCAGAAATAAATATCACTTATAAATGCCAGTAAATGTGACTGCAAGGAGCTGAAAATGTAGTCATGTGAACCTGGAGAAGGGGGGGCTAGCCATTAGAATTGGGTTATAAGTACACTTGGCAACGTCCCTCGTAACTTCAAATGGTTGCTAAGCAACTTGTCATAAATTGAGAACTGCCTGCACACTAAAGTTCTGTATATATCTGCTTGAGTATAATCCACTGAAATCTGTAAGAATTACTTAAGTGTAACTGAACAAAATTAGAATCTATGACTAATAAGAATATTATTTTCTTTTTCCATCTTGAACACTTTCCCACATTTCCTATAGACATATCTTTGTTCTTAAAAGGAACAGCATTAACATCATGTAACAAAAGAAAATGGCTTCTCAACAACTAATAAAAACCCCTGAAATTTCAAAAAACAGAATTTGATGAAAATTAACCAAATCATCATCACAAATCAATGATACACAGTGCAATATACCTAACAAATACATTTAATAAACCTTTTCCTATACAACATCAAAATACATTGATAATTGTTGGTTGAAACTTTGCCTAGAAAAATCATATAACATCTAAAATTTGGGGATATGGGGCTACCAAATTAAACACTTGAAAGAATGTTACCATATTTAGAAATGATACAAATATTTCATATATAAGAAAGCAATCTATTTGCAATAAAATTTGGCAAATGCTTGATATTCTCAAAAATGTCTGCAAACACCTTTCTCTGATTCTTATAATTTAGTAGCAGCTTCTTGTAGGCCACCACAGCATGGAACATAAAAAGCAAAATGTCTTTGTAATAAGATTTTATATTTAATCTCAAACTGAAATATCCTGAGAACTTTCTACAACAGGGGTCCCCTACCCCAGTATTCCCAATGCCTAAAAGGTTGGGGGCCACAATCCTGCCACTACAGGATTGTTTTAGTAGGTGTTTTATTTTTTATTTTATTTTTTGCTTTCTCGTGGTATTTTATTATGTAAATAATATACCTTGGTCCAGGTTTTGGAACATTTCCAGCTTTCAGTTCATCAATTATGTTTTCAATGTCTTTTGTTGTCAGGTCTTCCTGTAAAATTAAATGAAAACAATATTCCACAAATTAAATATGACATTTTCTTCATCTATGAGTATGTTTATTGTATTTAATATGTTATAAAACTCTTTGCTACAGGAGACTACAATAATTGTACTTCAGAAGTTATTAGACTATCTTATATTTATTTAAATCCGGGGTCCCCAACCACTGGGCCGCAGACCGGTCCGTGGATCATTTGGTACCGGGCCGCAAAGAAAATAAAAATAAAATAAAAATGGCGGCTTTCTTCGCCTTCGGTGAATGCTGCTGGGATCAGGGATCAAGGACACAAATGAAAGAAGGGGAGGGAGGAAGCAACCAAAGCCTGTCCTGCTCTCCGGCTCAGCGGCTTTGGTTTCCTCCCGCCTCGTTCCTCTCTCAGTCGCTCTCTTGCTCCTCCACCAGCCCAGGAAGAAACTGCTTTAAAGAAGCCGGCAGGGTGGCTTTTCCTGTCGGCGCAGCTCCTCCAAAGCGCCTGTTCACCCCCACCCCGCCGCCCGCGGTTCAATCCAGTGCTCCGTTCTGCCTGCCTTCGTTTCTGGTTGTTTCGGAGCAGTTTTGGCTGAGAATAATAACTATTCGCCTCTTTTACTCAGCCGAAGCTGCTCTGAAACAACCAGAAACGAAGGCAGGCAGGAGGCAGGCAGAACGGAGCACTGGATTGAACCGCGGGCGGCGGGGTGGGGGTGAACAGGCGCTTTGGAGGAGCTGCGCCGACAGGAAAAGCCACCCTGCCGGCTTCTTTGAAGCAGTTTCTTCCTGGGCTGGTGGAGGAGCGAGAGAGCGACTGAGAGAGGAACAAGGCAGACACCTGAGGGATAAGGCTGAGGGAGGGAGGGAGACACCTGAGGGATGAGGCTGAGGGAAGCAGGGCTGATAGGCGGGGCTTCTCAGCCATCCTGCAAGGACTTGTCCTGAGCCTCCCTGAACTTGGTGGTTTGCTGGCAGACGTTTTATTACCCGACTAGGTAACAACATCAGATGTTATCTAGTCAGGTAATGAAACGTCTGCAAGCAAACCACCAAACTCGGACTCCTCCCCTCCCCCTCCTTGAAAAAGTGTCTCTCACCCCCCCGCCGGTCCTTGAAAAAGTGTTTCTGCGTGAAACTGGTCCCTGGTACAAAAAAGGTTGGGGACCACTGATTTAAATGGCTGCCTATCTTTCAATGGTGACTTTGTGATGTTCTGAATATAATCTAAAAACTATACATTAAGATTAAAGATAAACACGTATTTTATAGTGTCTGTAACAAATGCATAGTTAATGATGAGTTATGTTAGCAATTGAATATTGGCAAAATTAGATATATTTCTTAATTTTCCAACTAAAGACAAAAAAGGAAAATACTAAAATCTGTTTATATGTTTAGCATGTCAATTGAGTTGAATTCCACATACTTAGTAAAAAGCACCATACTGTCATTGAACTCTGCATGTGATTCAGCACAGGGATTTTCAAGCCTTTTCAAGTTATGGAAACAATTTATATTTTTTTTTTTAAATTCTCGTACTCACAAGAGGTAGCACGTTGACTATGTTTGAACTCTCCCCCCCCCCCCCCCGCCCCCAATCTCTCAAGGAACCACATCAAGTTCTCATGAAACCCTAGTGAGAACAAGGGTACAATTTGAAAAACCTGATTTTGTGCACAAAAGCAATCTAGGTAGTATATAAGCAAACTTATCAACTGAATGAGTAAGAGTTTTACACTGATATGGAGAGATCACATTTCACGTTGCCAGGATAAAAGCCTTTATAAAGCATCATCTATCTTGTAGTGAATTTATTCAGATAAATATGAATAAGGACACGTGCCAATTAGAAACAATTCAATTAAAAAGATAATGGTTTCATAATGAACAAAACCTCTTGACAAGAAAAATTATGGTTATCACTGACAGAGATAAATCTCCTGCAGGAGCCATATTCATAATATTTCCATTGTGTTTTCAATCAGTATAGGCATTACCTATATATTCCTGTCCAGTGAGAAGGCCAATGGCACCAATGACCAATTTGAACTCTACCAAGAGTTTAGGTGTGAATTATGTTATACAGGTAGTCCTTGACTTATAACCTTTTGTTTAGTGACCATTTGAAGTCACTACAACATGAAAAAGTGACAAGATTGTTTTTCACACTTGGAACCATTGCAGCATCCTCATGCTCATGTGATCGAATTTGGACACTTGGTAACTGGCTCATATTTATAACATCTGTAGTGTCCTGGGATCATGGATCATCTTTTGCGTCTGTCTGAGAAGCAAAGTCAATGGGGAAGCCACCCTCACTTTACAAGTGTTACTAACTTCAAAACTGCAGTGATTCACTTAACACTGTGGCAAGAGAGTCATAAAATGGGACCAAACTCACTTAACTGTCTTGTTTAGCAATAAATATGTGGGGCTCAATTGTGGTCATAGATCTTAACTCTTAACCAGACTGTTAAGTATGCTTTGCTCCTCATGGAGGCAAGCTTTGCTGCTATTAGACAATGAAATTTGTTGGGTCAAGTCTTTAAGCTTCCTCTAGTAGCCTTTACCTATGAATGTTCTTGACTACTTAATAAGAATCTGAGCTGTGTTATTTTGTCGTACCTTCCTCTCTTCTAGATAATCTATACTTAGGCATAGCCAGTCACTAAAAAGGAATAGGGAACTGGCTATAATAGACAACTGGACAGAATTGCAGGTGTTTTGCTTGTTTTGTTTGTTGAAGAGGTATCTTTTTTACTGGGGGAGTACACCAAGACCGTTCTTACTCCTAGCAAATGCTCAGGATGGAGCGATCCCTGTTAGGAAAGGCAAGTCCTCAGTTGCCAGCAGAATCGAGCTAGACTCTTTCACGCTAATTCGGGCAGTGGTGGCTATGCCGGTCAGACCAGGGGAGCCAGCCAACCGATTGCAAGAGGACGACTTCTGACATCCGAAAGACAATCCAGGAACGCTACTCTGTATTTGCTCAAGAAAAAGCTGAAATAGGATCTAGACCAAAACCCGTCCAACCTGAGCAAAAGACTGAGTAAAAAATGGAACCACAGGCAAAGTAGGTGTGTCCTCAGAACTTGGACTCAAGTCTAATGAGCGACGAGACAAGAGTTCCTGGATTCTCTCATCAGCACACTGAAGAACATATCATTACTTCTAACTTTTAGTTTTGATACAATTTTGGGGGTTTATTTATTTTATTTGAGTGCATTATGTCTGTTTGTTTCTTACATTCTATTTATTTTTTTGCCACAAACAAAAGTGATTGTTGATAATGGGGGAAGCAATTTCTGAGGCAATTTAATTTTTAAATCAGTTACAATTTAAAAAATAATCGTGATTGCTTAGCACATCAAAATTTACCTAGGATGTCTGTATAAGATTATCATTTTTAATAATGCATGGGAAACATTTGTGGCATCTACTTCAGGGTTTCAGAGGCAGAATGCAAGCTGGCTTAAAAGGCAGAAAATATAATACGAATGAAGGCAAATATACATATCCCAGGATAATGTTGCAAGAGCCAATCTGGATCAGTCACTGGGACCAGAGGTCTTCTGAGCTTTTGGACTTGTGTTGGAGCCAATCTTCAGGGAATTTTTCTCTCACCAGAATGTGTCCTTTGGGCTAGTCTATGTTTATTTATGTGGTGCCTATTGGTTGATTGGTGTATTGATGGCTGGCAATTAGCTGTTGTTTCCTTGTGCTGCCAAAACTACAAGGTTTAAATGTGACTCTTGATGAGATCATGATTTCCTCTGACATAGTGTCCCTATTTATATCCACCCCTCCTCACTTAGCATACAAATAATTGATTTTTAAAAACCAGAAGAGTACAACACACATCAGAACAATCTAACCAAGACACAAATCATGAAGTTACTCCAGTATTGCCAGCATACCTTATTCATGTTCAAAAGGGAGGTGTATGACCAAAAAGAAGGGACATCTATGGGATCCCCAGTATCAGGAGTCATTGCAGAAACTGCTGTGTGAACTAGAACATCATCACGCATTTCAAAACTACACATCTAAATTTTGGTGCTCCTATGTGGGCAACATCAACAAAAGAAATGCACTGAAAGATTTTCATACTGTACTGAACTTCATCTTTTCGGACATACAATACAAGGAAGAAACAGCTAGACAATTACCATTTTTAGGTATGCTTGTCAATAGGCAGGAAGATAGAAGCCTAGAAACCAGGATTTATTGCAAGGCCACCAATACTCCACATATTCTTAGTTTCAACAGTAACCATCTACTGTCACAAAAAATGTTGCCTCAGGACACCAAATGCAGGGTGAAAACTCACGTAGTGTAGTACACAGCACGCTAGATAACTGGAAAGAAGGTACCTACATGAACAATTCAGGCAAAATGGGCACCCACAAGCATTTATTACAAGATACCTATGCAACACACAAGAAAAATGAAGAAAGAAGGTGTAAGACTATGGCACACCCTGCTAAATATCAAAAACATTTCAGTAGCAGTAGAATGCAGCTTCTGACATTTGCAAGTGGGCATTGCATACTGCCCAGAGGCTACCGTATGAGGACAAATCACGCATTGCAAAGATCACATGGAGGTAGGACATATTTTTAACGTAATTTACTGGATTCCCTGCATGGATTTTGCCCCATGACTATGTAGGATGGACAGAGAGGAAGCTAACCACCAGATCACAAGAATACAAGCAAGTGGTTAGACAAGTAGACTCAAACTCATTGGTAACCTCACCTAGCTATGAACAAGAACATATAGTCAATTTTGCAGTTATTACCAGTAAGACTGTTGACTGCAGGTAGAAACATAGCCGGGGAAATGACTGAAGTCTAGGGAACATGCTCCTTCTCAGTCAACAGAGTACTGATTTACCACCAGCTTACCAGGTATTTAGAAGCCATGGACTTGACAGTACACCAATCAACCAATAGGAAGGTACCATATAAATACAATCATAGAATAGCTCACATTTTGGTAGAGAGAGGTTTCCTGAGAACAGGCTCCAACACAAGTCCAAAAGTTTGGAAGACTAAATCTCTGGTCCCTGTGACTGACCCAGATTTGATCTTGCAGAAAATATATTGTTCTATGCTTGGTAGACAGCATAACTGTATTCATATATCTCATCTTTATATGTTGGAAAATGTATAGAATTTCATAGCGCAATAAATAATATAAAAAGCAAAGTGAAACTCTGAACTTCCTTCTTGAAAAAAAATGATATTTTTTATCATGATGGAACAACAAATAAAATATTCAGAATCACTGACCTAATTCATATAACATTTCAATAAATCTGTTCATTAGAATATCATATGAAAACTCATACCCTTGCCTTTTATGCTAATTTAATATTTCTAGGCAACAAGCGTATACAAAATGGATACACTGAAAAATCTAAGGCTTATTTCTACTTACATAATAGTTGTCATTTATTTGTACCATTGGTGCATTTACACAAGCTCCCAAACATTCAACTTCAGTTACAGTGAAAAGTTTGTCAGATGTAGTTTCCCCAACTTTTATACCTGAGGCAAGACAAATTAGTTTGATTTATAATAAAGCAAACTGTAAACATGAAAACTTTATGTCCATTTGTCCCAATACAGACAATGTTCCAAAATAGATCATAGCAGTTGAAGTAAATTCAATACTGAATTATAAAATTAGCATATGTTTCCCAACCTGTTCTCGCCACTAGAGTTGCAATCCTGTTTATAGGAATGTATGGGTACATAGCTGGCTGTTAGATAATACAAGAAGCCAAATGTTATCTTAAATGAAGGCATTAATTTTATTTCATAAACTTCACAAGAAACTATTTTGTAGACTGTCGAAGAATGAAATAGTATCTTAAATTTCAACAAGCTTAAACGTATGCATCTTGCCCCTTAACGGATCTCATACCACAAAAAGCCAAAACGTTAGTGTCATCTTCTCAAAAATCGGAAATAGAAGCTGGAAAAATATGTTGATAGTACAGCTACATTTTAAAATCAGCTTTATTATAGCCATTTTAATGGAAATACTGAGTCACCAAGGTCCTGTTTTTTTTTTTTTAATGATTTCATTAGGACTGTTTGTTATTACAAAAAACATTAAAAGTGTGAGTTTTTTTACTTTTGTTTCTCTTTTCTATTTGTGTGTGTCTGCATGCATGCACGCTTTAAAAAGATTTGATCTTTATTATGGTCACGGACCAACACAAAAAATTAAACATTAAAATAAAGCAAAAATAAAGAACTGAACAGAAGGTGGTACAGTAATATATTACAATTGATATCAACAGTGAGATCAATAGTGGGTGAATAAGATCTTAATTTTGACAGCATAATAAAACTTAAATATATTCAGAAAAACTAAATCATATTGATGAGACACTAGTAGTTGTACACAAAAGAGATCAAAGTTTCTGGGATGTTTAATCAGAAAAGGGGTTATAAGTCCATTATTCCCTATTGGGTGGGTGGGGGGGTTGTGTGTTAGCATTTTGGCTTTCAAGCTACAGGAACAGATTTGTTTTCATTAATCTGTATCTTGCCTTTGGATTCTTTCCAGTTGAAAGGGGAGAGTGTGTTATGGTGCTGTGCAAGTGGAGGTGGGTGGAATATGCTATGGAGTGTGTGGGGAAGTTGCAGATATGCACTACTGGTATACTTGTAATCCTTTCCAGATGGGCAATGCAGTGAGGAGCAAAGGATTCCTTGGGGGAGGGGAGAGGTTGGAGAGGCCCTGAAAGACCCAATGGAAGGTGCATGCAAATGTCTTTCCACTCAGGCTGAAAATTCTTTCACTCAGACTGAAAATTTTGTTTTTTTGGCAGGGAGGATTTTTTAAGGCCTGAATGGATCCTCCCAGGGCTTCCCCTACAGCAGGGGTGTCCAACCTTTCACCTTCCCTGGGCCACATTAGAAGATGAAAATTTGGTTTGGGCCCCACATAAAATAAAATAACAGTAACGATAGCTGATCATCCCAAAAACCATAGAAAACATAGTTAACATATTAAATTTATTTGGAAATGAAATTAGTGAGATGTTTTATTATTTATTATTTATTAAAAATTATTTATTTTTTATCACTTTTTTATCACAGTTTATTTTCCGGCCAAATTTTGGGGGGAGTGGGGGGAGAAAGCTCACCCACCTCACGCCTACCTCTCCTCCTGCAAATGGCCTGGCTGGATGAGGCAGGACTGGAAGGCAGAAGCAGCAGCGGCGGGGGCAGAAGCCTTACCCGCCACCGCTGCTGCTTCTGCCCCCTGTCGCTGCCCGCTGCTTCCCCGCCCCTGCCGCCGCTTCTTCTGCCGCGGGGCAGTGGCGGCGGGGACAGAAGCAGCAGCGGTGGCGGGGGAAGAAGCGGCAGCGGGGAAGAAGCAGCAGTGGTGGCGGGGCAGAAGCGGCGGCAGGGGCAGAAGCAGCAGCGGTGGCAGGGGAAGAAGCGGCGGCGGGGCAGAAGCAGCAGCGGTGGCGGGGGAAGAAGTGGCGGCGGCGGGGGAAGAAGCGGCGGCAGGGGCAGAAGCGGCGGTGGCGGGGGAAGAAGCGGCGGCGGGGCAGCAGTGGCAGCGGCGGGGCAGCGGTGGCAGGGGAAGAAGCGGCGGCGGTGCCGGCGGCGGCAACAGCAGGAGGTGGCGCTCTGACGGCGCCCGCCTTTTCTCTTGCTGCTTGGCCTGGCACTCGCCTCGTCCTGCCTCGCGCCTGCCTCTCCTCCTCCTCGCTGACTCTGGCACGAAGCTTGGGGTGGGCACTGGGCCGCATTACGAGGCGACCTGGGCTGCATGCGGCCCATGGGCCGCGGGTTGGACAAGCCTACCCTACACCCTGAGGCATCCCACACCCTACCTGGGACTCTTAATCACTTAACCTGTTAGATTGGTCAATAATAACTCGGAACAAAGCAGTCACCTGAGCAGTCACAAAATATCTCATTCAACAACCACTTCCCTGAATTACCAATATTGCTGATATATTCAAGAACTACCTCCCTTAATTTCTCAAATTAGTGGCTTCTGTTTTCTCAGACTCTTATTTCCTTTCCCCCCTTTTCTTCTTCGCTGTAAACCAGCCTCTCAGACTAGGCAGCTCCACCATCAACAGCTAAAAAAATCCTGTTGTCCAGCTCTCCAGAGTATAAGGGTAACATCATGATTGAGTTTCTTTGCAAATATGCTTTTCATATTTGAGTACAAATATAAATTGGGTCAAGTAAGAAAAGTCAATACAACATGAACAGACTCATGATACAGGAAAATTAAGTGTTGTTTCATACCAAGCTTGTTCTGAATGGCTTCTAATATACTATCTGAATCTTGAAGCATACAAGGTGTGGTAGTGCAGACTTGAATATGATATTTCCCAACAGGCTTACGATTAAACATTGTATAAAACGTTGCTACTTCATAAACTCTCATAGGAGGCATTTGTAGAATCTCAGCAACCTATAAATAGGAGATCATTTTTTATTTGAATAATATATTTATATATATATTGGTACTTTTAGCAGAAGGAATAAAAATATCTCAATATCTTAATTTTCTTAAATTATAACTCACAGAATTATTGCACAGAGTGCAACTTGAAGTCAGTAAATACTGTAAAATTATCTGAATATTTTTAAGATTGAAAAATTTCCTTATATGATCTGACAACATTCTAAATTATTTGTTTTAAGAGAGGTACCTAATGAATATTAACATTATTTTGTGTTAATATTGTTCAGTTATAAATATGCTAAAATATCAAATTAAAGATAAGTACCTTATTCATAGCTGATATAGGTAACCATCCATGTTGTCTTTGAGCTAAATCCAGGACTGGGATTACTGCCGAAGATTTATGTCCTTCTGGGTAGTTATTTACTATTACGTCTATCCTCTATTATTAAAGAAAATAAATATTACAATAACCAATTTTACTGAAATAGAAATACAGCATTTCACTCATCAAAACATGAAAAATCATCAAAAAGGGACTAAATGGCATAAAAGCCCAAATAATTTAATAACAAAATAAAGAAAGCATACCTTATAGTTTTCAGGAGTGAAATCAAAGGGGGTATTTGGGTTGTTTTCAGCAGTATCTCTGTGCTGTATACAATAAAATGAATAGATGGTTAGATACAGAAAAATTATAGCTCCTGTATCTTAATAATTATGATCCTTCATGAGATTCATTTTACAAAAATATGAAAAGCTGTACTAGCAACTAAATTACTGGAACCATCTTCTATGCATCATCACTCAGTAGTTTCAGAAATGTTGCATCATGCTATTTAATTATATCACACGGGATATGAAAAAAGAATACTAATAGTGAATACTTGATCATCAGTGTTTCAACTTACATGTTTATTATGTAAGCAAATTGCAATAAGTGAATGTTGCAGTAATTGGATGTAGAAATGAAAAAAAAAAGTTTATGATAACCAATACAGTTGCATGTCGTTTAATTGATCACCTAAAACTATATAAATTATTGTACCCAGTCTCATATTATAGTACAGGTAGTCCTTAAGAAATGACTGTTCGAACAACGACCGACACTCCAAAACTATATATGAATGCAGTAGGCGCAGAGCGTGTCTCTCTCCCCTGCCATTAGCCTTATGTTCGCGGGCAGCCGTGGTGAACTTTTCAATTGCCACAGGCTGGAAAGTAAGGTTGATGCTGCTCAGCCCCCTCCCCTCAGCTCGCATTTTCACCTGGAATCCTGGATTTTCAGCAGCACAGCTGTTAGGAGTGGCCAGGAACTACATAACTGTGCTGCCGGCATTGCCACTAAGCCAGCCGGCCCGCCCATCCACCAGCCTGTACCCTTCAGCCTTACCTTTGCGGTGAACAGACCTTAACCTCACCCTTCGCCCTTACCTTTGCAGTGAGCAGACCCCTGCGGGCTGGAAGATAAGAGGGGCAGCTGGAGGAGGGGCTGCGCAGCCAGCCATGCAAGGAGTGGCTGGGAGGGGAGGGGGAGGGGCTTAATCGCCACTGTGCACAGGCTGGATAGATTGAGTTGGCAGGCTGTATCTGTCCTGCAGGCCGTAGTTTGAGGATCTATGTTCTAAGTAAACATAACTCAGCAGATTGATACATTGGCCAAGTACAATAATAAATACACAATCATCTACAAGGCTATGTATAGCGCTTTTATTATTACTAATAGAAAAATGTAATGTTATAAATGCTAAGCTGCACACAAACAAAAGCCACATTTTTCCATTTTACTTAACGTTTTGTATAATCATTTATGCAAACTACTTACCACAAATAGAGTTCCAGCACTACTCCTGCATTCTGCAGATGTAAGAAGGCAGCGGATATTTGTCACCTACAAATATTTCATACAAAGCAAATAGTTTGTATTTCCAATTACAACTAAGAAATCTAATCAATCTTAAATTATGTTTAAATCCTTACTGAATTAGATGGGTCTATTTTAAGTTACTGTACTGCTGATAATCTGTCTACACCACATATAAACAAAAAATATACAGTATTAAATGCAAAAATAGATAATATCTGTAATGTGTGTTAGCGTTTCAAATTTGCCCTTTACCTCTAAATCTCTATGATTCAAAAAAAGAAATTAACTGCAGGAAGTTTAGAACAGGAAAGATAAACAGCTTGAATTTCATCTTGCTGTAGCCTGCTCTTTAGAAATCCCTATAAGGCTCCTTTTCTACAGGAACTAAAAAGGCATCCTATCAACAGAATCTTCTGTGTTTTTGTGACATAATAACCAACCATAATCATCCCCTTCTATACATCTGCTTACATGAATAAAATTGTGATAACTAGATTACAAATCTTTAATATAGGAATATTTAACAGTTTGATTTACTATCTGCTGGCATGCTAAAGAAACGGCAAGTTCTGAAAAGTAACATTTGTTATCTTCATAATAATTTTTTGTTTCTTAAAAAAGTCTAAAACAGTCCTAATAAAATGGATTGGCAAATTATTGCAACAAGGAAGTTGTTGATTTTTGAACAAAAACTGAATTACAATGAGAAGGCATTCAACAGAAACATGCTGAAGAAACACAGTATTCCTTTGAATGAGTTTAAAACTCCAGACCAAATGAACTGGCTATAGTATTCTTGAGACTATAGGTATTCTTGAGGAATTCTGGACAACTGATAAAATAACAGTTGAATGAATGATAGCAAATGGCCCAAACCCTCCAACGAACTATAGACTAGTTGGTACAATTTCAATATCTAGGAAGATTCTAGAGCAGATAATATAATTATACGGTGCCCTGAAAATAACGTGGCAATTCTCAGAAATCAGAACCTATCTTGCTACACTAATGCGACCTCTTTTTGATCATGTAATTTTCCTAATGGATTCTAAGAACCTTGCAGCCTTACTTTTGCAAAAATGTAACAAAATAGTGGTAAGTTAATTAACAAGTTAGTTAAGACCCAGCAAAAGAGACACCACAAGGAAATTATAGGCCAATAACATACCGTTTGACTTATTTACAAGCATAATAGTAGACAAATAAAGATTTAGAAGAAAAAAATATCTTTCCAGTAGGACAGAAAGAAAAAAGGAAAAAGAGTACCAAAAATTCAAAATCTGATTGATAAAATATTGGAGAATTACAACAGCTGAAATCCCAATTTGCATATGGTGTGTATTGATTATAAAAAAGTGTTTCTTTACAAAACTCATTAGAGCATCAAATGTTTGGAAACAACTAGAATGTTTATAGAAAAAATAATGAATTAGTGGAAGACAGAATTGATTAGAATATTTCCTAATGATAAGAGCATTTCAATTATGGAAGACTGGTTAAGAGATGGGTGGCTCCCTTTCTGGATGCATTTAAATAAAGGCCATCAATCAGATGTTTAGGTGGATTTCTGCAGTAGGCAGGGAATTGGAGATGATGATCTCTAAGGTTTTTTCCAATCAGTACATCTTAACTAAAAAGAGATATTAAGTCAGATGCCACAAGGATCTCTTCTGGATTTTCTAAACATGTTATTAATATTTACAAAGGAAATGCTTATTGAGGTTGTGCAGAACACTCAATTAGGTGAGATATGTATGCTATTTTCTTAGAAGCCTGAAATCAAATTCAACACTTTGCCACATTAGAGATACAAACTGAAAATAATAGAACAAATAAAGTGAATAACTGGAATGAAATCTATCAGAAAATTGTAAAGAGTTTTGTTTAGGTAACAAACATCAAATCAGAAAGAAAAAGTTCTTTGCTTGTTTGGTAAGAATTCTTGTGAAATATAATCTTGGAATAACAATATGATCTGATGGTAAAAAATATTTCAATTTTAGATCTCAGCAACAGAATATAATTTCCAAACCCAGGAAATTAAGAATGCCACTTTTAGTTGTGCTTAGTTGTGTTTAACCCATTTTAGTGTGTGCAGAATAAAGCATCTCAAAACAATGTTTAGTTCTAGGCAGCTCCCTCTACCTTAAAAGATTCTGAGGAACTAAGTAAATTCAGAGAATGGCATTGGGATGATTTTCAGACTAAAAAGTTAAGTCACATGGAGAAAGATTATATTTAGCCATGAGAAAATATAGAGTGGGGTGTAGCAAGATGATTGAGATGGCAGCTTGATTTTTTGTTGTTTACCAAATTTATGAAGAGTTACACAACCGGCAAGATTAACAAATGCCTTCAGACTATTTGATGTACCTTAATTTCTATTTCAGCACTTAGTGAAGGGCTTAACCTAATTGGCCTAAATCAGGGGTCCCCAACCACTGGGCTGCGACCCGGTACCGGTCCGCAGAACATTTCCTACCGGGCCGCCGGTTTGCTGGGCGCCATCTTGTTTGATGAGAAAGTGCTTCCGGGTGAGCTTTTCCGGTTGGAAAGCGGCGTTTGGGTCCTGAAGGAATCCTCGCGCCTTAGTTTCATCAAAGGGGTGGGGGGGCTTCGAACGAAACTAAGGCATGAGAATTCTTTCAGCACCCAAGGCAAGGCGAGCCAAGCGACCGTCCTGAAGCAAAGCCCATCGACAAAGGTACAAAGGAGGAGTTGAAGGTGGCAGGGAGAAGCAGGGGACGGCTGGCTGGCCGGTCGCTCGGCTCGCCTTGCCTTGTCATGCGTGCTGATGCCAGTACCGGGCCGTGAATCGTTTTGTGATGCCGGTACCGGGCCGCGGCACAAAAAGGGTTGGGGGCCACTATACTTTGATAGCCTCCATGCAAGAGACAATATGCAGTAGATACAACAGACATACAAGCAAATGTACTGAAGTATGAATGTTTAAAAATGATGTTGGTGCAGCTATTAGCCAGATATATAGCTGACTGTCATATAATTTTGATTAAGGAAACATTAAACAAGATATGACTGCTAGTTTAATGGATTTATTTGAAATTTTGACAGTGTCCTGGGTAGCAAATTTTTTCTGCAATGAGCAAAGTCCATTTAAATAAACCAGGTCATACAAATACAAAAATAATGCATAGTGAACAAACATAAACATACTGTCCATGTCTTTGCCTGGTATACTATTTCCTTTTGTTTATTAAAAAATAAAGATAGCATCAGGAAGCACTCAATATCTTGGACATTATGAAAAGGAAAAATGGACAGTAAATCTTTTGAGTTTTGTATTTCTAACTCGTGATCTGTAAGATTCAAGTTTCTTTTAAAAATCAATATTCATATATCTTCCACACCAATGCTACTTGCCAATAGGATAAGAGACCACAGCAGTTTCCGATACGTGTAACTATCCAACTCAAATGTACGTAGAAAATGCTGCCTGCATTACTCTGCATACAGCTTCAGCTCCTGTGTACCACTGATCAGTAAGGGTGTATTTTAACGCGAGACGACCTTTGGGGAAGCCAAGAGGTAGAAAAACCGTTCGGGCGATTATGACGATTGCAAATATTTCAGCCGCTATCACCTAGTTCGACACACACGAATTAGCAAAAACGGAACGAATCTGAGAATTAAGACGGACTGATTTTCGGGGCGATATAAAGGCACAGGTAGTTCGCTCCGCATCCATCTTTCCCTCGCTTGCCGGCTTACGCACGCCGCTTGTTAGAAAACAGCGTTGCTCTGACATCCGCCCTTCGTTTCTCCTCCGCCGAGGAAGTGAGGTACAACAGGCCGAACCTCACGCTCCTCCCCTTTCCGGAAAGGAAGGCCACGATGCCCTTGGCTGCTCAAACTCTCCCTCGAGCTCTTTAACGGAGCCCCACTTGCTCCTTGAAGGACGCCAACCTTTCCCGGCCCCCTCCTTACCAAGCGTGGAAAGGCAGTCCGAAAACCAACAGAGAACAACATGGCAGCAGCCACCCTCGCCGCCACCTCAACCCGGCTCGCTCGCTCGCTCGCCCGCCCTCAAGAGTCACGGAGACTCACTACCCTGGGCGCTCTCGCCAGCGCATGCGCAACCGCCGCAGTGAAAATTGGCGTGTTTGGGAGTGCGACGCGTGCGCTCTTCTTTTAGGCCCGTTATGATGGACGCTCGCTACTCATTATTGGAGAGGCGGCGTAGGAAATGCGAGGTTTTCCTTACGAAAGTGCGGCTGAGGACCGTGGAAGAGATCCGATAGGAAACCTGGCAGTCTCTTTTTCAGGCTGGAGTACTGATGTGTACTTTTAGGCTTGGTGGTGTTTTTTAGTCCCAGCTTGCAAAACCACACTTCTACAAAGCTGCCAAGACCGCCTTCCTGTTTCGTTGGAGTCTGCGCTTGAGATTAAGTTGTAGCAGCTGAAGAAAGGATGATTTCATCTCTGCCCACATGTCAGTAATATGGGCGGTAAAGATGACGCGAAGAGACAGCAGTAAATCGGCCAAATATGGCATCTTAGTTATACATAGAAGATGACTGGAGCAGATACCTGCTTGTTATAGTGTAATCTTGTGTAAAGCCATCTAAAAAGAATTAGGAGAACTTCTTTGCATAAGAAATTGAAAAGAAATTTAGGGGAACTTACAGTGCAGTTCTAGGCTGCATGAACAAAAGGATAGTATGAAGGTTACCTGAAGTGTTTACACACTATACTGCTTTGGAAACCCACCCAACCACCCTCTGGGAATAGTGTGGTCACCATAATATAAAAAATGTTGAAACTCTAGAAAGAAAGTGCAGAGAAGAGTAGCAAAGATGATTAGGAAGCTGGAGGCTAAAATATGAATACCCAGCAGGAACTGGGTATTTCTAGTCTTTTTTTTTTTTTAAACAAACTTTATTGATTACAAAACCAGAATATCAAACAAACACAACACACACAAAAAGAAAAAAAAGAAATAGAAAAAAAGATGATTAAACTAACAATTCTACTATCGACAGTCTATGGTTCTTTGTTATCAATATTGGTGATACATTTACAAATACATCTTATTGCAAATATATAATTATGATTTACATTTTACATTGTTTGCTAATATATTTTCTATTTTTGTTCTATCCAGTCATACCAGCATTCCCAGCCTCTATAATAATCTGATGTTTCTTTTTCCTTAAGTGCTAAGGTTAACTTGTCCATCTTTGCACAGGCTGTTATCTTCTGTATAACCATCTCCTCTGTTGGAATATCTGCTTGTTTCCAACACTGTGCAAAGGTTATTCTGGCTGCAGTAAGAATATGCAGTATTATATATTTGACATTTTTAGGAATTTGTCTATTAAATATCCCCAATAGGAAGAATTCTGGTTTTAATTCAATTTGCTCCGCCATTATTTCCTCTAACCATTTTTTTATTCTATGCCAGTATCTTTGGGCTTCAGTGCAGGAACACCACATATGAAAAAATGTTCCCTGCTTCTTTTTACATTTCCAGTAATTCAGATTCATGTTAGGAGACATTTTCGCTATTCTCAAGGGTGAGAGATGCCATCTATAAAACATTTTATAGGCATTTTCTTTATATGCTGCTGATCTTGTAATTTTATTATTCCTTGTCCAAACCTTTTCCCATTCTAATAATGTAATGCTACGTCCTATGTTTCTTCTCTAAGCTATCATGTTGCCTTTGATTACTTCCTCTTCTAATTCCGTCTCTAGTAAATAATTATAAAATTTAGTTATATTTTTTTTTATCTGGACCTAAAAAATGTTTATCTATTTGTTGTGCCTTAGTATAAATTCCAAAAATTTTCTTGTCCTGGCTATATCTATCTATAGTTACTCCTGTCTCTCTTTGTGGCTGATTGTGCGTCTTTGGTTCTTCTCTCTCTTGATGTTGTTTCTTTTTTGAATTCCTACAATTCCCATCTCTATTTTTTGGGCAGTCTTGGTCGTCTTGCGAATTCATTTCTAACTTGTCTCTACTACTCGATTCTTCATGGCCTATCAATCGTTCATAGAATTCTTGGGCTTTTTCCATGGAGTCTACTTAAGTTTTTCTTTCTTCCCACGTGATTAGCATTCCCTCTGGGATTAGCCGACTAAATATGATACCTTTTTGGTTTAATTGGTTCGCCAAGAATTTATAATCTCACCTCTGCTCTCTCACTCTTCTTGGGATTTGTTTAAGCACCAAGATTTCTTTCCCTTTGTATGTAATTGTAATGTAATTTCTTCTCTAGAAATTTTGTATATCATATCTTGAACTTTCCTTTTGGCAAATCTCATATGGACCTCTTTTGGATGTTTATGTCGTCTTGCGTAATTTGTGCTCACTCTGTATACTTCGTCTAACTCTTTCAGAATATCGTCCTTTTTCCAATAGGTCTGCTAATATTCTTGCCATCCCTTGTTCTAAGTCCTCTTCTTTAGATTCCATTATATTTTGGAATCTTAGATATGCTGCGGCCTTATCCATTATCCAATATACCAAGGAGTCGTTCATTTCTTTACTCACATTTCTTAATTGCTGACCAACCATTTCCAGGTTCTTTTCCATTTTTTCCGTTCTTTTCTCAACCTCCTTTATTGTTGATTCATTCCTTTCTAGTGCTTGCTGTATTGTTTAAATTTTTTGATCCAACTTTAGGATGTCTAGTTTCATTTCTGCCTTTAAGTTTCCCATCTCTTCTTTTAGTTCATTTGTGTCAGCTCTTGATTCGATATGATTTTTTACCACTATTTCCTGAAGCTTCAGCATGGACTCTTGTAAAGTAAGAAGGGTCGATTGAATATTGGCGTTCGTGATGATAGGTTGTTTTTCTCCACATAAAGTTTCTTCAATTGTCTTGTGCCATCACTGAGGTTGATGGCATTGAAGTTGTTTGTATTGAAGAAGTCTTCTTTCCAGTTTTAAGCGTTGTATTAGTGATGGAGGTCATTTCTTGTAAAATTTGTTTTTGTTTTTGTATTATATTAAATATGTTGTCTCAAATTAACATTCACTATTAAGAAATATCAACTATAAATGGCCACTACGCTGAATAATATGATATGTTACAGGATTAACCTCTCTTATCAATATATATATATTTTCCAGAACACTTTACAGCTAGTTTCTAAATCAAATATCTGGATTTGGAAATCTTAATAACATATCAAATTCCTCTGTTTAAATTTAAATACTATTGACCTGTATATAAATGTTATAGAATCCCAAATCTCAAAATAGTGTTATAAAATAATATTTCAAATACTTACAAATCTAAATATAGATATATCAACCTTACTATACAATAATTAATGAATTAATCTATAATAATCACAATAACAATTATTTAATTCAATCAAATCAATGCCTATAATCAAATATCTATACCTAAATAATTATCACCTCCCTTTTTTATGTGTGTTACAACCAAATATAAACTACAATATTATTAATGTATCAATTAAATATATATAAATTACATTTGCCACATTCAAAAATCAGTTAAGTTGGTGTCAAGAAGCCATTGTTGCAATCCGCAAATTTAAAAGCTTAAAGTGTCTTAATATAATTGTTCAGTTCTTCAAGATTCCTTCACCGAGTGCACCGGAAGTACAGAGCTGCTGAGTAATGTCTCTGATTTCATTATCTCACCACACTTTCCACTGTAGTTGTTTCTCCTTTTGTTTGAAAGTTTAACAAGTCAATTTTTAGATTCAAATAGTCTCTTTAATAAATCTTCTCCACTTGCAACAGCTCCAGTCCAATAATCCAAAAGGAGACTAGTAAATTATTCAGTTTCGTTCGTGGAATATTTAAAGTTGTAATTTAATTCCTTACTTCAAGTCTCCCCCCATCTCAAGTTCGTCCTTCCAATTTTCCCCAAAGTCCACAATTCAAATCCTTAAAAGTTCCCTTAAATTAAATTATTGCTCTCTTCTTCTTTTCTCTCCCCCAATTATCAGTCTCTCAGATTTCTCCGATTCTCTTCTCTGTCCGATCGCTCGCGTCCTTACCCTCTTCCGTCTCACGAGCTCTTTTGCTTTCGCCGCCACTCGTACCTGCTTTGGCCGCTGTTTTGGGGCTCGCACTCTTCGTTCACCACAGTCTGTCACTCACTCGCTTCCTCTTGTATGCAACAATCAAGGCTTTAGGACCGCCATTGCTGACAGTCTCTTGTTGGTCTCCACAGGGTTTCTCTACATTGCGATAAGAATCACCTTTTCCACACAACTTGAGTCTCCCCACACTGGCGCACTTCTCTACAAGATGTGTGCACCCCTAAGGGTCACTCCAACAGCAAGAGGAGATAGCATGAAACACAGAGCGAGCTTCAGCACCTCCGTTCACCCATATCTCATCACCGGAAGTCCGGTATTTCTAGTCTAATTAAGAGGATTAGTGAGTGACATGATAGCAATCTTCTAATATTTAAGAAGATGTCACTGAGAAGAAGGAGTCAACCTATTCTCCAAAGCACCTGAGGGCAGGACAAGAAGTAATGGATAAAGTATCAAGGAGAGAACCAACCTAGAATTAAGGAGAAATTTCTTGACAGCAAGAACAATTAACCAGTGAAAGTGCTTTGCCTCCAGAAGTTGTGGGTGCTCTATCACTGGAGGTTTTAAAAAGATTGGAGAGCCATTTTCCCAGAATGGTATAGAATAGGGCTGTCAAACTCCTAGCCCACAAGCCAGGTGTGGTCATGACCATGCCTGGTTTAGCAAAAGGGGAAAAAGTCCAGATATGTCACATGACACTGATGTGAGTTTGACACCCCTGGTGTAGAGTCTCCTGTTTGAGCAGAGGTTGGACTAGAAGATTTCCAAGGTCACTTCCAACTCTGTTATTCTGCATTCTGCATATGGTTTAGAAGGGGCAGGCATTTTAGCACCTGTTGGCTACATATTGCCTCTGATTCCCATTTGGGAGACTGTTGGGGACCTCCCTTGATAAAAGTTGCCAAAATCAGTATCCTTTCTTCCTATTTGGAGATGTGAATAGAACCATTGTAATTTAAGTTCTAAAATATGCTTGGCATCATTTAAAAATATATCTGTATAATGCATACTATTCCAGAAAAACGTTGGACCATCATAGGAATGTCCAGATTGGGGTAATACAAATGAAGAATGAAAAATACAAGTTTTCTGAAATGTTTCAGTTTGAGAACTATATGTTTCTTATCCATCACTTTAAAAAACACCACTTTATTAACCCCTTCATAAAACTAGGATACCCCCCAAAAAATCCTGACTTTGCTTGTGTGTATCATATAAAAGTTTTTTGTAAAGTACCTTTTATAAAAAAAATTAAGTATGCATCTTGGTCACCTAAAGGTCACCCCTAATATATAGTACCGCACCATCAGTTTATAAATATTTGCATTCTAATTATGATGAAAAGCAATCTCACCTTTCTATTAAGTAAATATGGTATTATTTAAGTCATTATTGATATCCCACATATCCAAAATGAATTTGGAAAGTATTACAAATAGTAGATAACTTGATAGAAAAGAGAATTCCAGTTCTCAATGTTATTGTAACTAAACTGTATGGGAGGTTAAACTTTCTCAAACTTTCCATCTAGTAATAAGGACCACATGTTTCAAATTCTCAGCAACCAAATTGAAAATTGATCAATTTTTGAAATTCTGCAATATTCCATGTGGAAATTAGTGGTAATTGCCTATAATATAATCAATATACTTTTTGACGTGCCAGTAAGGTATTCTGAATTATCCTGATGATATAAAATTATTAAAAGTATTTGGAGTATATAGTATCAACTCATATCACTGAAAGGTGTTTCCCAATGTTTATGCTCAATCTGTTTTGCTAGAAATAAAATAAATTGCTAATTTTTTCAGTCTTGATATGCATATTTTTCTTTATATAAGTTGACAACTATATCAAATTAAACAGCCTTGTGAATACAGGTACCTCTTGACTTAAGACCACAATTGGGACTGGAATTTCAGTTGTTAAACAATGTGGTCATAAGTCAAAGTCTACCTCTGGTACAGAAGTCTAACATTTAACTATAGAGATAGACACATACATATGCACATGCTCAATGTGACATAGTTTATATACCAGTTTAATTAGGTTTAAGTAAACACTGTCCACAGTAAACTCAATTTTGCATCAGTAGTTTCCCTGAAGAAAGATATTGGGATGAGCATCCTTCATGATTTCAGAAGCAGTGACATAAGATCAAAAGCATCCAAGTAACGTAAAGGTAGTTGATTGAAATTATAGGAATAATAAAATAGATCCACTTTGACTACGATAATAAGGCTGCTGATCAGATTTAAGTGGCATTTCTGCTTTTTGTGAAACTAAGATAGACTTTAAAGTGAACCAGAAGGTGATACTGTAAATATCACTTTTTGATATAAGATGAGAAACAGTTTGGTCTGTAAATGAAGGAACAATTAAGAAGCATTTTATCATGACATATCCTTTGATTGAAAGGTTTAAGGAAAAATTAACTAGTTCTAGTAAAACTACTGGTATAGCATTTATTGACTGCCATCTTCTGGACAAATGCAAGAAGTACTCAGTTTTGTGTGTGTGTGAACAGAATTTAGATGATTAGCCACCATATTTCTGAATTTCAAGCATTTATATATAGATATAAATTTCTAAATCTACAGTCATTTCTTTTAATTACATAAATATTGTGCTAAAGGCCTATAGGATTTCAAATGATAATCATTATTTTACCAACAAGTTGTGTGAGGACATGTAATGTATGCCTGTATATATAACCTTAGATCCTATATGCTTACCTGAAAAGATTCATTATGGGACCACTTTTAATATACTTGTTTATTCTTTATTGCTGCAGAATTTTGTTCACTTTTTGTTTCACTTTTTTTGACCTCTCTGCAAACCCACTTGCCTTCTTGCCATCCTCCTTTTATAGCATAAGGGTGCTGGTTTCTTTATAAGAGTGAACTACTTGCTACAAAACATGTCTCTGGCCTCATGGGGGAAATCAGAGATTAGGTTGAATTTAGAAATAGGGAGCAAATCAGGTTATAAGAGGACGGAAAACAATGATGGCAGAGGAGATAGCCCAGGGGCATAAACAATAATGGTTTGTGCACATTAGCCTCAAGTGGCCAATAGGTGCTGGATTGTTCCCACTTGGATGGCTATCTGGCTGCAGCCCTGACAGAATAATCTGTAAACAATGTTCCTTTCTCTGTCCACAAATCTTAAAAGTTGTCAGGATTGATACACTCCAGTGTAAAGTATGTCAGATTTCACATACTTTGGAATTGCTGAAGGATAGTGCCAACTTAAGGTTTACAGACTAAAACAGTTAAGGATTGTCATTTTGTGAACAAAGAGTAATGTCGACCTGTACGTGTAAATATGTTTTCACTTAATGCTCTGCTGGGTGAATGTATTTCTATTTCTTATCACCGTGTACCCATAATGGGGTGGGGGTGGGGGATATATATTTGTGAAAGAGCTGTAATCCTTCAAATATTACTTCAATTGGTCAAGTTGGCTGGAATCTCTGGGAGCTATAATTTAGCCAGCGTAAATATTCTTTACCATTCAACTTCAGGATATGCTGTAGATATTAGCATTTTTCGTAAGACTGGTTATCAAACCAGTAGATGGTACTGTTGCATCCCCTTGCAGGGAATGAGCCTCACTGACATGTACACTTGCTAATGGGAAAGTATAATTGCTATTAAATTTATTTACCATGCATTTATACACACATTTATACTGAGGTAAGTCAATCTGAATTTGTATCAATTCATTCTTTTCTTATGATAATCCCGAAACAGTTACATGCAGTAACAACAAATAGGAAGGGGGAATCTCCATAAATATAAGACAGACATATATACAAAAAAAGATTGAGACATATAATTCCTCAAATTCTTCATTAAAAGTTAAATCAATCTCATAATGCTATATCAAAAAACTGAAACCAAATACATGTCAACTATAGTGACATATAGAAATTTATCCTACACAATTCATTTATAAAACAGGAAAACCAGGTTTCTATTTTGCTCAGTACAGAGCAGAGGTGGTATTCAGCAGGTTCTGACCAGTTCTAGATAATCGGTAGCGGAAATTTTGAGTAGTTCAGAGAACTGGCAAATACCACCTCTGACTGGAGATTTTACAGCTTCCTTCCCCTGCCACGCCCACCAAGCCACGCCTACAGAACCAGTAGTAAAAAAAATTGAATCCCACCACTGGTACAGAGCTATGCTGTAACATGTTTGTACTGCAAATGAAATTGAAATTGAAAGTAAATACAATAGTTAGTTATGTGTTTCTATTAGAGCACACCTTACACCTCTGCTGCACAAGTTGCATTGCTTACTAGTTTATTTTTGGGCCCAATTCAAGGAATTGACATCAACCCCTAGATAGTATGGGACAGGCTTATTTGAGGGACTGCCTCTTCCCAATTTAATCTTCACTTTCCACCACATCCAACAAGATGGGCATATTACTGTTCCATTGTCTAGGGAGCTACATTTGGCAGGCCCTAGATGGTAGCCCTTTTTTCGTGTGGTGCTCACATTGTGTAATCTTCTCCCCACCAGAGATGAAATCAGCTTTAGTATTTCTCATCTTCTGAAGGGCCTTCAAGACCTGGTTCTCAAGATCTGGTTATGCCAACAGGCCTGGGGACCTCAGGGGATGGATTAACTCATGAAGTGTCTCCATTATTATAAATATTGCCTAGTATTTTATGTTCTCTTAATTCTGCTTTTATAGTTTTTAATGTTTTTAATAATATTATATAAACGTTTTAGGTAATGATTGTTCTATATTTATTTATGTTTTGGGTGGTTGTACCCCCAGAGTTACTTTCTATGAGATGAGTGGGCATATAAATTTGAACAATCAATCAATCAAACCCTGGAAACAAACCCTGGGTGATTCACAGTATAAACACAGAATAGCAACTATATGATCCAAATAGAAAGATTGAAACAAGATGTGGAATCCGGCCAGCAATAATAAAAAATGTCATACACCCAGCAAGGGTCTCCAACCAACCTAGTTCAGAGCATGAAGAGGAGCCAGGTCTTTAAGGCCTCCAGGAACACCATCAGGGTGAGAGTCATTTAGCCCTCAAGGGGCACCTCGTTCCAGAGGGTAGTGCTCCAACATAGAAGGCGCACATCCAAAGCCCCAATAGATTGCACTGCTTAATCAAAGGAACTCAGAGTGTGTGCCACTCCTTCCAGATCAGGCCACCTAGGCAGCCACTACAGGAAATAACCACATCAGGCTTTATATATCATAACCAGCACCTTGAATCACACTTGGAAGACATCTGGCAATCACATGGGTATTCCAAGGCATGCCTATCACAGTCCATGCATTTGCACACTGGACTAGTTGAAGCTTCCAAGTGGCCTTCAAAGGAAGTCCCATGAAAGTGTGTTACAGTAAACTGAGCCATGAAGCGATTAGGAAATGAGTAATACCTGAAAGACCTCCGATTCTAGGAAATGAGGCATCTATTCTGTTGAGCTAGGCCTGAGTGGCTTCCTTCCCAAGGAAACCTTTATTTCATCTTATGTAAGTGTGACTATATTCTTGAAATCTCTCCATCTGGATGGAAATCATTTGCAGCAAACAGGCATTCTCTTTTATGGACTTAGCAAACAGGCATTCTCTGCTGTTTACTAAGTGCATAAAAGCAAGCAAGAGAGTTATTTAGGGCACAATCTATGCAATTAACACCTTTTGCTCATTGAGTGCTGTGCTATGTAGAGGTTTTCCTTCCTTCCCATGATGTGACATAACAAGCACTTTCTTTTCGACTGACTGCTTACTCATGATTTATTGAATAAACAATTGACTGTGTTCATCCATACATTAAACCAAAATGAAACGATCCATATTTTAGGTTTATGTTTTGGTTAAGTTCCTTGCCATAACATTCAATATCTAATTTGGTGGCCTGTAGAAAGTTTACATTTTATTTCCTTTTTATTTTTTAGCAAACTGTTTGTGATATAAGGCCAAATTGTGTTGGCTGGATAGTGCAGGAGATTCCAGATGCCTTTTCAATGAGAAAATGAGGGAGAAAAAACTAGTTCCCTAGCAAAATTAATTAGATTGGAAGTTAAACTACTCAGTTGAGACAAATTAATCTTTAATGTAAGTGGTAAGTTGACATACACTTAAATGTGGAATGCATTAGACACAGCTGTGTTCTAGTCTCTTCATTTTATTATTTTAAAAAACTCTACAGCATACATTTCCTTAAAAGCCTAAACTAATTGTCTGCCTCTCTTTTAAAACTCAAGAAATCTTTTCCCAAAGTAAGCTTCGTACCATGTTTAAACCAATGTCCTAAAATACAGGAGAAAAAAAAGAGCTTATTAGCTAGTGTAATATTTTATGTTATTGTTATTATTACGTTTTTACCAGTTACAACTTTATTTAACAAAAATATAGTGGTTAAGTGTTAAGGTGCCAGAATAGAAACCAGGCGATGATGAGTTGTAGTTCCATTTTAGGCATAACGACTGGCTGCGTGATTTTGAGCTACTCATTCTCTCTCAGCCTAGGGTGTCGGGCTCAGCTGAGAACCCAAACCAATGGACTGATATTTGGTTGATCTGCGGAAAAATGCTAGGAAGGAAAAAAAGAGCATATACAGAGACACATTTTAATTTTTCAACGCCTAGCCCTAGTGTGTTTTATTTGATCAGTAGAAAAAATGCAATAGTTATTAGTGGCCAGATTCCCAATATATAACCAATCAAATAATTCTGACTGCTGTCTCCAGCTCGCTCTCTTGTGCACCATTATGCTATTCTCATTTATAACACTATACTTCAAATAAATCATTTCTGCCCAGAAGACGAATTAATGTCACAAACTTTGTTGATCTCTCTGGTTTCTATTTTTATTATTTTAACTGAGGAAATTGAGAAAATGTTCTACCAATCCTGTTGAACCATATTCTATTTTTCTCCCGCCTCCTTTCCCCTCTTTTCTATTTATTGAACTTTGGAAAATATGCATATAATGCGAAACAGGTATTTAATTGTAGTATTTTGCATAATATTAGAAATATTTTAATATTTTAATAGCATATAAAAATAGCAGTTCTGCTTATGTCCTGCATGGAATTAAAGAGCTGAATCGAAAGTTGTTAAGACCATTTCACAACATGGTAATTTTCTTCAGAGGCATTAGCTATAATCATGTTATCTAATAAATAGAAATATATCAATTTGACTTTGTGATGGTGGGTAATTAACGCTGAGCATAGAGTTAGATCTAATTAGATCTTACTCATTGTGTCTATGTTTTTTTGAGTTAAATATTCCTGAATTTTTACATTCCTGAAATATTTCTGAATGTGAATATTCCCCCACCCCACCCACATGTATGAAAATGAGTAGCAAGGAGGGGTTGTAATTTTTTCAGTGAGCCACAAAGGATTAGGTGGAGTAATTTCTGAGGTGCAGAAGCATTTTGAACGTACATCCAACTTTCTTGAGATATACTGCAGACATGATGCTAAATATATTGTATATATTACTACAATATCTATTCATTAGACTTATATCCTGCTTTTCCTCATTTGAGTTAAAGGGAGGATATATAGCATCCCTTTCTTCAAATAGTTTCTTCTGAAACTATTCCAAAACAACTACAGATAGTCCTCAACTTATAACCAAAATTTCTGTTGCTAAGGGAAACATTTATTAAGTGAATTTTGACAATTTTATGACCTTTCTTGCTGGAGGCAACAGATTCTGTTAGGATTTTTCAATAAAATTGTAGATAACACCAATACAAAATGTCTTAATATGAATTAAATTCTTTTCCTGACAACCAACTGTTGTTTCTTCAATATGAAACCAGGTTTCCCTTCCAATAACCATGTAAATAATGCTGTATAATCCACCCAACCACGCAGTGGGGTAAATTCTGTCTATAGCTCTTCACTGTTCTTTTAGATTAATTCAGCTTGCAAGAAAGTATAGTCTTAAAACTTAATCTTAAAGCTAGAATCCAAATTTTCCAGAAAGTTTTGAAGAACTTTCCACATAGCAAATATTTTACCCATTAAATGCTGGCTTACTTTTCACCATTTATTTGTTCAGAAAGGAGACAATGTGTAGGAAAAAGTGGCCCACCAGCTTGCTATCCAGCACACTGTAAGCTTGATTTTTAAGAGTCTTCTATATACTTGTTCATAATTTATTCTTGATTTCAAGAAGAAGTGAAGTAAAGTTACATAGTATCCTAGTATGCCTCTGTAATGCCGTGATTAGAATACTGGCCAATGAATTAGGAAGACTGCCCATGGTGTGCAATCTCTGGTTCTTACATGAAGCTCCAGAGGTAATTGTCTGATAGCTAAACTGGGCATCCAGTTATGAGGTCACTGCTGTACCCCTGTAGAAGTTTTGCATATAATTATGTGGGTTGTGTGTTTATGTTTTCTTCTTTTTGTCATGTTCTCATTATATGCTATGGACTAAATAATGGAAAAACTCAGTTTCCAATCTCTTCTCGATCATAAACCACACAGACACACGCACACAGAGACACACACTAGCACACCTGGGCATTCTAGTGCAAGACCTATACTTATGTGGATGCTCCAAATGTAAGCCACGGCTTTTGTGATCAGCCATGAAAGTGAGGAAAAGTCAGGGGCTGTACTAGGTCAAGATGTCTAATGTGGCTTACAGACTGCATTCAGGACCCAGCATCCCATCCGTATGAGTGTCAACAGAGGACAGTATGAGAGGAAACATGAAAAGCTACATCGTCACACAAATGGTGAAAAATACATCTTTTTGTCAGAATCTGAATGCAAACATGCAAAAGTTTATTCCTCTGGGATTGTATCACTGCACACATGTCATCATTTAAACATCACTGTGGTTTTCTATGGACAACATTGCCTATTTATAGCCCACAGAACCATTTTTAAAGAGGGAAGCCTGGGTTTGGCTCCTTGTTTGCTTTTTGAGGACTCAGTTTAGGAGAGGTTAAGGGCCAAAATGGACAACTTAGGCCTGGCAGAATCTTAAGGTGCTTAATTCATCCCTTAAATACTGTTATGCCAGACCCAGTTTGCCTTTTTTCACTTTCTTAAAAGAGGGAAGGAAGGAGAACCCTCCACTTTGGTGATAAGTCCAGATAAGTGACTAACAAAGTGTGATTCCAGATTAGTAGTAAAGTTACTAATCCACTGTAGAAGTATGTTATTGGTACATGTGCTCAGTCTCAGAGTTTTAGAGAATTGAATGATGTCTCCAAAGTTAAAATGACTATGAGAGATAGTTAAAAATGAATGTACCATATTTCAAAAGATAGTAGATTTATATTTATCTTTCTGAGTCTGGGAGCATTTTTAAAATTTTAGAGGATGCTATTAGTGCTTCACAAAATGAGCTCTCATGGGCTTTGGCCTATTTACAGCAATTGCGTTGTTGCCTATGGCCAATTACAAAGACTCATTTTCAAAAATCAAACTAACAAGATTGCTTCTTAGTAGCTCTTCTTATCCAGGATGTTTGGGAAACAAAGTTCAATAATTGAGCATCATACAAATGAAGCAATGAATGAGCTAATTAATTTGTTTCTTTCTTTTACCTCTATGGTCATGTAGATGAATGTATGTACATGTTGGTAATTTTTCCCAAAACAGCTACGATTATCATTTAATTTTAAAAACTCACATTTTAAACAAGACATCAAGACTTTTACTTTTTAGAGGAAATAACAAACCCAAAAGGCCCTTGATTTTAAAATAATTTGACTGTGATTAAGGCAATTTCTTTGATATCTATTTAGTCAATGTAACACTAAAATTCTTGTGTCTGTAATTTTTAACTGGGTGAAACAATGAATCTTGGGGCAAAACCACTTCAACCAAGTGGGCTAACTTATAGAATGTGTTCAAAATATCTGACTGATGATTGCCATGAAATTGAAATTTGGAAAATGTTATAAAACATTTTATGAGCATTTAATGACATAATACAAAATGTCATAAAACAATTCCTTTGGTCAACCCCTGATATTTGTCTACATATGCAGTTCAAATTGGGTCTACTTTCAAAGAAGACACATATCTGACTATCTCCCTGAATTTTTGAGAACTGACATTGTTGAAGGCATTGAGAGTCTGATAAGGAAATATCGTTAAATGATCAGCCAATGGGTCATGGGTTATCTACTATCATTTAAAATCCTCTGACTGTCCTGCAATTTGAGTGCCTGGAAATGAATCTGACATCTTTTCAGTACAAGAAAGTATTGCTTCATCTAAAGGTGTCCCAAAGTCAATGTTGACATTTCCAGAGTCAAAAGTTTATGACTTAAATCCAACACTTTTTCCAGATGGAAATTAATAAATGGATTTCATTTATTATTCCATTAATAAATGGAATAAATAATAAATAAATGGAAATTCATAGCAAAAACTATCAGAATGT
This sequence comes from Pseudonaja textilis, assembly GCF_049901715.1. NCBI lineage: Eukaryota > Metazoa > Chordata > Lepidosauria > Squamata > Elapidae > Pseudonaja > Pseudonaja textilis. The sequence goes on from NC_141992.1 coordinate 150,808,141, forward strand.
CAGAATTTGGCCTTTTGTATGCAAGTTGCCCTAAGTTGGCCATTAATTTATAACTCACAGATATCTCTTATAAATTCCATGATATATAAATTTATATCAAAGAATTTGCAAAACTGAAGCTTGGAAGACATAAAGTAAAAGTATTCCTAACACAGAGGAGAGCCATAAAGGGGGCATATCTATCAGATTCTCCTGCACTGGGTTATTTTCTTTTTAAATTAATTTCAAATATGGTAATCCTCTGCTATGTAGTTTATGAAATGTTAATTATTGAGCAAAAGATTAATATCTCATCATGGCAGACTTAAGTTTGCAACTCTCCAGCTCTATAAAATAGCATTTCCTGAGTCCTTTAAAAGTCTTCTCTTTCTTCCTAAATTTAAGTGAACAAACAGAAGTTATAAACCAAAGAGAGTCATCCTTGGAAACAAGTGCTTAAGGATTTTTCTCACCCCCTACAAACATGTATATTTGTTACTGTGGTATTTGCCAGTTATCTTGTCTAATGGTTGGCACAGCAGTTCAGATCCCATTGTAGCCATTAGTGACTTTTCAATCCCGCCATCAGCACTTGTATAGTTTTTCCTGAGTAATTAGTCAGCACATTTCTTAATGCCCAGGAACAGGTGCATAGGACTAAAGTCCAATCTATTCAAATAAACATAATAAAGAGCATTAAATCTCAATCCAATTTAGGTGACATGGAGGGATACCTGCTAAATAGAGCAGTCAGAGGTGGGGATTTAAAACAAGTACCAATGGATTGTAATATTTTGACCCACAATTTAAAAGAAAGGTTCTTAAAAGTCCCTTTATGAAGGAAATACTGCATATATTAGCAGGAACTGAATAGTAGTTGACTGTGAATTTCATAGGACAACCGGATAACTGGAGTGCAGCCATTTGTGCTCAATATGGCTTCTCCATAATGGAGATGCCCGCTCACAAGAAAGGGAAAGGAAGTCCTACTTCTGGTAATGGCTGAGAAAGATGGAAAAGCCTTTAGAAACATCCATCCAGGGTCTTTCCTGTTTCTTTTCATGGCATTTTTAATCATTCTGAACACCAATTCCATTGTCCTGATCAGCCCTGAGACCAATGATGTCAATGTGTACCATCAACATCTTGGTCAAAAGTGAACAGTACTTTACCTAGGCATGTTTTCTAACTGACAACCCCAGGCATTTTTTTTGCTCAAGGGAAATGAGGGCACCTACGCCTTTTTCATAGCTGCGGCTGCTGAAGAGCACAGGAATCAAAGTCTCCAGATTGTACTTTACATGGCCATGGGGGCTTGGAATGATAGGACCAACCCTTCTGAAGAATATCCAGTTTGAAAAAGCTATCCTCACATGTAAGGCATCCATATTCCTTGCGTCCATATTCTTTGCAGTAGGCTCTTATGTAAAGAATGACTATTGTGTTATAAAAACGTGAATGTTAACCATCTTTTGTGGTGATAAGTTCAAATGTCATGCTAAGTCATGATTGGTTTAATTTAACATTTTAAATTTGAGGTCATCTGATTCCATATTTTGGCAGTTTATATAAAATTAAATTAAAAATATTACATACCAAAAAATAAAAGATATGGCTGACTAGAAGACTGATTCATAATATAGAAAACTGAAAAATACCTGAACCCAAACCAACAAAACCTATGCAGAACCCTGAAGGAGCTCAACCAACAAGTCTACCCCAAGGCCTTGGAGGAGAACCAGATTTCCAACAGTTTGAGAAAAATCAACAGAGTGAGCAGTATGGAATTCTGGGGAGATATCATCCATAAAGCATTATTATGTGTGTATGTGTGGGGAGATGCTGATGTGCTACATGTCCCAGAATCCTTTGGGACTGAATGAGTAATAAATACTATAAAAGAAGGAACTGACTAAGTATATGAGAAATTGTTTTGGAAAAATAATCCTGTAACAATTGTGAGAATTTTGCTTCTTTCGAACAGTGCTTCTTCAGAGTACTTTCCCTTTGAGAAAAGCAGTTGTACCTGCTACTAGCCATATAGCTGCCCCCTTTGAAGACTGGTCTTCTGGTCAGAACAGGCCTAATCTCTATATTTAAAAGGTGGATTGTTACATCTTTATATAAGGTTCTCTTACGTTCTAAATAAGATATTTTTTTACTATACTAGAGCATGATAAAGAAGCACAGTCTTGCAATAAGAAAGCAAGTTACAGCTGATAAATATTTCAGGAGTTAATGAGACCTAGTTTTTCATGGCTTCTTAGATCTGGGTCATAGTTTCCATTTTTCATACTGTAAACGTGATCAGATCTTGACAAGTTCTACTTCCTTTTCATGAATCAAAGTTGTGGTCTGTGGAAAGTAGTTTTCAAGAAATGCATGTCAACAATTTTGTTTTGTTAGCTGGGCTTGGGAAAACACTCTATCTCTGTCTGGTTGAATTGTCAACCATCATACAAAGATCTCTTCAAAGATATGCTGATCTCTTGATTTTTTTTACTGGACTGGACAGAGGGAGTGTTAATTTTTCTCTGATAGACATGTTTACAGAAAAACATGAAATGAGAACAGGGCTTCAGAGGAATCCTTCCCATTATTCTTTAGGGAGGAGGAGGGAGGAGGAGAAAAGGGAATTGTCAAAGCAGGTTTATATATGCCTTATAAACAAGAGTTATATTTTATTACTTAAGGCAGGGGTGTCAAACTGGCAGCCCATGGGTTGGATGTGTCACACGCAGAGAAAAAACAAACATCATGTGACAGCAACATGATGCCACAAGTTTGACACCCATGACTTAAGGTACGAAGTGAGATTCAAATTAAAGAATCCATCATCAGGGCACAAGTAAAAGGCTCAGTAATGTCTTAGATAAGCTACCCTACTGATTATTTTTAGATATTTCTCTTTAGTAACCCTGTTCCCTTGTAACTGATAGATATCTTGTTATATTAAGGGTAATTATACTGTGCCTTTTGCTTATGTTTTATAATGATCAAACAAAGAAGAGGGAAGGAGAACATTCCACCTGGATGCAAATACAGTATTAAATTAACTTAGATATATTTCCCAAAGGCTTAGGAATTTCTGCAAGAAATCTTGGAGTCTTGTTGGCGTTGTGCTTTTAAAGTTGTAGCAATGTTTCGGCAGAATCTCATCTGCCATCATCAGGCTTCTGTATAGTGTTCATCTGTGAGTCAGGCTTTTACAGTGGTTTCAGATTTAAATTTGGGGCAGCCTATTGCTGTGCCAGAATGGTTTTTTCTTCATCCTGATTGGTTGGGAGTCTTGGTCTGTGTTTATTGGTCTTGGAGTTTGCTGTGTTCTGCTTGATTGGTGTTTCTAATATCTTCTGTCTGTTTTTTGGCTCTTTTTGTATCTTGATTGGCTGGCAACATTGTGTTACTTTATTGGAGGCCTTTAGTGCAGCTTGGCTCCGAGTAAATGGACAGCTATCATTAGTTAGGAAGCTAGGTTTCATCTGGGTGTCTGGTTGGGGTGTGTTTGAGCTGGAGGTATCAGGGGGGATCTGTTTGTGCCCAGGTGTTTGCCTGGCTTGTGGTGTGGAGATTTTTTTGTTTGTGAGTGCAGGCTTCCAAATGATTGACAGTCTGGTGGAATCATCTCTTCTGTTCATGCTTTATGGTCTTTTTTCAATCTCTATGGCTTCTCTGATAATTCTGTGGCTGGGGTTTTCTATGGTGGCTAGGGTTTTGGTGCCATTGAAGTTGATGCTATGACCTGTGGCTTCCATGTGTTGGACTAGTGAGGAAGTGTGTTCCAGCTTTTTTACTGCATTTTTGTGTTCATCCAGGCGGGTACTTATTCTTCTATTGGTCTGTCCAATGTATGTGGCCGGGCATGATGCACAGGGGACTTCGTATATGCCTTGGTTTTCCAGGTCAATTTTATCTTTGGGGCTTCTAAGGATGGCTGCTATTTTTCTGTCTGTTTTGAAGGCAGTCTTGATGTGATGTCTGTGTAGTATCTTACTAATTTTGTCTGTAGTATCTCTTATGTAGGGCAGGACAGCTGTTCCATAGGTCTGTTCATCTTCTGGGTCTCTATTATGTCTCAGTGTGTTTTTGTGGATCAAGCCGGTGATTTTGCTTTTGTGGAAGCCGTTGGCTGTCAGTACTTTAGTCAGGGTGCATAGTTCAGTCTTAATGTGTGTCTTGTCTGCCAGGCGTTTGGTTCTAGTAATTAGTGTTTTAGCCACGGAGTTTATCTGTGCTGGGTGGTGGTGGGATTGGGTGTTGAGGTAGTAGTTAGTGTGTGTTTTCTTCTGGTATACAGTGTGTCCTAGTGTGCCATTTGTGTTTTTGTAGATTAGTACATCTACGAATGGTAGTTGTTTGTTTGTTGCTGTTTCCATGGTGAACTTGATTTTGGTGCTGTTTAGGTGTGTTAGGAAATTGTTTAGGTTTTCTTTTCCATGGGGCCAAATCACAAATGTGTCATCGATGTATCTTAACCATAGTTTGGGTTGATAGGAGTCCTAGCATGTCAATTGAAACTCATTCAAATGCAGAGGAAGAAAAAATGGCTGCAATTTGAATACTGATAGAATGTAATTTTAAGTGATGTTTAAATATCACAGTGTCCAGTAATTACTAAATAAAATTATCATTTTTGTGTGGAAATTTAAAGTCTGTATTACAGAAAAGTACAAACTTTGTCAGTTTAATAATTCATTATTTTGCATGTGGACTAGAGCGACATCACATTCATTGACAAAGGAGCTCTAGGCAAATTTTTCCACAAGGCGTCAGTCTCTCAGTGTTGCACCAGCACTTTTTTCTAATGAGAGAGATCAAATGTTGACCTTCTGCTGTCAAGGAAGCAGCTATTAAAATGCTTTATTCATTCAAGTGGACTTCTGCAAAAACAACCTTTTGCCAGCTGGCAAAATTCATTTGAACTTGTCAGTTAATAGAGTTCCTCTCCAGAGTCAATAGCTTTCAGCCAGGTTTTTGTAGCATTCTTACAATGTTTCTTTGGCTCCTTTGGACTGATCAGACAAACCAGTTTTTCAACTCCCACTAACACCTTACACAAGCTCGGAAGTACAGGATCAAGTACATAAATGACAGTTAAGAAAAGGAAAGAGAAAGACGAGACTAAGGTATACACAGAGCGGGGAGGGGGAAAGAGAGAGATGCATTTTGGTTTCTATATTATTATATATTATCTATTCTTCATACAGGGCTCAGGCAATGGGATTTTAAGCAATTGTGTCTGCCTCTAAAATACAGCCTTATGTTGATCCTGCTTTTTGCTTTGCATGTGTTTTTGTGCATATAGATTATCTAATATTATGTGAAATTCAACTGAAAGAAACTGATGTTCTACATTTGTAATAATGAGACTGGTTTTTCAATTCAGTTTGCATACATTTAGGTTAAAAATAGTGCTTATTGAGGAGTATTGCTTATTTGAGTGCCAGGAATTGGCAAGTAATTGCAAATATCTACAAATTTGAGGAAGAAGTTATAGATTTTTCGAATATGTATATCTGAATTTTCTTCCTAAATTATGATCTGGTTTTAGGCTTTTTCCATATAGCCATACTATTTCTGCATTACTAAGAACAATATTTTTTCAGGAGTCAAGGGATGTACATGGCATAGCCATTATGCTATTAAATAACCACTGTCTGAGCACTGTCTGACTAAGAGGCTAACTCAGTGTTCTTCAATGTCTTGGATTATTATTGGCACCATTAGGAGACAGGAAATGGAATGGATCAGAGAATTAAAGTGCCATCAAAACATATCCCCAGTGCATCTTATTCTTCTTGCAATGTTCACTGGAACACTTAATAATATTTCAGGATGACATTCTGCAAATGTGTGTGTGTACGCGCACACATACACACACACACACCTGATATTAGACTCATTTGTCAACTTTTCCTTATTTCTAAAGAAAGGTGCTAAGTAGCCATTAGGCTTCTCAACATAAATGAAATACATTTAAGAATTTGTCTCTTTCTCTTCTTTAGGAGAAGACATTTTCAGAATGAAAAAAAGAGATACAACAGAGGAAAAAATGGTTTTCTCAACTGGTTCTGGAAATTCCTCCCTGCATAAACTATCCACACAGATCATCCCTTTGGAAATGCCATAAACTGAACAAAGCTTCTAATCTACTTAAGGGGACAGATATGGGTATAAATGGATATTGTTCACTGGATACAACCCCATAAAGTAAAACAGCTCCCTCTGTGGGTTTTTCAAGAGGCTTTCTTTTAGTCAATACAATTCATCTGTTAACTGAGACAGCAACACTAAGGAGAGTGATGGTCAACAGTTTAGCTTCTTTCAGGTTTAAATCGCCATTACCAAAGCAACTTTATTCAATTTCCCCATCAACCAGCAGAAAAGGGCCTGGATTGTAGCCACATTTCTGGTGATGTAATGGAAAAGGGCCTCATAATAGGACATGCAAAAGGGGTGCTATTTTGTTCTGAAAACTGAAAAATCAAACCCTGGTTTTAATTTTGTACTTTGGTTTCTCATCCTATATTAGTACAAGCTTCATTACCACTAGATGGTGCTCCATCTTCTTGAGGAGAAAATAAGCTTTGTATTGGATATTTAGAAGCAAACCTTATTAATAGAGTTCATGTGGGAATGAGAAGAAGATATAGCCCATTAACAAGTACTATTGGCATTAGGACAGTTTTGTTGCAAATGCTTGGATCTCCTCTGAAAGAGGATAATATAACAGGGAACACCCAATGATGATTTAGAGATTTTTTTAATGAAAATTTAAAGGAAGATTTTAATGTAAAGGTTTCAATTAACCATCCTTAGAAATGAAGGGACACAGAATGCCTCCCCTTCAAGACAGTATTTTCTTAAGTATTTTCAGCTTTGGGAATAAATTTCTTCAGTTTTATCTGTTCCTAGTTAAGAATTCCCATATGTTTTCAGAAAACAGCTCTTGCCCTTTCTAATCAGCATTTGCATTCATTGAGTGGAGAAAAGAAAGAAGATGGAAGAAGTATTAGGAAAAGCTAAGGATGCAGGACAACTATACAAATTGCAGGTCAACTTCCTTAGTTGGTTGCTGTCCATACCTGTTGAATTTTGATTCCTATAATTCCCAGCCAAGAATGCTGTGGAATTGGAGAATAACAAATTAATTACTTTGTGGTGGATATAGAAACAATCCCATTATGTTCAATATTTGTACAAACCTATAGATTCAGAAGTGTTTTGGGAAGGAACACCACTATTTCAGTCTTGAGGTAAAGGAAGTATCAGAGAAGTTCCTTTAGTGCCTAAGTGTACATTAGTATCATCATTTAATAAAGTAACTAAATGCACACAAAAACTTTCTGATATTAGATACTTTGGATCTTATTCCAGATTATCTCTTACTTTTGATTTGGACTGACCAACAATTTTTCTGATTCCAAGTACTTAAATGCCTGGAGGTTGATCCCATTGGGAGCCTGATCTTATATAACTTTGGAAGCCTCTCTTGTTATATAACTTAATCCAAATATGAGATACATCAAGATGGTTGAAGCCAAGGGCAAGAGTAAATTGCAGGTGTTATACCATAATCTAATCCACTTTGCTCAGCAAAGCATCTGAATATGCTGATATTGCATATAGTCCACACATGCAGTTGGACATTTTCATAGCGATAGTCCTACTACTGGTGAAGAACACCGATTTTGTGAAGATTTTCCATCTATAATTATTACCTTACTATTTTAATAATAAACCATAATTAAATACTGAAGAAACTGCCATTCATTTTATCCCCACAACAACGTTATGCTTTAAAGTTACCCAAGACAATTCATGGCTGAAAGTACATTTGTTCTTGGGTTTCTCCAGTCCCAGTTCAACAAGACAATTTTTACTCTACATTGGTTCTCAGATTCAGTGATTTGTAATCTGACTATATCTTGTCTCATTACTGTTGTGGCCTCTGTTTCACCCAGGATCTCCCCTTTCTTTTTCTTCAGTTCATTCCATAAAATAATACCATAAGATGCTCCCTTTGCATGAACCATTTATTTCAAAACATAAAGACTGTATTGGTCACATTTCTGAAAACATGTCTGTATAATTATGAAATGGTGGGTTTTGAGAAAGTCTATTTAAATATGTTTATTGTATTTATGAAATTTATTGGGATCTAATTTAAACAATTGTGCCAGATACAAAAAAAACCAGGTGGAGTTTTGATCGCACCATTGCAGTGCTATCTTGGACACTCCTTAATCAAATGACTCATTTTCAAGGAATCACAAAGCATTAGAAAAAGATGCTTTCAACCATGTTAGCATGAACAAAACAGCTCTCTTTGAACAGGCAAAGCAGCCTTATACTGTGTAAGGGAAGTTAGTCTGTAAAGACAGCCAGGGAGAGCTTTAGAGACAGCTGGGCAGGCTAAGCAATGGATATGGCTTCTCTGTCATTTTGAAAGAGCTGTTTTGTTCATGCTAGCATGCTTTCCAACACCCCTCTTTTAAATGCTTTGTGCAGTTGTTCCATTTATCATAATCAGAATTTGGTAGTAGCAAATTAGAATCCTTTATATAGTAATGGTGAAACAGCCTTCACTTAGCTAAGAGTAACATAGTGTAATTTAGTCCTAGCATAATTAGGAAGCCAAGTTTCATTTTATTAATTCAACTTTTAACACAATATTTTAATATGAACTCAATACATATGTGCAATATGAAGAGGAAAAACTTTGTAGATCCATCATTTATTTTTCCTTTTCCTAGAGCAAACTACCATATTTCTCACACCCTTTCTCCCTCCCAAGATTCTAGTCAAGGTGTGAAGTTTCTCATCTTTTCATTCTTTCCAAAATAGACAATAAAATGGCATCTGGGGGCTGTTCATTTCCTGATCGTACATCTCCAGAAGGCCAAAAGTACCATAACCATTTGTGCTACAGTGAAGCAAATTTGCTGTTGTTATGGTAATTCATTTTGCAAACAGGGTATTCTATTCCAGAGCTCCTGTTTATTGCTAAGGGTGCCCATCTGGATCTTATGCTCTTGTTTATGCCAGTGAATTAACTTTACCGTAGATTGTTCATTTGTCACTCCAAGAAACAGTAGCTTCAAACGTGAGAGATGGAGAGACAACGCAAACAGATGGTACTTAAGAATCAACCGGGGAGGGGGAGGGCAGCTGCATTAAATAGGGATTGTCCTGTTGGTTATAAACAGTGTCTGGAAGATGATGGATTAGACTTGCCAACTAGATTATGCAAAATGTCTCATCTCACCAACAATTTTGCAGCTTTTCAGCACTCCTCTGTGCTGTGTTATATTGGACATTTTTCAAGGTTTATTTTGAAAACTCAAACATATGCCATTTAGAAAAAGGCCATTTCATTTCATTAAAAAAAAATCTGAAATTATATTTTCCTTTAGAAAGGGAATATCTCTTTTCTTTCTTCTCTCATCATTATTGTTTTGTCATCTGAAGACTATATTAAAGAAGATTGGTTCTGAGTTAGGATAATTAATATGACTCTAAATATTACTGAAATTCTTAAATAAGTACAATATTGAATGTTTGCATTTTTTTTACTGACCATATTAATGTTCCACATTTGTTTTACTTGGGCAACTGGCAAAGGAATGCTTTATATAACTAGTAAAATAAATGCTCATCTATACACAGAATAAGAAAGTATCAGTAATTCATTTTTAACTTATTCCAACTGAGTGGTTTTTGTTCCCTTCCCATTTGTATTTAAATGTAAAGCTTTGTTTAAAAGGGGATATTGAAAAATGGAGAATTAACTGTATTTTCCATATTGAGAAACTGCCTTACTTAATATTACTTATAGCATATATTATTTATATGAAGTCATGATATCTCCATTAATGTTCAGCAGATCATTAAGCTGACAGCATGCTCCCTAAAACAAAATTTATTTGATGAAAGTAGAATTTCATGCTGGGTAAAACCTAATGAGAAAGGATTGACATTTGAAGGAAAAGTCAAAGAGATTTAGATATATGTGTAAGACTAGTATCAAGCTGATCTATCATCATTAGGGCATAAAAATCTACTTGCTGATTTCTTGGAAACTTTTTGGATTTGTCTTCTGTCTATTGATATCTAAATGAACTGTAGGGATGCTGTTTGGCTTAGCTTATATAAAGCCTTTCATTGGTGGTTCTTTTCAGCTTTGGGCCAACATTCATACTTTATTAGAATAACAGAACAGCATCACATCACAAAGTTTATTTCAGAGAAAGTAATGCAAATATTTTATCAGTGCTGCTGTTAAATACAGATAGATTTTCTGCTCCTTTGAGATGATCCTTTCTCACTTGGATTAGTACATGAAAATGGAAATAACAGACAAATTTTGCAAGAAATTAGTACTGTTCTTGGTTATTTCTCCAGTGAGTACTTTTTAAAGGAAACCTCTATTAAAATTATTACTGCATGAGTGCCTAGATCTGGGTAAAGAGTCCCTTGAGTCAAATTTAACTCCTGCTGATTAGATAGGCATTGGGGATGTAGTGATCATGGGAAAAATAAGGAAATGGTTTCTACTTATTTTTTCAGAAGCTCTCTAGGCAGACGCATAAGAAATGTAATCGTTCAAAGAAATATATATGTGGAATTATGGTAGTCCATTTTGTGTTCAGCAGCCTGTGGGTTTTCTGTTATTACTAAATTAAAACTCCAACTATCTCTTCACATTGACTTTGCTGGATGAGAGTTAATGGAATTCAGCAGAGAACCAGAATTTATCTATGCGGTCTTTCTTTAGAAATTTTTACATAGTTATTGGGACTAATAGACATCTCTACTGTGAGAGAAGAAAACGTCCTATTCAAGATTGCCAAGATATTCAACAGTATATTTATTTATAACATATTATTGCTTTTATATTCTGACTTTTTATTTGCCCAATATCTCCTTTCTCTACTTTTTGCATGCTAAGAAATTTGGGCTAGTCCTCTTCAAAATATTTATCATTATCCCCATCTTTCAACCACAAGTTATTGCAGTATATCCCAGTCTTATGTAATGTGGATCTCCTTATTATGGTTTACAGGTAGTCCTCGAGTTACAATCGCTCCTTCATTGATCATTCAAAGTTATGTGGTACTAAATTTGCACCTGGACCCTGAAGTTGCAACCATTGCATCAAGTCTGTAATCACATGATTGTGATTTGGGCACTTGGCAACCTACTTGCATTTATGATCAGTTGTTAAGCATTCTGCAATCATATAATTACCATTTGCAACTCTGCCAGTTTCTCACAAGCAAGGTCAATGAGTGTTGTGGCCGCCAGCAGCTAGTGGAGCTGGCAGCAGGGTCGGACAGTGAGGAGTTTGGGGAGGAACCTGGGCCAGTCCTGGAGCCTGAGGAAGGCTCGGACGAGGGCTCTGTGTCAGAGGCAGAGATGGGGCCAGGGCAGGCTGGCAGTTATCAGCTGCCTTCAGAGTCAGATAGCAGTGAGGCAGGGGAGCAGCTGGAGCCGGTTCCCAGCCTGCGCATGCACAGAGCTTCCAAAAGAAAAGAACATTTATAAACTAAGGGTCAACATCGGAGTAAGGCCACAGGCGAATAGTGAATGGCCCCTCCAATAGGGATTAAAAGGGGAGCAAAAGGGGAGGGGCTTTTTGCAGGAAACAATTCATTCATTTTTTTGCTTTGTTGGAAGCAGTGTGGAGATCTGTCTGTGCATCCCAGAGACTCTGTGCCAAGCCTTTCCTTGTCAGCACTGCATTTGAAAATATTTACTTGGCAGCTCTCCGGGCTAGATAAGGTCTGTGCTCCTACCTAGACCCTTGAAAGACTGTTTGCCAGCCCTTTGGCTGAATGTGGATGCAAGAAATTCACCTTTGTTTAATAAAAGGGGTTTTGCCGGGGCAAAAAGTCTGCTTAGTGCTTTTGGGGAAGCCTAGATCAGAACAATAGGCAAATTGGCAGGGGAGATCAAATTACTTGATAAGCCTGCCCTACCACCCCAGACTTTCTATCTTCACTTGTATGCACCAGGGTCTATGATAATTCACCACAGCCAATTTACCACAGTCAATTTGCCGCGGCCAACTTGCTCCAGCCAACTCACCCTGGGAATAGAGTTACACTAATATGGAAGAAATAGTGGAATAGAATCATTAAAGAAAAGATGCCAAAGGATGGACAAAATGAAAAATAAATAACAAAAATTAACATAATGTTTTAATTATTTTAAAATAATTAAATTGAACTGTTGAATTGTCCTGCAGCCAGTTGTCCATCTCAAGTTGGCCATGGTGAGTTGACTGTGATGAGTTGGCTGTGGCATGTTGTCCCATTCCATATGCACCATGCCCTCCTTCACTCACTTGCACACACTGTGCCCTCCTTATCCCTTCACTTACATACACACACACACACACACACCACTCTCTGTCTCCTTCACTTGACAGTTTACATATACCTCTCACTCACTCACAAGCATCACATCCTTCTTCCCCCTGTGCTTACTTCACATACTGTAGTACCCCGCCCCCAATTTGCATGCAGTCACTTACTAGGAAAGTCCTCGGCTACCTGCTTAGCAACCATGTGTCTTGATTACAACAACACCTAAGATTACCTGGACTGCCATCAATAAATGATGCAATTACAGGTCATTGCCCTTTATGGCCTTATTGCTTAATGGCAATTATCCCAGTTCCAATTGCCATCTTAACTTGAGGACCGCCTGGAAATTTTTTCCCTCAATAATTATTTGTTCTCTCCAAGTATTTTTTTCCCCTAAAAATGATTCTTTCTATGAGAATATTATTTCCCATCAATAAGGCCTGGGAAGGATGGTTGATAGAAGCCTTGTTGGTTTTTCTCATTATTCTTATTTTGACCTTCTTTTCAAAAATCTCTTATGGTTCAACCTACTTAAGTGAAGCAGTGCAATGATATCATCATAGTGGCTGTCAGTTGGACAAACCACTTGAACAGAATAGCATATCGATATGTGTTGCCATAAACAACGTTTTAGGGATGAGGAACTTTTGACTTCAGCTCCCATTAATTCTGATCATTGGTCATGCTGGCTGTAATAGATGGGGGTCAGAGTTTGAAAACACATGAAAGATTCCATGTCTGGTCCACTGAACTTATTCTGCTCTTGGGTTCTAAGCTTTTCCTTTCTATAAAGACTTCTTGACAAGTAGAATATACTTTGTAAATTAGAACCTAATATAAACTGATAACTTAGGCATCTGAAGCACATTCCTGTCTCGGGGGGGGGGTTGGGGGGGTTTTGGGTTTGTGGGGGGGGGGGGGGGGGGGTGGCTTTTTTTTTTCTTTTTTTTGTTTTGGTGGTTTTTTTTTTGGGGTGGGGGTGGGGGTGTGTGGGGCTTTGGGGGTGGTTGGGGGGGGGGCCTCGGCGGGGGGCCCGCCCTGGGGTCTTTTTTTTTTTTTTTCCTTTTTGGGGTCTTTTTTTGTTTTTTTTTTTTTTTTTTTTTTTTTTTTTTTTTTTTTTTTTTTGTGTTGTTTTTTTTTTTTTTTTTTTTTTTTTTTTTTTTTTTTTTTGGTTGTTTGTTTTTTTGTTTTTTTTTTTGGGGTTGTTGTGGTGGGTGGGGGGGGCGGGGTGTTTTTGTTTGTTTTTTTTTTTTTTTGGTCTTTTTTTCTTTTTTTTTTTTTTTTTTTTGGTGTGTTTTGTTTTTTTTTTTTTTTGGGGGGGGGGGGGGGGGGTGGGGGTTGTTTTTTTGATATATTTTTTTTTTTTTTTTTTTTTGGGGGGGGAATTTTTTTTTTTTTTTTTTTTTTTTTTTTTGTTTGGTTTTGTTGGGTTTGGGGTTGGGGGGTTTTGGGGTTTTTTTTTTGGGGTGTGTGTTTGGTTGGGGGGGGGTTTTTGTTGGGTTTGGTTCCGGATAGCTGTTTTTCTAGCCGCTAGCCTAATACAGAAGAATTATGGTCCCATCTTATCGTAAGTTTAACAGAAGATGATCACATTTCATGGATGCTGGTGGATACCCACCCCTATGTAACTTAATCAAGTACAGTTTGTACTGGATGTGCAATCAGGCGCACAGAAAGCTAAGCTTGGAAGATAGATTTTTAATAATTGTTCAGTGAGTTAATTTTGCCTGCTGAATTCCTTCTACTGTAAAAAATATTAAAAGGAGCACTTTTTTTCCTTTACTCTGCAAAAATGATATTTCTATTCCTATTGCTAAAACCTTTTGTCTCTGTGCAATAGCTCCTTAAGAAAATTAACAGCCACGTCAGAGATTGACTGAGATATTTTCAAGACCAACTCATACAGTTTGTAAAAGCTCATACCATTATCCAAAACTTAATGACTTGTAAGAGGGACAAAATGATGAATACCATATTGTCACTGCATTAACTTTAAGGTGAAAGTACTCACAAGAGTAACCTTTGTTGGGAAGTGTGACTTCAGTGGCATTGTTTTTGGTACGCACAATCTACTGATTACAAGGGGTAGCAAAGTATGAATAGACTAAGAATTTATTTGGGGTCCCCTTTTTGTTTATTCCTCTGCCTGCTCTTTGTCTACAAACCTGCTAATCAGAGTTCCTTCCTTGTTCTTTTCTTCCTAGGCAAATATGAAAAGAGCAGATGCTCTCTGTATTGGTAGGATATGGTTGGCTAAATCCAAGGTTTGTTAATCACAATCATACACTTCTTTAAATTAATCTTTGTCAGAATGATAAGCCTGCCTCACTAATGTTTGTTCAGGCTAGCTTCCTGCTATCAATGCAGTGAATAAAGAGAATGGTCTTCAAGACAAAGGGAAGATCAGCTACCAAGGCAACAAGTAGATAAACAAAACTTATGCCCTGGCCAAGAAAGTAGATTGCAAAAAGTTGAAGACAGCAAACACCCTATAACTCACCCACCACTAATTCTCATGAAGATAAAAGAGGGAGGAAAAGAAGCACCTACATTCAGATTTGGAAGATTCTATTACTATAGTTTTTCTGAGTGCTCTCATTCCAACAGTCTTTAAGGAATACATAATTGGGATAGGTGATAACGTAGTCAAAAATGGAATGAATCATCTTTCCTCGTTCACCACACATAAAAAAAGCCTTCATTCACATTGTTGTGCCACCATTTTGATTTTTTTGCTCCTATCCTGTGAACACCCCTGTCCCCACCCCATTTTCCCTGTCTTTTATTTTCCTCTCTCTCTCCCCACCCTTCCCAATTATCTGTTGAGGGAAGATGAGATAGTTCCAGAAAACTGATTTGAGAGGTTGCAGGAAACTTGTGGAAATAAATGGAGGGTCTCAAAATTAGATCAAGGAATCTAAAAGCTCTAACAGCACATTGTCTTCTTTGCTTGAATTCATTAGAACTTTTCTGTCACTTGCTAAATTAAAAAAGAAAAAAATAGGGGAAACCACATGAAATAATGTCATTCTGTACTTCTAAATCTCTTCTATGGTTTAGATGTTGGAGGAGTGCTTCTATATCTAATGTAATTTTGAAGGGTGGTAATAAACTTTTAAACAAGATTCTAGTGTGCTCTTATACTAAGGTTTTCTGGAATTGACTAACCTTTTCTCAGCCCTTCTTTGGGGGAATATTATAAACAAGCAAGTCAGACAAACATAGCTTTTCTGCATTTTCTAAATACTGCTGTGGAATGGAAGATGGCATTTGAAGTTATTGAGACATAAGAATGTTTGTCTGAAATCATAAACCAGTAAATGGAGCAATGTTGGTCTAAGGTTGGTAAGAAATCAGATTAATTATAACTGTGAAACAATATAAATGTTCACTGAAAGATCCATTGGCCTTTTAAGTAGAAAGACTAATTTGATTAGCATAGTATCTTTGACTCTATTTTTATTAGAGCTAAAATATAAACATAATAACATTCTCTGAGCATTTTAAAATAACACTCAGTTCATGGGGTTAGTGATTCATTATCAACTGAATTATAATAACTTTATATAAAAAGAGCCATGGTGGCACAGTGGTTAAAATGCAGTACTGCACTATTGCAGGCTAACTCTGCTGACTGCTAGAAATTCTGTTCTGACCAGCTCAAGGTTGACTCAGCCTTCCATCCTTCTGAGATAAAATGTAGACCTAGATTGTTGTGGGGGCAATATGGTGACTCTGTAACCATTTGGAGAGGACTATAAAGCACTATGAAGCAATATATAAGTCTAAGTGCTATTGCCATAAGCTCTGGTCTGTCTCATCCAGAAACTATTCTCACAGTGACCACCATGGGGGCCAACCACTAATCCCCCAGCAGATGGCCTTCAGAGGTAGTCACAAGGCTAATAGTTATTAATTCCCTGACTTCCACACTATAGAGAATAAGAGAAAATGTAATTGGTGGTGTGGCTTCAGCAAAGACAGGCAAAACCCCCTACTCCTTTTGCAGTTTACCTACAGAAGTGGCTAGTAGTCACAAATAATTTTTTACAAGATTTCTGAAGCCCAGGGAGAGGGTTTAATCTCGTCTTCCCTTCAGTGGCCTTGCTATTGGTTGCAAAGGGGAAGGACTCCTTTCCTTTGTCCAATAATCCAGCCAAACATGTATATTCCCTGCTGGAAAGTCAAGATTTCAATGTATATGGCATGTACATGGCATGTTTGCACAGATCTGTTTGCTTTGGCATGTACATGTGAGAACATATATGCTTCTGCATAGGTTATGTTTCCATCCACCATTATTGCCCACTTTTACAGGCTCCAAAGTATTTCCAGAACAAAAGTACTAACCTGACTGAAAAAGATCGCTTTCTTCTCTTTTAATATATAATAAAGCTTTCTCTGCAAGCCTCGCTTTTGATGATTTCATGGTATGTTGCTTAAGCAACAGTGAGATGAGATTTGCCACTGGGATGTTCTTCAGCTGCTTAGTTGAGTTGCCTGTCTGAGTACACATAAAGCAAAACATCTCAACTCAGGCACTAGGAAACAGAATTGACGACTTAAATGAGACGTGATTCTTCAAGAAGGACTTGATATACATAAATATACCAGACAGCCATATTCAGACCCTTTTTGCACACTAAAAGCTAAATGGACTCATATCATTCATGTTACTAACTAAATAAAAGGCGGGGAATCAATAAAAAATCCTTCAATACACACAAGAATGCACAAACCTTATGGATGGACTTTCTGTACACATGAAATAAATTCTGCATTATTTATTCCTGATGGATAATTTGCTGTGCTGTTTCCTTATGTGTCTGGAGAAGCATTTAGAGCAATGCCTTTGGAGCATAGTTGAAAGGGATTATTAATACATACATCATAGACACATCTCCTCAGAATGAGGAGGATAAAAGCTACATCTAAATTCCATTACATCAAACAGTATTTATTTCCTGAGAACAACAATGATGCTGGTAAATCTTTAATTCCTGTTTTGCTGTGGGAGTTTATACTAGTCTCCTAAGTGAAGGAAATTGATTTATATGCTTACAGTCAAAAAGTCTCAGAATAAAAGGTGGAATTACCAGCGAAGCCTAAAAAATCCTTGAAAACCTTAACAATTTTGTGTTAGTGTCTTGACATTTTTTTTCCTTGCCTTCCTCTGGTATGTTTTCCTACTTTTTTTTTGGAGGTGGGGTAATTAAAGCAGGGATATCATATTCAAGGCCTGCAGGCTGATCTGGCCCACAGGGCACTTAAACCTGGCCCATGGGGCCACCTTGAAAACAGCAAAGGACTGGCCCACGGTGCCTCTGCCAGAGAAAACAGAGCTCGCGAGGGCTGCATACGTCCCTCCTGAGCTGTGTTTTCACTGGAAGAGGGTTGCAGGAGGCCATCCCAGCCGAAAACTGAGCTCGGGAACCCCTTTTCACTGACAGAGCGCTCGGAGTCTGATGTGGCCCTCAATTAGTTTAGTTTAGTTTACTTTACCTTATTGTCATTGAACCTTGTATAATGAAATCAAACACCATCTCCAGTGCACATCATGACCATGACCATGAAAATAAACACAAACACACATCCTTCACCCTTCACACATTGAACTGGAAATCCCCGACATCACACCAGTGCTGCACTATCCAGCAGAATTCAAAAAGCTACTGCCTTGGGATAGAAGCTGTTTTTCAGCCTATTTTTCCTTGTTTTTATTATTCTGTACCGTCTGCCAGATGGTAATAGTTCCAAAAAAAGGCTTCCCAGGATGAGATGGATCTTTGGGAATGTTTTGAACTTTCTTAAGGCAGCGGGAGCTATAAAGCTCTTCCAAAGAGGGGAGAGGGCAACTAATGAACTTCTGGGCAATGACATTAACCCTCTGGAGTGCTTTCCTATCTGCCACTGTGCAATTGGCAAACCATACAGAGATGCAGTAAGTTAAAATGCTCTCTATGGTGCAGCAATGATATCAAGTTTGACACCCCTGCCTTAGAGGCAGCAAAGCAAACTTTACCTGTGTTGAAAAAGTATTTGCTCCTTCTGAAAGTCCTTGTCTTATTACCTAAAGGGCCATCACAGACCTGATGCTCTGCAGAGTTATTGGGCTACTACTGTATCATTTCTGCTTCTAGTGTCCAATATATCCAGATGATCCATGTTTGTAAAAAATATAGATTCATTATCATACAAAATAATTACAATCAACTTTAATCCATTATAAATTTAGTTAGGAAACTACATATATTCCTGACCATCCCATTCTTCTTATTTCCACTTTCCCAAAGCTTTCCAGTGGCATCCATAGGTGAGAGAAGGGGAGACACCACAAAACTAGCAAAATCCCATTCCCTCCCCACTACGCTAACCTGCTTTCTGATCAGCTGGGACTTGGGAGGCAGAGAATAGCTGGGGGTGGGGCCAGTCAGAGGTGAGATTTGCTGGTTCTCCGAACTACTCAAAATTTCTGCTACCTGTTCTCCAGAACTGGTCAGAACCTGCTGAATATCACCTCTACTTCTGACCCCAGGAAGCCACAACAATTAATATGAAGCAAACCCCCTGGAACAAACCCCTACAACCTTCATTTGGTGTGAGTACGCAGGGCACCAAAACTGAAACCTCAGTACTTAGGAGTGGGGGGGTGCAGGGGAAGAAGCTTTGGCCTTCCCCCAGCTACTTGTATCTAAAATGCATGGGAGTTTTAACAAGAGAAGGAAAACACCCTCCACCTGCTTCACATCACCCGCATCATTAGAAAGTTCCCAGCCTGAAAGCCCAGAGTTATGGCATATATACAATTCAGATGGGAAGCGATAGTGACATGATCTGCAACAGCGACTATATTTCAAAGCAATCCTCAGGCGCTTTTCTTGCCTGTGATCTTTTTGACCTTGATGATGATATCAGAGCAGGAAGAAGTGATTGCTTGGAGTCCTGCCAGTACAACAGATGTTTTTTATATATATATAAAAAATCTGCCCAGCAATGTACTTGTGATGTGTCGCATTGAAGTAGGTCTCTTTTATAAGTTGATAACTTTGTTCAGGTTAAAAAGTATGTTAACTCGGTAATTGCTCAGTCGGTCTTTGGTATTTTGCTGTATTCAACTTCTCTTTATTAAAGAGGGTATATTCCAAATGAAGTATTTATGGAATTACAGCCAAAATTATGATCTAAAAAACATATTGAGACTATTAATATGTAAACAGTAAAACTACAGATAATATCATTTAGAGTGTTTCTATAACCAGTAGGCATTTAAGAGTGTTTTCTCTAGATAATTTCAGCATTCCAATGAATGCACATTCTTTCAATTCAGCAGTCCTGTCAGTGTATTAGTTGCAGTTAATAGTGTTTGGGAACATCAACTGATCCAGAATGCCATGTTCAGATTATTGGCCTGGGCCAAATATAGGCAGCATAGGCAGCATCTGATTTATGCGAGTGAATATGTAACATAGACCTTATGAGAATATATTATCCATGGGGGCCTTCATGACTACAGGGCTTTCACAATTTGAAAGACTGCGCTATCCCATGGATATCTAAAAGGATCCAAGCTACCAAGAGAGGCCTTTCTCTTTGTTCCACCATTACTAGAAGCACATGGAAGAAGGTTTTCTCCATTGTTTTCCAGCTCTTGAATTTTTCTCTCTGGCAGCTTGTAGATAAATTAGTTTTCACCAGGAGCAATTCTTTATTTCATTGATGATTTTTTAAATTTGATCAGTATTTAATTGTCCAGATTTTTAATTATAACTTAGCACTTCCTAAAATAATATGCTATTTTTGACAGAAATATGAGTTAGGGTCAGGATTAAGACAATCCTCTAGGATTCAGATATCGGTGTAATAATTTCTGATAAAAACACTTTGCAACTTTAAGCATAAACATGCAAAATGAATGCCAAGAAATCCAATAAAAAGACCATCCTACAAATACCGCTTAAGTCCCAAAGGCCTGGAAAAACAAAAAGCTCAACAGTATAAAGTCTAACTGGGCTTAAGTCAAGCTGTTCCAGTTGCATGTTGCTTAATGTATATAGGGGAAAAAAGCAAGTTGCAAATAATGTAGTCAAACAGAATAAGGAACAGTTTTTAAATGGGAGGGCTTGCATTTAAGTGAACAGAACTAAAAATAATAGTGATAGAAAAATTAGGATTGACAATGAATTGAGGGAATATAGAAATACTATTTTGAAGACTTGATGGGAATGATAGGCATATGTGGAAGAAGAATGGAACTGAAATAAATGCTATAAATGTTAATGTTTAAAAACAACAATGTATGAAAAGAAAATCTTAATTATAAGAGTGTTGGAAAATTGTAAGGTTGCCACTGTAATTGAAGAAATGTTCAGTTATGGACACAAACTGCTTAAAATGGGACTTGCTTAACCTGAATGAAAGCTGCATGTGTGGCTGAGAAGGAGAATAGTGCTGTCATTGTTTCCTTCTATGAAGAAAAGGCAGAATAGTAATAGCAATAGCACTTAGTCTTATTATACTTTTTCACAGTGCTTTGCCATCCTCTTTAAGTGATTTACAAAGTCAGCATATTGTCTTCAACAATCTGGGTCCTCATTTTGCTGACCTTGGAAGGATGGAAGTCTGAGTCAACCTTGAGATGGTAAGAATCAAATTGCCAAACTGCTGGCAGTCAGAAGAATTAGCTTGCAGTACTGCATTCTAACCACTGCACCACGACACTGCCCTCTTAGAAGGAGTGAATGCAAAAAGTACAAGGCAAGGGGGGTAATTAATTGTTCTTGGGAAGGTGTTTAGCAGAATGTTGATTGATAACATATGAGCAGTGCACTGTGGCTTTATGCCAGGAAGAGGGTGTGCAGAACATTTTTTTTGCTGTTCTTCAACCCACTGAGAAATGCATGAATGCAGTTGATGCAGAAAAAATGTACGATGAAGGAAATAAGCTTGAATAGGAATGTTTTGCATGATATGAGGGTTTGCTGAACGTAATTCAAGAAATATATAGTGGAAGTAAAGCTTTTGTGAAAATAAATGTAATGCAAGTAAATGATTGCAGACAATGTATGCAAACAAAGGCTTCTGACGTTACGTTGTATGATGCAGCAATGAGTATGGATCTGAGCATTAATACATCAAAGATCAAAGTGGCTATGTCGGAGTCGGAACCGGTGTGAACAATTCCAAGTTATATATAATGGTGAATAACTAAAGCAAGTATTTGTGTTCCTTGGTAAAGAAGGAAAAATGGATAGAGCAACTTGGTGATATGGAAATGTTGGTTGAAATATCATGGGAAGCATGTGGCCTGTTGTACGCAATAAAGATTTGTCAAAATAAGCAAAAATAGTTGCGTGCAAAGTGAATGTGAGAATTAGGTGTATCAGGAGAAACATGTTGTGGGTCTAGAGTAGTTAAAATGTATGCATAGCAAGACCCAAAGAGGTAGGGTAAGAATGGATGGGGGCTGAACCAATGTGGATGAATACCACCAGAAAAGAATAAATACTCTGAGGTGTTTTGGTCATGTTGGAGAACATGAATGAAAATGAAATTGCAATATATGAAGGAAGAATAAATGGAAAACCAAGAAAATAGTGATTGAATAGAGATGATATTTTTGAAGCGAGACAAGGTTCTTAAAGAAGTCAACCAACGAAGCAGGGTATGGATGTAATGAAGCAAAGATCATATCCAGGGACAGAGTCTGGCCCAAGCCCAGAGGCACCACCACAGTGTCCAATCAGATCCAATCCTTTAGTTGCTTCTATCTCAGTGGATAGAATCTTGCCAAATTAAAGCCATAACCTTCTAACCTACTAGAAATATCCTGAGAGATTCTAGGGTTACCCTGAACCTCTTCCCCATTTCCCCCCTCCAGTTTGGGACTGGGCAGTCTCTTTATCCCAGCTTCTCCCTGAGAAAGCTCTGTGTTTCCAAAACTCTCCCTCACTACTCAAGCAAGTGCATTGTCCTTCACAGATAGATAGATATATGTAGAGATTTATGTTTGGGGTATGATAATTTTATGATTATGCTTTTCTTTGAGCCCATTTTGGCAGCAAGTGTGAGACATTTTTAAACTTTTGGCAAGCTTCAGGGTTCACATGTACTAAATCCCGATTATCCTTTTGTTTTGATTTCAAATTACTTGGGAAATTGATATTGTGGACTAACTCAAATATGGAAATAGTGGGGAAAATGTTCTCTTGAACAATGTTTGGATTAAACAAGGGATTAACACTTCACACGAATTCATTTCCAACAACTCTTTTAAAGCTTTTGAGAATTTGCATCTTGAATTTGACCTATCTACAATGCAGATAGTCCTTGACTGATGACCACAATTGAGCCCAAAATTTCTGTTGCTAAGTGAGACAGTTGTTAAGTGAAATTTGCCCCATTTTTATGACCTTTCATGCAACAGTTGTTAAGTAAAACACTGCTGTTGTTAAGTTAGTAACCTGGTTGTTAAGAGAAGCTGGCTTCCCCATTGACTTTGTTTATGATAAGGTTGCAAAAGGGGATCACATGACTCCAGGACACTGCAACCATCCTAAACATGAAGCAGTTGCCAAGCATCTGAATTTTGATCATGTAATCATAGGGATGCTACAACCATCGTAACTGTGAAAAATGGTCATAAGTCACTTTTTTCAGTGCCGGTGTAACTTTGAATGGTTACTAAATGAATTGTTGTAAGTTGAGGACTACCTGTATATAAATATAGAGCTGAAATATGTATAAAGATGATCAACAGTATGTGTGATGACCCAGAGTGTAACACAAACTTAACAAAATCTAAAACGTACATAAATGTCCTTTAATGCCTCCAACTTGGCCCCACTGTTCAATAAATTTCAGTTGGAGGTAAAACGTACTCAAAAATGGTCTTCAAAAGAAAGTAATACAGTCTGAACTTAATGAGCAGATAGAGGTGAAATAGAAAACCAAACAAACTACAATGACAAAATTTCCATAATGGAACAGGAGAAGTATTTACCAAATTCAAGGAGATAACAAGGCACAGTCTGTTGGAAAGACGCCAACCAAGATAACTTCAGACCAAAATAAAACATGCTTTGCTTCTGGCAACCTGTGGTTTAACCATCTCTCTTATATACTATTCTCCTCAGCTGCAACCAATGAGGGGGATCATGGCCTCTTCCTCTCTCGCAAGCCAAGTTGTTTCCTTCTCCGTTCCTCCCTGTGTGTCCTAGGATGCAGAGGGAATGGGCCTGGTTCTTCCTCTGATTGCCCAGCCAGCCTCAGCCCTTTCCCAGCCTCCTCCACAACCTCTGGAGCCACAACTCCACTCCCTGTTGCTGTTCCTCCTCTCCTTCAGAGTCTGACTCTATCTACCAAGGGCATGACAGTATGGTCTGTTGCTTTACTAGGTTCCGAGGAACTGGAAATTTTAGTTTCTTTGAGAGATGCAGCACTTGAAGGGAAACCAACAAATACATTTTTAAGGCATTAGAAAGTGGAATGAAAGCAGAGGAAAAATAGTGATGTTTTTCCTATTACAGGCTGATATCACGATACCACCGGTAGTCAGTTATTCAGCAGGTTCTGACCAGTTCTGGAGAACCAGTAGCAGAAATTTTGAGTAGTTCGGAGAACTGGCAAATACCACGTCTGACCGGCCTCACCCCCATCTATTCTCTGCCTCCCAAGTCCCAGCTGATCAGCTGGGTCTTCTTTTGTTGCCCTGCACAGGAGAATGGAGCTGGAAAGCAGATTAATAGGGTGGGTAGGGAATGGAGATTTTGCAGTATCCTTCCCCTGCCATGCCCACCAAGCCATGCCCACCAAGCCAAGCCCACAGAACCGGTAGTAAAAAAATTTGAATTCCACCACTGAATGAAAGTCAGCAATAGCTATATATTTGAATTGTGAGATGGAGAACTGGAATATCCAATTTTGAAGACATAATGATTCCAAGTGTTAAAAATATGAAATAAACTTCTTGTGATTTACAAACAAAATTAATTCATTTTTTAAATTCTTCCCTGTGGTTTCTCTGGCTGTTTCTTTAAAATAGCAGTCATTTAACTCAACCAGTACAAGGGATTGAGCTTATCTTTCCTTTATTTTTTTAAAAACCTTTTAGGTATTTGCTTAGAAACTTTATTTGCTATATTCCTTTGTCCAGACGTTTCCAAGAAAGGATTCTGAATAATTTAGCAGTTTTAGAAAGAAGCTCTAATTATGTCTCATTTAAAAGATAAGCTACTAAATGGCTAATGATTAATGCTGAACCATTATGCTGGAAATCCTCAGTTGGTGTAAAATGTGTTCCTGTGACCTCAGGTTTAATCATTCAGAAATCATGAAACATTGTTTTCCTATTACAGGATGATATCTTTGACCTGATAACCACCGGTAGTCCAGTTATTCACATCAAGGTTTTTAAACAATGATGGTGATGCATATATAGAATTGCATTTCCATCAGGGGTTATCTGGGGTCCCCTATGTGTTGGCTGCTTCATTTCTGTTTTTGTTCTTTCAGCCCTAAATCAGGTAGAAGACATGCACATATTTTGTTTCCATGTTTGAAGGTTTCTGCCTATGAAAACCATGGAAATTATAAATACAGTGGTAGGAATTCATTGGACTGCTATTACCAAAGTGGAGATGAATATGCCCAGCTTCAGCAGTGTAACGTATTGATTGAACTGCGTCTTCTTCAACCAGCATTAATATTTCTTGTGGAACTGCCCAGAAATTCCAGTACATCCCTGAGTGACAGGTTTGAGAAGCTCTGGGGTAAATAATGTAATAGCACCAGGAGACTCAATTACTTAAAAAGCAGACGTCGTCTTCTTTAGGATAGGGTAGGAATTTGAATATCTGCAATGGGAAGCAAGGAACGTTGTAAGATGTCATTGCACAAATGGCACTCATTGTATTACAATGCAACTAATTCAAATTACATAATTCATGATACCCAGTGTGATTTTCATTATGACACATACACTGTCATGGTGCCTTTACACTTGATGATTTGGGGATGGCACCTTGAAAAGTTCCAAAAGGGATGAACTGGATTTCCCATCATCCCTCATCTTTGATTAGGCTGACTCTAGAGTTACAGTTTGGCAATATCTTGTGGAAAGGGAACTTCACGAAGACAGTAGTGTCACTCAAACAGGAAAAGCCCAAGGGGAACATCAGGCCAGCCATAAAACAAACTTACACAGGAAAAAGAATCAAATAAAAGGTATTAAAGAATCCCTATAGAGAAAAGCCTAAGTAATTAAGAAAACTAGACAAATAAGAAAAGGAAACCCTTACAAACACAGGACATACCAAATAAGCAAAACAAACAGACAAAAGACACAAAAAAATATTAATTACAAAAGAGACAGACAGGAGATTGCCACAAGACAAATATGAAAAAAACCATTATAAAGCTAAAAGAGATTAGGAAAAACCGATAATACAATCTAACCACCCCACAGAGTTTGCCTTCAGCACCCCACGGAGTTTACCCTCCGGTAGGAATAAAGACAAACTCAAACAGGATTTGAAACATTAAGCACAAATACAAACATTCACACAAAATCAACTCACAAAGAGAGAAAAAGGTATTAAAAAACCAGGGACTTACCATAAGAATCTAGCTAGCCCAGGAACGCAGACTTCTCGCTGTCCCTCGCCTTCCGGAAAAATAAAAAGATCCAGCTTTCAAGCAGTTGTCCATATCCTTGCGCCGGAGCTCTCCCAGCGGGAAAATCGAATCCTCGAAGGAAAGGCATTTTGACACCTTTCAACAATCTGAATGGTTTGCCATCTGTATTTTAGATTATGCCTTATAACTGGATTTTATATTTAGAGGGGAATAAGTGCCACTAAATTCAGCAGAATTAACTTCTCAAAAGTTCCACATAAGATTATACTGTAAATGTCTCGCAAGATTAAAATTTGAGATTAAAATTGTTCATAATAGAGAAATATAGCTGTCTAGAGAGAAAGCTATCGTAGTAAGTAACCATGAACACCTCAGGCCTTTTATAATCTATGGCCAATACCTTTGATGTTGTCAGGCTTGTTAACATGGCAACAGGGAACTTAATATTGAATTAATGTTAATTTCAGATCGTGACAGAAGCTTTCATATTTGACCTTTTTCTTTTCTTTTCTTTTCTTTTCTTTTTTCTTTTCTTTTCCTTTCCTTTTCTTGGTCCTTTATGGTCATTCTGCCTCTTGACTCAATAATTCCTGCAATTACTGACAATAACTCCTGCAGTTTCTTTGACAGACTAGGCAAGCTGTTCATCTTATCACATTTTACTGTTTCAGGTTGACTGACAATTAATCTGAGGACTCAGCTGTGTTCAGTGATTCTAGAGAACAACCTCACTTCTCAGTCATTAACCAGCTCTGTATGTTCTCTTTCTTAAAAAAAAAAAAAGGGTCATGAATATTCAGACATCCCCTTAGGCTGCTTTTTTTTTTCCATTTGGATGGTGGTGGCGGCGGCAGAGGTGGTGGTAATCTGTTTTCTCATTTTTCTATTTCAGTGGAGAAAAAAAATCTACCAATTTTTTAGCAGCAAAGGATAGGCAGTGGGAAGAAATCATTGCTTCTGATGAATATTAGTGCAGAATTAATTTGGAATAGAGTAGTTTATATCTCATAGAACATTTGCAGGAATATATTTCACATTTCCTTTTTATAATTACGTGATGCAGTTTTTATCTTAATAGGAAAAAAATTATTGCCACACGATCAGAACATCTGCACTTTCTCTTGATTTAGCTGAAACCTACATTTGGGGTTTGGGGTTTTTTTGGGGTGGGGGAATCATATCCATTGCTGTTATATATTCAGTTTGCCATCAGATTTTTGGCACATACTAAGTAAGTATCTTATCCCCCACCCCGCCGCCTTCCCCAGCTTTGTGTCATCAGCAAATCCGACAATTTTATCTAAATCTTTTATAAAATGTTGAACAGAAAGCCCCTGTGGCAACCCACTCAAAGCCTTCTCCTGGTTTGATAAAGCCATAAGTGATGATCATGTTTCAAGTCCAC
The DNA here is from genome assembly GCF_049901715.1 of Pseudonaja textilis. Classification (NCBI taxonomy): domain Eukaryota; kingdom Metazoa; phylum Chordata; class Lepidosauria; order Squamata; family Elapidae; genus Pseudonaja; species Pseudonaja textilis. The sequence goes on from NC_141992.1 coordinate 150,835,528, forward strand.
AATGTATCCACTTGTGATCCCAGGCAGTTTGCACTTAATTAACTGTGAAGAACATTATGTGCTACTTGTGTACTGACATTAAAGTATATTGTATCTGCAGTATTCCCACCCTGCATTAAAAAATATCTTTAAAAAAAAAGATAAATTTACTTTGCTGAGACTTGCTTTTGACAAATTCAGTTTGATGTCTAGTGGCTACCACCTTTTTCAAAGAGCTTACAGCAAAATCTTTTTATGATCTGCTCTACTCTCTCCTCAAATATTGATGTCAGGCTGATTTGTAATTGTGAAGTCCTCGATACTCTCTGAGTTTGGTGTTTTCTTGTAGATGTTTCATTACCAAACTAGGTAACATCATCAGTGCTAGAATGGAGTAGGGATTATTCTTATTTTATGTACTAGGAGCTTGCCCTCTCAGCGTTGGTAGGATGATCCTTCTTTGTCATGTTAAACTTTAGGGTTCTTTTGTTTATGGAACAAATTTTATACATTTTATATGGGGCCTCATTTACAGCTAAGAGTTGAGATGTGCAATGTCAAACTTCATATTTATATTCATTAATGTTACTATTTTAGAGCTCTTTTTGGTCTTTTTGCTGACAACTGGGTTGCAGAAGATGTTTCCGTGTTTCAATCTGGTAGGCAGCTCTTTCACTCTCAAAGAGGCTGATAGAAAAACTACTTCTGTATGTGGAATTGATATGGGTGGGGGAGAACTCCCAGGCTGGGCCAGCTAAATGAAGTTGGATCTCAAAGATTCAACCCTCATCCAGCCTATTTCATGGGCTGGGAGTATGGATGAGAACACTATATAAGCTCCTACGTTTTCAGCTTTGCTAGACCTTCAACATCTATGGTGATGCATCGTGCTGTTCTTTGCTACACTCTCATTTGTCTCAAATGAACTATTAATTACTAGTGGATTTATTTTTTTGGAAGTTGTTCTGTAATATTCCAGCTTTACGCTCTTAGTAAATAACACACTTCATCAACCACTGGCTCTAATTGGTATGCATTTGTTTTAGAGCATTATAGTATTGTATTGTGTTTGGCCAGGGCCTGACTGAAGCAAGTAATGTCCTAAAATACAGCCCAACAATAGTGCTCCTGAGCCCCTCCATTATCTAACTAATATTCAGACTCGGTAAGTACTGAATGTGCTTACTCTATTTAATCATTAATTCAGGACTGCATCCAGCCTTTAGGGATCCATGTTCATATCATTTATTCTGGAATGCCTGCTTCTTCAAATGTTAAAAGTCCCAAAACGGAGGCTAATAGTGCATAGTATCTTCTGTCTCTTGCTTCTGGTTACTACTGTACTATTTTATATTTGCTGTTTGTCTTCCTTATGGAGAGCACAAGTAGTCCTTGCCTTACAATGCTAATTGAGACCAGCATTTTCATCATAAAATGACGGGGTTACATTTTACGACTGGATTGCTTAGCAGCCACTGTTAACTGAATAGCAATAGAACTTAAGACTTATACATTGCTTCACAGTGCTTTATAGCCTCTCCAAGAAGTTTACAGAGTCGACATATTGCCCCCAATAATCTGAGTCCTCATTTTACTGACTTCAGAAGGATGGAAGGCTGAGTCAACTTTGAGCCAGTCAGAATCGAACTTCTGAATTGCTGGCAGCCGGCAGTCAGTAGAAGCAGCCTGCAGTACTGCATTCCAACCACTGAGCCACCATGGTCTTGAATCCCATGAACTTGTTAGGCAAGGCAACTTCCTGTTGACTTCCCACAACCAAAGTCAGCGGGAAGGTGGCAGGACATTGCAAATTCAAGGCCTGCAGGAAGGTAAATGGCTGCTGTAGGTAGAGAGCAAGGAGGTCTGCAGGGATGCAAAGGAGAATCATAGAAGGTGTGCAAGAAATGTGGCATGATTGGGATTTGCATGAGAGCTATGGATCAGGCAAGGTGCCTGAGGATGTTTATGAGCTAGTATGTGGGTTAGGGATGCACAAGTGCCTAGCACAGTGAAAGTGCAGAGACTGAACAGGTGCATGGGTAGGAGTGATTTACCCCAGCAACTTGCAACCTTCCCTGTCAGCTTTCCCACTGATTTTCTGGGGAAGTCAATATGGAAGATTGCAAATGGCAATCATATGATCGCACTGGGGGATGGGCTCGCCAGAATTCTTGAGGATCAGTTGTAACCACCAGTAGTTGACTGAATGGTTGCACATTGAGGCTCACCTGTAGATTTCCTTTGTCATCATCTTTGGTAGTGCCTTTATCAATTTAATCTGGTAAAACTTTCCTCATCCTAATAAACTGGTCTTTCATTAATCCTCTGATTTCAAGTACTATTGAACATTTGCTGTTTCTGCAAGTATATGCCATGTTATTTTCAGATAGAAAAGATGACTTAAGCATTTCAGATCACAACTATAAAATTCTTCTTCACCTTTGCTCCTTAAGGCATCAGTAGTAGGTTTTACTTGCTTTTTGTTTCCCAGTCTCTCAGTTTTGTCAATTATACAATATTCACTTAAAAAGAAAATTCAGTATTAAACTCCGCTGGCAGACTTCCAGTAGCTCTTCCTGTTAATTCATCTGGTGAGTCTAGTCCTTAAAACCTATCTGCCTTATATTTTTTAAAATTTCTGCTGACTCAATAAGAAACAATTGTGCCATCATTCATAATGGATAATCAAGAGCTCTTTGGAAATATCTTTTGCAATTATGACCTATTCGAAAAAAATATATTCATTCCTCATAGCTAAACATGTAACTTTATGATCACTCTGCTTTCCCCCCCTTTTTTATTGCTTTGAAGTTTTCAGAAGTGATATGACATACTGAACGAATTTGTAAACCAATGAATGAAATTCTTTGCATTTAACTCCACTGCCATATTCCCATTTACTTTTGGTGATTGGTTGCTTGTCATACAGCATTGCCTTCCCAAACCTAATATCATCCAAAGGTTGGTCTGGCTTAATATAAAATTCTTTTTTCTGCATCTTTTATCTTAAAAATAACTGATTTTGTCTGAAAACAATAATATTACTGTTAACAAATTGCACTGGCCTAGATGTTGGTTTCACTAGTCTTTCGAAGACATCATAAATATGACTTCAGTTTACTTTCTCACTGAAATTAATAAAATGAGCTGATACTTTTAAAACTGTGTCTGAAATGAACTAATACAAATCTAATAAAAATACCAATTTCCTAAATCCATGAGGTATTTCTGGTTCTAAGATTAAATATACTACGTTTAAATCTTTTACTGTTGATTGGAAATATACTTTTCATATGTAAGCCTATGTTTAAAATAACAGGAGAGTCTATTAAAACTAACATTTTGTAACTAGCTTTAAGATATGGTTCATATACATTGTTTATGTAGCCTTGTTTTACAGTATTTGAAAATACAACTGAAATTTACATACTTTAAATGATCAATAATACAGTTTTAATTCAAAGCTAATGTTATTCTGAAATATTGGATTGCATTTTCATTTTGTAAGAAACTTACAAAAGGCAGTCAAATTTCAATAGCACAATGTGATGGTGCAGTGAAAGTCCCTAATCCTGTGTTGGACTGCAAGAAATCGTCAACAATATGACTATTCCTCATAAGACGGTTAAAGATGGTTTATGTGAGTTTAGGCATGTGTATTACATGGATTCATTCCATTCAGGGAAACTCCTTGGCACTGCAGAATCGTAGCTACTTAAACAATATTTGACAATTTTTCTGCCCATCTCTAGTGGCAAATCATAGCCATACACTAGCTGACAACAGGAAAATGAAGAAATGTTGTTGCCATCCCTATTGTTTCCAATTCATGCATTGTAAGATTATGCTAGAACTTTCACAACTTTCTGAAAGACCTTCACACACCCCACAAATACCCTCCCCATCACATCTATATATGTATAACTGTACGGATGTATTTGTGTGTATATAAATAAATGAAATACGTCTAGAGGGTTAATTCGTGCTCATTTTCAGTTTTGACTTCATGAAATCACATTTTCTACTAGTCTTTCACCTTTTTCTTTATACAGTCAACATACCAGCCTGAGCTACGGTGTCAAAGGCAACTGAAGCAGCATCAAAAGGGCAGTCGGGGATGAGGCCAGCAATCAGCGGGCAAATGTGAGAATATGGCATATGAGAGAGTGGAAAAAATAGAGCCAAGATCATATGGTTCCAATCTGTTTTGCAGTCTTGACTGCCAAGCTATCAGGGGGAATGTTCCTGTAATTAAAAAAATGTTGCCATTCTTAGCTTTTATGTGTTAATGATATCAAAAGTGTCGACAGAATTTACTTAACAAGTTTCTTCGCTCATGCTATTTCTTACAAGAGACGTGTGAAAAGATACAAATCTGTTTTAAAGTTGACTTTTAATTTATTCTGCTTGATAGGTATTATTAGCATGTTCCCGTTATCAAATATTATTCATGTATACATAATAATTATCAAAAGAAATATGAAGAAAAACATCTGTCATACTAATAACTAATAATTGTCTTTTACATACACACTATTAATAGCATTGTCATTTCTTTCTAATGTTTTGAGAAAACCTGATAATTTGCTTGAATATGTGCATCATTATAACAAAATTCAAGAAACTCCAGGGATCTGTAAATGCTGACAAGTTTATTTCCACACCACATGGTCTCAAGGGACTCTTGAAACAAGACCAGTTACAGTTTAGTATGCCCAGAGTTCTCAGTGCTTTTCCCCAAACAAGGGAAAATTTTTAATAGACACGGTACATATTCAATTCAACTATTTGACAGCCATTTAAAAACCTTTTTGTACAATCAATGCAAGAATACCGACATTAAAAGTACAGTACAGATAAATTCACAACCATATAACAGTGAAAGAGATTGAGATCTAGACAGTGAGAGTACTGAAGCATCGTGTACATGCACTAAAGTGCTAACAATCTAAAGACATGCAGATCTTGAGTGTATGTTTACTGTACAGCTCACTTTCAGTCTTCCTCCTCCCTTTTCTAAACATTTCAAATTCTCTATATTCCCTTCTAATTTAAGATAATTTTAGTCAACCAATTCAAGGGCTTCCTTCACTAACAACATTTACTGCTTCAGTCATGCTAAAGCACCTTTATGAAATTTCTTTTTTTTAAACGAAACCAAAATGAATAAAATTAAGAAATCTGATATTAAACCAAGGAGGCAGAAAAATAGCCAAATAACCCAAATCTCAACAGTGCAAACGTATTACAAGGCAGTCAGCAGTTAGAGCAAGAGAGAGAACAGAACCCCCTGTCTCTTCAAAAATGAAATTTATTTATTTAAAATCTTACCTTAATCTGTATAATTTTTAGATTCTTTTAGTTAATATACTGTGTGTAGAAAAGATGATGGCAAAAATAGTTTTCTGAGCTATGAAAAAATAAGTTATTAACAGGCACATTAGCTGTTTCATTCTAGAAACATCATGGTTTCTCTAGTTGTGTACTAAGAAGCTGCATTCTAGAACATTCTTTGAACACTGGAACTTGATCTCTTCTCACTGATAGAGACTGGCCATGATAATGGATCCATCATACAAAAGATAGTAAATTATTATGTGACAATTCATGCAGGTTTGTGTCATTGGTTTCAATTCTCTAATAGCAGTTCCTGGTTTACATAGTCTTCTGAAGTGAGGCAGTAGGAGAATGTAAAGCCCATCGGGAAGGTGGGCGCTGATTTGCTGGTCTCTCAGGTCTGGAGAAGCAGGATTCTAAGGATGGAGCTAGTGCAGAACAAGGTAGTTCCTTAATTGTGAGAAAAATGAAAAAGAACAAATTTACTAATTCATACATTGTACAAGGGAAGAAATCAATATTTAAATATGTACATATATAACTTGAAAAAAGCATTTTTGCATTTTATTTTGAAATGATTGGTCTATTCCACTTACAGAATAAAATGGATGAAAGAGTTGTATGTAGTAAAGCAATCTGTAACCCATTCTCATAACAGCCCCAGTTTAGCAAGAATAATCTTAATAAGATGCTGGGATTGTACGTCAGCAATCTCTAGAGGATCATAGCTTACATGGACTTAAAGGATCTGGTAATCATTCATTCACATTCTATAACCACATAAATAAACAAAACAAGATAATGGTAAAATTCAGTCCTGCCCAAAAGATTGAAGAACAGTGTCATAGCTTTATAGGATAAAAGGGTGTCACCAATTATGCTTTCCTACAAATTTTCTAGCCAGTTGAGGGTAACTTCTAAATTTGCAATTCCCATCCAAAAATAGGACACAATTTGCTATTCAAATTTCATCTGATCATGCAACCATCATGCAACCATCTGATCATACATACATCATGTAACATTCACTTTAGGTCAAAATACACACACACACACACACACACACACACACACGTTTGCTTCCAAGTTCAATTTAAGATGTTGATTAGCATCTTTAAAGCTCTTCATGGCACGGGTCCAGGTTATCTGAAGAACCTGAGGGTATGCTGCGAACCCCATAGTCAAGGAAGTTCAGCTGACGGGATTCAGGAGAAGAACCTTTTCTGCCATGTCTCCTCTCCTTTGGAACATTGTAGCCCCTCAGGTGAGATCCACACCCTCTCGTTTCATTTTCAATAATGGCCTGAAGACTTGGCTCCGCCAATAGGCATGGGGACCCATTCTGGAGATGGCTATTTGATTAGGAAAGATCCCACCTCTCTCCATGTATTTCTTGTTCCATTCTTCCTCATCTTTTAATGCTTTTTATTTTAGTTTTTATTGTTTTATTATTTTAATGTGTACTAATGTGTTTTAATATATTTAAGCCCGCCCAGAGTGGCCTCTAATGAGATGGATGGCACATAAATTTAATAAACAAACAAACAAATAAATATCCTTGAAAATGATATATATATATATTCATCATTGTTATGAAATCTAGCTAAAATACAAAATGTAGCTAAAATAGATGATCAGATTATTTATTTTATGTAAAACCTCATCCCCAGCATCCATTAAATAATTCTGTATTATGTTGGCCCTGAGTTAGGCTATTTAAGAATTACAGCCTTCAAATTAAAATATAATATTTAGTTGAAGAAAAGACATAGAATGTAATAACTTTTAGTATATTAAATTTGAACCTAAGAGCAACAAGCTCTGGTATACAGGTAGGCCTCGACTTAACAACAGTGACCATTCAAAGTTACAATGGCACTGAAAAAAAGTGACTTATGGCCATTTTTCACACCTATGGCATCCCCATAATTAAATTATTTATATTTGGATGTTTGACCACCAACTCACGTTTATGACAGTAGCAGTGTCATGGGTACTTTGATTACTTTTGGCAACCTTCTGACAAGCAAAGTCCATGGGGAAACCAGATTCACTTAACAACTGTGTTACTAATTTAACAACTGCAGTGACTCAGTTAACAAATATGGTAAAAAAATCGTAAAATGGTGCAAAACTCACTGAACAAATTTGTCACTTAACAACATAAATTTTGGGCTCAATTGGTATCATAAGTTGAGGACTACCTGCATCACAAATCATCATCACTAATTTAAAACACTCCTAAATAAACCACAGCTAATCAACACTTACTACTAATAGAATCACCATGTTGCTTTCATATAGGCAACTTTTAGTTCTGTCAACCCAAATTTCATTTTATGTAAATAGTTCCAGTTAAAGACAATCTGAGATATTTTTGTATTTATGAAAAATCAACATGTTTCTTATTGCTCCCACAACTCTTGATTATTGTTCATCTAAAAAATGGAGACAGCACAGTTAAACAATACTGTAGATATAAATTTGGTGCCACATTTGGAATTTTTAATTAAACAGTTCCAGATTGCTTCAAGTTGTATTCTGTAATTGTATAAATTTGCTCTGCAACATTATATTAAAGGGGAAAACTAAAAAATTAAATGTAATGGAAGGTTATTCCATTATCCCATTATATTAGCACAATATCAAGACCTACTTTTGTTTGAAAGATGTTATATTGTACAGTGGCAGTTTATTTATATTTCAGAGCCGATAATGATTGTTAACAGGGATTGAGTTTTCAAAACAGAACAGAACAGACCATTTTGCACACAGTATGCTGCAAGGTAAAATAAAGTTCAGAGGTGTAAAATTATAAAAGCAGAATTTCAAGAGCCCTTGAGCTTTTTCCTTAAAAATCTAAAAGGAAAAAAGTGTTGGAGTTGCTGAGATAAAAAGGTGTGTTCACAAAGTTCTAGTTCTTTTGCAGGTGAGAGGGACATGCAAAGACATGCTCAATAAGATACAAATGTACCCAGCAACATATAAAATAGAATCTTTTAACACACAGGTAAGAGTAAGGAATGGCAAGTGCCAAAAACACAAGTTAAATAAAGCGATGGATTTTTTTTCTCTACTATGCTATACAGATGGAACAAAGATTACAGAAAATGGTATTTGATAAGATGATCTGAAAGGGACCAAATACTATCCCAATTTGTTTATCCAAAGAGAAGTCCCATGAAAATTCAGCATGTACACAGGAGAAAGAACATATGGAAGCAGAAGATGTAATGAAATGAAGAAAGAGAAAATTGTTGTACTTATGCTGCTGCCTTTAAACTACTTCAAGAATCAGGTGCTTTTACAGAGACAAAAAAAATTCAAACACTTTGTGAACAATGTCTGAAAATGAGTAGGAAATATTGTATATAATTCTCACATACATACTTCCCTGAAACTGCTGGTGCTGGAGATATTACAAGAGCTAAATATAAAGTAATCAGTCTAAATGGTTACTTTTCAAGATCTCTTCACCAGTATTTAAAATTAGGAATAGCATGAATATAATGGAGCTAGGATTTTTAAAAACAAATCTATATTTTTTTTTGTTTTAAAAGCTTTTCAAGAAACAATGAAGGTAAGAATACAGCCACCCGCCCATTTTAAAGGCATTCATGATTGCTGCATCAAGTACTATTCTGTGGCTTATTTCCTGACTGCTTGTTCCTTTACCCTTGATAATTGATGCTAAAATGCTGAAGCTATCTTGGGGTGGGTGGAAGTGCTTTTGAATCAATACTGACTGGTGATTGCCTGGGCTAGTCACTGCGTTTTTCAGATTTCAGAAATGCTTTGCCAATGCCTTCTTTCTAGGGCTGAGAGGGTGTTGCTGGTCCAACATTACCCAGCTGATTTTGTGCCTGTCAGAACTAGAACTCACAGTCCGATTTCTAGCCCATTGCTTTAGCCATTGTGCTAAACTGGCTCTCACTAGCCTGAAAACTGATTTTCAGAGGCTATCTACCAGATCAATGACTTTGTTGTCAATTTTAGGTTGGTATTCTTTAAATTTGTTCCTTGACCTTTAGTACTAGGGCTGGCAGATCCCTTGCATTTTCAGCCTTTAGCATAGAGCCATTAGCATAATTCAGGTTATTGATGTTTCTTCCTCCAGTTTTTAAAACATGCTAATCTTCTAGTCGGACATATAGGTTGAATAAATAAGGAGCAAATATATAGCTTTGTCTCACTTCTTTATCAATCTGGAGCCAGTATATTTTGCCATTTTCTGTCTGTATGATGATTTAGGAGTGTGTATAAGTTTCACCTAAAGACAATGAGATGTTCCAGGATTACTATTTTTCTGAGCATATTCCCTACTTGATGTGATCCACACAAGGCCTTTCTATAACCAATGGAGCACATACAGTACTGACTTATTTTTGATATTCTTGGCTTTGTCAATTATCCAGTACACAGGTGTCAAACTCATAGCGTCACATTGCCATCACGTGACATATCGTAATGTGTTCCCCCTTTGCAGACCTGGGGGTGGGCGTAGCCTAAGGGTGGTGCATCCAGCCTGTGGGCCACCAGTTTGACACCCCTGATCCAGTATATCTCAGCAATAATGTCTTGTTTCCCACAGCTTTTTCTAAAGCTAGCTTGAATATTTGGCATCTCCTTTCCCATGTAGGTCTCTAAATTGTGTTGGTTGAGCTTAAGCATTATTTTACTAGCACATGAAATTAAGGTTATTAATTACACTGTGCGCATTAGATTGGAAGAAATAAGTACATTCTCCTCCTTTGTTCTGACCCAGCTCCCCAAACACGACAAACCCTCTGAAGTTAACTCAAAGATTCCTTTATTCGGAGTGCCAGCATCCCCAGCTAAAAGTTGCTCTCTCACCGGAGGCTAACAAGTCCATCTGTCAGTTTAGGAGATGAATAGTTGTCTGCCACATTATAAAGTTCTTCTATCCTTCACGCTCTTAATTAGATATAGTTTCAACTGAACCATGTGACTTAAATATAAAAAGATATGATTGATTGTGTAAGCTATTTATTCTGTCTTCCCCATCTGTGTTTTCAAGCAGAATTTCAATGTATTAATAATATGCATAACTGGCTTTACTAGAAATATTTGGGATTGGTTTCTTCTGTAAATTGGAACTCTGGAAAAGTCCCCAGAAGTCGTAGCTCTTGGATTCCATAGGTTAGTGCATACTCTTAGAATGAAATAAAATAATGAGATAATGTCATCCATTTTTCTTATATGTCTTGTTTTCTTTCTATTTAAGATAAATATGTTAAGTATCTATGTAATGAAAGCTTTTGCACTGATGAAATTAAGATGCTGTAATGGAACTCATCCCATGAATAAAATGGAAACCTGTATGTCTTTTTGGTCCAGAAATATTACATATACAGAACCTGTGATTCTTGCCATTTTACCTCTAGCTTTTTGACTTCTAGAATTAACTTTTACAGACTTTGATCTTATAAATGAATTTACATTATTACCTTACAAACAAAGTAAAGTATATAGCATTGTGTCTATAGCTGATGATTTGCAGTGATTTAAAACTGCAAATCACCTAGTGGATGCAAAAATGATTGGGAAATACAAAATAGCAAAGATAAAACATATCCCTTTGAACATTCAATATGGCTGTTATGGGAAGAACCCTAACTCTAGCATATTTCTGAAAACTATGTCTCATGGAATGAATCTGGTTTAAGATGAAACACTTAGATTATATGATTTCAGAGCAATCATATAAATAATGATCCATAAGAACTATTTTAATGACAATCCAGGACTCAAACGCTTGCTAGCCATTTCAAATCCAATGCTGCTTTTTGCTAAGATCAGGAATGCTGTTGCTTATGCACTTCATACTTTTTCCATCAAGCAAAAGTTGTTGTTTTTTCTTCTTTTTTTAAAGTAAATACTTTTTGAAGCAAAGGTAGGAAAGACTTACAGTACTGAGGCAGGCAGGGTTAGGGTCCCCAAGGGGCAGTTAGTAAGACAGTTTGGTTCTGGACACAGACAAGACAGGGGAAAAAAAGCAAGCAGATTGGAATGAATATTTAAACAAGAAATTTTTAATCAGCACTGAAGCACTCTCCCAAATTTAATTTATTAGTAGCTTTTTTAAAATTAGCAAGGCTGGAATATAGAAGAGATAAACTTAACTTTACATTTAGAAAACAAATGCAGACACATCCTAAGTGAGATTATGATTGTAAAGAGTACATATATTTTTTAGAAACTATTACAACTTTCATTTAAATCAGAATTCATTCCAAATGAGAAAGTTCCTTTTCTTACCCCCACCTGCCCCTCCCCCACAAGCTAAGGAAAAATGTATTACATGGTACTATGTTTAGTAGACATGAATTTACCATCAGAGATCTATTTAGCAAAGAGAAAATGAAATATAAGGTAAAGAAAACAATATATTACCATATGCTATCCCCTATAAAATTATGTCAGAGGTTAAAACCGCAAAACTATGTTATTAGGAAGAAAACATGGAGGAGAAAAAGAACATCATCTAGCCTTTTTGTCAGATAATATGACTTTCTTCAACTTTCTTCAGATTCTTGGAAAAAAAGTCTGATGACTGATTTTTTCCTAGCTCAAACTGGAAAATGTTTTAATTTAATTTAAGAGTAAAAGAATCAGTATTATCAGTATTGCAGCTTAATATTTAGCTTAATACTATAATTTCAATGTAATGAAATGATTGTCCAACTACTTAAAACTGCAATTTATTATCTAACCCTTGGCACAAGTAAAATAATACCTACTCCTAAGCATTTTATATATCTGTAACTAAATCTATGCCTGTCTATCTACCTTTGTGTGAACATATGTGTGTGTGTGTGTGTACAGACAAAATACATCTGCATTTCTCAGACGTGCCTATGTTTTATCAAATATCACAGAATGTTTCCTAACTGAATCATTTTAAGATTGCAGTGGGAAATAGCACAAATGAAATACTAAAAATCTCTTCCATTCAAACATTCAGAACCAGCAAAACCCATGCTAAAACAGCAGGATTGTCCTTCAAAATAATTGATTAGCAAAGAAAAATAATACATGTTTTCCAACAAACAAACGAAACGTATGCCTGACAAAGCATGGCTTTACTTCACACAGAATGCCATTTCAGACTGCAGCCTAGAAATTCTGAACGGAAGCCATTAGCTGTAAAAACTTTTGCAATAAGCAACTTCTTATTATAAGCTTAATCACACTTTTTGAAAATCTATATTTTGATGCTGTATTTTTCAAAGCTTGCATTTAAAAATTTACACATTTTTAGAAAATTTAAATTACTATAGCAGCAGCACATGGGAACAAAGAATAAAATTAATAGGACATTGGCATAAACAAGACTTGTAAATAGACTTATTAATACAATTCTTGCAGTTAGTCAATCTAATAAATTGAAGGTAGTCTTATTCTGAATGGATTTGCACTGATCATGTTCAGTACAGGAGGGCTTCTTGATATACAATTATCACTGGATTTACATTTGATGGCTGTGATCAGCAACACATTTACACAGTTGCAATTAAAATACCAATTTACCAAACTTTCTAAACTAGTCCTGTTCAACAATTGCCTGATAGGTATATTTTAAGGTGCTGGTATAGCCTAAAGCCCAGAAGTTTAAAACCTGGTTTTCTTAGGTATCATGTCTCCCACTGTGAATCACCTCTCCAATCAGCAGTAAAGTCTTTTTTGAAGTTCCATTATTGGCTATATATGGGAATCCTATGAATTCTGTGTGATTCGCTGATTCTTGAATATATTTATCAAGAAGATAATATATTTATTTGGCTCACATATTTTAGAATTTAGATAAATGGCATGAACAGCCAAGCTTTCAATTGTTCATAATGTTAACGTTAAATTTTAATATTCCTTTTAGTTATATTAATTTCATTATGTTTTGTACAATTTTATTGTTGTAAGTTAGAAATGTTGGAATAAACGGAAATGCAGTATATAAATAAAAAAACCAAATACACATAGAAAAAAACAATATATACTTGTTTTTTTGAATCTAGTTGAATCTATTGAAGACAGTAATTCTTTTAAGAAAATATCCATAGAATTACACTATAAATTAATTCAAGTGAAGCTGCTGTCATTTCAACAAGGTCCACTCAAAAGCCATTATAAGAATTGCTGCATTAAAAATAATCAGCTGTGCTTTCCCCCTTATTTATGACAATTTGATAAATGTTTAGGGAATTTGTGAATATAAACATATCTTATTTTTATAAGGATTTATTTTTGAATTTGATAAAGGTAGTCAATCTTTAATGAATAGAAACATTAAAAACTTCTAACACACCATTAGAGCTGTGGTTACACAGTGGTTAGAATGCAGTATTGCAGGCTGACCGTGTCCACTGTCAGGAGTTCGATCCTGATGGCTCAAGATTGACTCAGCCTTCCATCCTTCTGAGGTTGATAAAATGTGGACCCAGATTGTTGGAGGCAATATGCAGACTCTGTAAACTGCTTAGAGGGGGCTGTAAGGCACTACAAAGCACTACATGCTAATTCTATTACATACACATTAATCTATCAGTGCAAATTAGATATATTTTCTATTATTGTCCATTAAAAGTTGACTAACTTTATGCACTTCAAAAATAAATATACTAAACTGTGTTTAGCTATCATAATGAAATTTCATTCAGTCATATATCCTATATACTGTACTAAAGAAGTTCCTCTTCCTCCATCCCTAAACCTGAACATTTTTATTTGGAAAAGGACATTTTACTCTGCTAGAATATGCCAATTCAACTACATGACCTAGAAGAATTCATTTGCACTTTCTTTCTCCATGTTTCTTTACATTACCCAAACCAGTTTCAGTGTACTACTGTTTGAATTCCGCACTAATTTGGAAACTAGTTTAGTTGGAAACTAAATTAGTAAATATACAGCATGCAGTTAAAAGGATCCAATTTGTTTTCAATCTAATAGTTGTAACCTCACATTCAATTCTGCTTAATCAATGCACATTCTAGAGAGCCATTCTTTGCAGCTGTTATATAAGGATGGTGTAAAATGGGAGCACAGCGTGATATGTAAAAATATTTCCTGAATGCTATACTTTCCTGAACTTTATCTTCTAGGTATGTTCACTTCCCATAATCTTTGCCTCACTTCTCCTCACTGTACTTGCTATCTCTTACTCACTCTACTTGCTTATGAGTGTTAGTAATAAAAAATAAATAAAAATGGGCTACTAGGGAATTAAAATACAATGCATGTAAAGGGTATTACGTGTTATATAGAAAGTAACTGATATTAATATGCACACTTCAGTTATTCAGTTATTCTAACTGAATTCTAACCATACTGTACCAAATATGCAAAAGATATTTGAAGTTTGAAATTGCAATAGTGGCACTATATATTATATATATTGATGTATTTGCTACCTTCCAGATAGGAGTACCATCATCAGGATATGTAGTCTTGTGAAAAAATATTCATATCTTTTTCTAATTTGTTATTTTTTATGTATCTTTGTAATTGATTGTTCTCAGAGCTTTATGTAGGAATCTGATGAAAAATGCCACCAGATAGCAAAAGTTGTACAAAATTTATTTTGAGCATGTTTTCAATCTGTATGGTGAGGATTTCATTATTACAATAATGAAAGTCAAAGCTATTAGATTTATATACATAAATCAGTCCTTATTGTTCAATGAGCTAATAATAATAAATACCTAATTATCCCTGCAGTTGAATTAATTAAATCAAGAAATAATTATTTTTCCATATTGTTGAATTCCTTTTTTATTAAATAAATGAAACAAGCACCAAGTCTCCAGTAGCAGTTATTTTGGGCATCATTAGGGCCCACATGAAGCTCTGATAATATTAAGTGGCAGAGAAATGCAAAAATTCCAAAAGAGAGTGAATTTTTTTTCCCACAGAATTACGTTCATTTTAGAAATCCAACTTCAAGTGCTCTGTGATTTATCACATAGAAACACTATGTCTCCAAAAATCCATTTGGAAATTAATGATGTTATCAAGTTCTTCAAAAATTCACAACATACATAATAGCAATTCTTTTTAAGTCAAAACAATATAAGTATTAAACAGCACTTACAAACTACACGAATATTTCTAATTTGTTTTACTAATATAAGGACAAAACTTATTACCTCAATGGATCCTGGGTCAACTAGGACTACTTCTTTTGGGTGATAGTTTTCATTGCTAAGACTTGGAGGGGTATGTGAAGCTAAAGCATTCTCTATAAATTTCTTGTTCAGGATTCTGGCAGCATTTTCTGTTAGCATGTATCCTGGAGGAGCAGATAAATCTTGCCTGATACTTGTAATTTCACCTGTTTCATCTTTTTGTGGTTCTGTACCCAAACGGAGAGGACTGGGTGACCTGCCCCGTATATCTGTGCACATATCTGGCATAGACCCAAGTTCTGGCCTGGGTTCGGCTGATCTTGATCGGCTGATGGACCTGGAGCATCTTTGGAACGTATCATAAGCGATAGGGGTATGGTCAATGATATTGAATAAACTAGAGAGGCCATCATTTATTGTAGTGTGAACTGGACTCTCTCTTGTAGTGGTGGATCTGGCCCAAGCAGATTCACTAAATCCTTTCTGAGGTGTGCTTGGTAATGTCCGGTTAATTGGCTGGTCTATTTTGGAACAAACTTTTTTCTGCAATTTTGGGGAGCCATATTTTGGAGAACAACATGGTCGTTCATATTTGCCCTGGACCTTTTCAATAGCAGTAGCCATTTGCCTGCTTCTTAAACTTCTTGATGGTGATGAAATAGGTGTAGAGCCCCCCTTTGGTGTCAGACATTTATGTGGACTGCTGGTGATTGTACGCAAAGTGTCTGTCTGTAAGCCCACATTGATAGTTTGAGTAGTCTGGGTCCCCATTGTTCTCATTCCATTAGTTTGACAAGCTGTGTCTCTGAATTGAAGATCTGTTGAGCTTGAATGTATTGCGTTTCTGACAGAAAAAGCTACCTCTTTCATATCATCGCTCATGTTTTTGGACAGCTCCAGATTGTGCAAGGATGAGGCAAAACCCACTGTAGTACAAATTGGATGTTCAATTGGATGAAGGCCAGTTTCTAGGAAATCGTGATGATGTTTGGAGAGGTCACAGGACCATCTTCCAAATACTTCTGATGAAGTACTTTTTATCTCACTCACATTTCCTTTAGCTTTGGTCACAGGAAACAAAAAGTCTGTCTCAGGGTGATTTTTCCCTTCATTACCAGGGACATGTGAATTATCAAACCTGCGAACCAATGGAGGACTATGGAAGACTCTAACTCCTATTTTTTCTGTGACAATGTGACTTCTTAGTGACTGTTTCTGGCAGTGTTCAGGACTTGTCATGGTGTTAGTTGTCATAGTAACACTTGTGGTAAGGTACCATGGAGATGGCTGGAATGGATCTGGAACAGAATTATTTCCTGCCTTTCCCATCTCTGTCCTTTCTGCCCATGTATCTGAAGGCCTTTCTAAAGTTCCACTCTGGCTTCCAGTAGTGTTGTAATCCCAAGTTTTGTTAAATTCCTCTATGTATTTCAAATCATCAGGAGATAGTGGAGGTGTTGTATCTTCTTTGGTGTTAGAGGATGGCATAGTCTTTTCAGGAAGAAAGGGAGAAATGTCCATCAAACGCTTGAACTCTGACATGGAGGAAACTGACATTGCCCTAAAGGAAGGAAGAAAGGAAAGAAGGAAAGAAAAGAAGAAGAAAGGAAGATAGGAAGGTAGGAGGGAAGGAAGGAAATCATATGAAAAACCTTTAAAAGATATTGATATTGATTCATTCCTACTTTAAACTGTGGACTTCATTTTAAGCACTGAATGCTTGTGCAAAAAAAATAAACACAGCTACCAAACAACTGTCAGAGAAAAATTCTAATAATTTTCAAATGAGAATATTGAAAATGAAATAAAAAAGAAACTCACTGCAAATGTTGGTAAATGTGTTAATATATTACAGTGTTCATTTGTGATTTCTTTTTTTCATCTTTACTTACCTTTGTAGATTTCCCTTGTGCATTTCTTCTTCCTGGTGAAAAATTAAAAAATTAATTTTGGATCTTGCATATATATACATCAGTGGCTGTGTTTGCATTAATTTACTTAATTGTTGGAATATATGCAAATCCTTTGAATTATATATAGAAATCCTTTCTACATAATGGCTTCTGAGAGGATTTTGATGCCTTGATAGTTCACGTAGAAAAGTATAAGAAGTTCTAGACAATTATAGAATTTGTAATTCTTTAATTCAATATCATCAGGGAGGGGACAGGATGCAAAAGGATTCATTATTTTAAGGGATCATGGCACCTCAAAGTTTGAAAACCCTCCATCAAAACACATTTGGAGCTTTATTAGTATTAAAAGCATAATGCCTCTTCCAAAAAAATGAATGACATAAGAGTAGCATCTTTTTTCTATCTTTTGTTTTGAAGTAAACTCAATAATACACTACCACAGCAATACAATGAATGCCAATAATACATTCTCTATGGATAAAGAATGCCCATTTCCCAAATTAAAAAAGCTCCAGAACCCTTTTCTTTCAGCAAACTACACTACACCGAAAGGCAGTAGTAGAGCTTCTTCTGCTCTAAAATAATTGATCAAAATAATTCTTGGATATTTAATTTTAGGTTTGGGTTAAAAGCACTTTTGAAAAGTTTACTGAATGGCATGGCTGGACTTGAAAGTTAAATGCATTGCCAGCCTGGACTCCTGCAGATCACACAAAATGCAAAATAGTAATTGTCTTGGCCTTCAATTAAGTTTGTGGGAAAACTTTTATATTATGTTAACATCTATTAGAATATTTCTGCTTCAAAAGTTGCCATCCACAAAAATCTAGCATGAGTATCTCCTATCGAATATTCTTCTTCCTCTTCCAATGAAATTCACCATTTCACCAGTTCCCCATAGAGAACTTTAGTACCTTGCCAAGAACATCTTGTTCTGGTACTTTGAAAGGTAAGATTCTTAAGTCTACAGAAGGTTTATATTTGCCATATAACTGCAAACTCCTCTAGAGAAAGATCTATCTATTTTTGTCCAAATTAGAATCCCTTTTCCCTAACTTATCTTGATATGCTGAAATTTTCCTTAAAATGGTTCAGGAAACTTTTCACATGATAACATTTGTTTTTGTGTGTGTACATACATGTTTGTCTATGCATGTATGAATATATACACACACACACGCACATACATAACTATCTCTATTGCATTATATTTGGGAAACCCTTTCACTTTGATTTGGGTTATTTGCCCAAGGATGCAAATACCCAAATAAATAAAATAAATATTCAAACATTAATATGCATCAAGAATATCCCCAAGATCAGGCTGTCTAGAGAGCAATATAAGAAGATATAATGTTATGTTTAACGTTATGTTAATTTCCCCTTATTTGCACAGTTTCACTACTGTACTTTAGAAATATTATTTGATTATGTTACTGCTTTGTTTTTGTACAAGGCTTATACTTTAAATACTCTTGATATTTGATTTCAGTTCATAGTACATAATAAAAATAAAGATCAGGATGAAGTTTCCACTGGCTTATAAACTATAGGTATTTGATGAAAACGTATGTCATAATAGCAGTATTAATTATCATATAATTGATAGCATAAAAGTGAAGGCACATTACCTCACTTACACAAGTTAACAACCTCTCCCGTTCCGCTTTTTGAGATTGTGGTTCATCAGAATCATCTGGAGAATCGAGGGACAAGGTATCTAGAAATAAGTTTTCTGTGGCAGTGCATCTGTCACTTTCCTTCAATTTAGACAGTGATCGATCTTCAAATTGCATGGTTTCTGAATCAGAATAGGACCTTGACCCCAATGAATGAGGCACATGATGGCTCCCTTGGTGTGAAAATGAATGAAAGGCAGTTTCTTTTGAATCATAAAGGATGCTGTCCCCCCTTGATGGATTTACTTTTGGAGGCTGAGAAAGAGATTAATAATGGACAAGACATTAATACAGAGACTTTTCTTAAGAGAGATAGAAAGTATGCAAGGTCTTCCTCGGTATTTCAGGCTACTTCTTTCTATCTATCTATCTATCTATCTATCTATCTATCTATCTATCTATCTGCATTATTTATATGAAACTTAATTATTGCACCCAGCCAAAATAAAGGTAGAGGTTAAAACTGTACAGTGTCTAAGTTAAAGTATCTGAATAAATGCTGGAAAGAATTGCACTACTATTATTGCTTTAAAGCACCATTATTCTATAGTTGCTTTAGGATAAAAATTGGAGGGGGTAAAATTAATGTGGTAAAAAGTCTAACTGATGAATTCCTCCTTGCAGGCATTACTATTGCAGTTCGGGTGGAAAAATTAATCCCGGAAAAAGTATTCTGTTTAGACTGTTACGTTTTCTATTGATAGTATGTAGGAAGACATGCCATGGATACCATATTAAGTATAAACTGGACATCATTCCACTTGCAGTTATTAGAACCACCATTTAGGATAATCAAACTTTTTCTAGATGTATATGACAAAGGTGAGTCTGAATGCTGATTAGTCTGAATTGAATACACTGAAAACACTGAATTTAAGATTAATGTAGGCATTTATTATTTGGCATTGAGTTTTATGTTTATATGTAATAATCTGGAATAATAAAATTGGAGAATAACAAAAATGATCTGTGAAACATGTAATATCAGCAGTCACAGGCAGGATAAAATTAGATTTGATAGGTCTGAGGAGAAACTATAACCATAAATTTGAAAGGTCTAATTCCTTTAAAATGTAGGTCAACAATATATAAGCTAATACTACTATCACAAATGAGGCATACTTTGTATTTTTAGAAATATTTCTCTTTTCAGTCACCTGAATTAAATTGTCAGGATAAAATGATTAAGGATTACGAATTTGTTTATTTAGTTGTTTAGTTATTCAATTTCTATAGTCAATTTCCCAACTCAATCAAGTGAAGGTTGCGAGGTTAAAAAAATTATAAAACAATTAAAACAATTTAAAAAACAATTTAAAACAATAAAAACCTCAACAAAATAAATAAGTACAAATAGCGTCCATGATGATTAGTCAACTAAGTAAGGGGTCCCAACATATCAGTTTTGGAATCTGTTATTGTCAAGTTGTTATCTGTTAGATTGTTATATCTAGCCCTTTTTCTAGAAGCTCACAGCGGTTTTTCTTCATTCTCCACTGAGCTGAAGGGACAATCCAGGATGGGTAGTTTCTAGTCTCATAGCTCTACAGACTGAGTTGAAAAACTGAGGACACACCCCCTGGTAAAGGTCCCCAGTTCTTCACTTGGTCTCAGCGTGTTCAAACCACTCTTAAAGGGCTCTGAATAGTTAAGTGTAGAAGAATCTCCCCCTGGATTGAGTTTTTTCTCTTCGAGAGACTTAGAGCAGGTTTGACAGCTAACCGGCTTACTGGTTAGCACTTTTTTCGCATTTTTTTTTACTGCCTTTAAAAAAAATTCTTGGCTGGTGGACTGGTTATTTTGCAATTGTGATTGTAAATTTGGTTGGAGGTGCCCCTGAAAGCCCGTGTGGCCCGGGCTATCTTGGATCAGCACCTTATGCTGCCTTCCATTATTTTGAAAGTTTCAAATTATTATCTTTTTCCCACCATTGTTCATATTCAGACACTGAATTCACAAATGACCACCCAGCCCTACAAATGTTGTTTCATTGTTAATATATGAAGAAAATTCCAGATTTCCAATTGCTATTCTGTAACTGATCCATAGTCCAGTCTTCTTTATAGTTTTCTTTCATTTATTGGAAGATAACCAAAGTATTACATTTTGGAGATTGGAAAACTCAGCTAATGTCAGAAAAGCATTTTTATTATGATTTTAAATGCCAACAAGAGATATATTGATTGTGTAGTACTTTTACTGGTGTTAGGAATATCTATTAATTTCAGCTGTTGTATTCATTGATGTAGAAATCTATATGACATTTGTAAGTACAGTTTGTTTATAAAACAAAATAATAGTGATTGGGCACATGAATCTTTGGAGACTACGTATAAGCCTTCTTGAACATTTATTATAAAAATTAGGAGCACAAAATCTAGTTTAAATAATTTATGGGCAGAAATTCAGGCTAGAAAATATCCTCTATGTGAAAACATCTGTCATGCCCCTGGTGAAGACTGACTCTGAGGGAGAGGAGGAACAGCCGACAGGGAGTGGAAGTGTGGCTCTGGAGGTTGTGGAGGAGGCTGGGGAAGGGCAAAGGCCGGCGGAGCAGTCAGAGGCCCACCCCCTATCCATCCTAGGGCACGCAGGGAGGAGAGGATAAGAGAGAGATGTGGTCTACTTGGGAGGAGAGGGCCTTGATTCTCTTCATGGGCTGCAGATGTGAGAACTGCATAAGAGTTAGGACCTGCGTTCTGGCAAACATTGAAGACAAAGCGTGTTTTATTTTGGTTTGAGGTTATCTTGGTTGGCATCCTTCCAACAGACTGTGCCTTGTTATCTCTTTGAATTTGGTAAATACTTCTCCTGTTCCGTTGTAGAAATTTCATCATTGTAGTTTGTTTGTTTTTTATTTTCACCTCTATCTGCTCATTAAATTTGGACTGTATTGCTTTCTTTTGAAGACTATTTTTGAATACATTTTATCTGCAACTGAGAATTATTGAACAGTGGGGCCGAGTTGGAGGCATTAAAGGACATTTATGTACGTTTTAGATTTTGTTACATTTGTGTTATACTCTGGGTCATTACAATGTCTATCTCTGTAAAATTTCTATTGAAGAGCGATATATTATACTTTATAGGCAGGATAATCCATTTTTCATATATTTTTGAAGCTGGCCATCATATTTAAGATTATCTGAAACTTAGCTAGTTTCAACATTGAAATAAATAAGCATTTAGATTATAAGTACTTTAATAAGAAACATTCTAAATATTTCTTTGACTTTTTTGTTATAAATGCTGGGAAATGCATAAAAAGGTTTTCTTTGATGAATAAGAACATCTTAAACAGATCTGCACAACATTATGCATACCTATATTTGGGGACAAAGAAAAAAAATGTCTAAGATAAGGACTCATAACAAAAATATTTAAAACAAGCATTTCTGAGACTAAAGTATCCATCAATAAAATGAAGAAAAAAAAGTATCTAATAAAGTGAAGACTTGTTCATGAAAGTTCATGCCACTGGTTGGTTTTTAACACGGTAGAAGAGGTTGCTGCTTTTGTTACAAAAGACTATCATGTTTGCAAAATCCTAATTCTCCTGGTTCCATATACAGAGCCATAGAAACTTCAAAATACACTTGTATTTTCCTATAGCTGATCACCTGTTAGGTAACTATGCTGGAGTTTACAAATATTTTCCTGCTTTTACTTGTGATGAGAATCTCTAAAAATAATCACTGTGGATTTTGATTTTCAACAGTAAAGATTTTTTTGGGGGTGCTGAGAAACAAAACAGTACTTTTGACAAAAATGAAATACACAAGAAAAGAATTGTAATCTTTAGCAAATTTCCCAGGTACTAATAAGGGTGCTTTTGATTTGGTTGTAGACTTTGTAGAAAGGAAGCCATCTTAGTATATGATGGCAACAAACTAGAAGGAGTCTGGTAGCTTCTTTTCTGATTAACAGATTTCATTGAAGGCATAAATCTAATACTCTTAGATGTATCTTGTTTTAATCAAAATATAACAACTTACCTGCTCTATCTTCCCGAGCAGATCCTTTTTTTGCCTCTCCCACTCTCGCCGGTCTTTGTCAAGTCTTTCTAAAAGCTCTACTTTTTCTCTTTTCCAGTTTTTTTCATTGTGCTGAATCTGCCATTGCAAGTCCATTACTAATCGATGACTCTCTGCTAAGAGATTCTTGTGTTCCTCTCTCTCCCTTTTGAAAGCTGTTGTGGCATCAAGGCCAGTCTGGCTCTGTGCTTTTTCAGTCTTCCCTTCCAGCTGTAAATTAAAACAAAACTTCCCCATGGAACAATGGTATTTTATAGAAATTAACAGGATTTGCTACCAAATTTGGACATAAGCTTTGACATTTTGATTTGAAAGAACAACTATAAAATGGGAACAATGTTTATCTAATTTATAGCTTAAGATTGCAATTCAATTAAAAATCTCACTGAAGTTTATGGTTCATGGCTCAGAATGTATATTAACTCTGATGCTTTATAGTACAAAGGGAGTTCAAATGAAAACCTATTTCCAGTACCAACTTTCTTTACCTGACAGCTGGTTATAGCATCTTATGTAATTATATTTATATGATGTAAATATATATTAAATAAATAATATACATAATTATAAATAAAGAATATAAAAAGAATATGGCTATTACAACTATAGGTGATGCTGCAAGCTCAATAAGAAAATAGGATAAAAAATAATTTTCATTTTATAAGTTATAAATACTATTTTCAAAAATAGAAATGTATTATTTCTTCACTGAAACCCACAATTTGAATTGTTTAGATTTGGTACACTCTCAGATTTTCTAATATTCCCTGAGGAATTTCTACATTAGGACATTTCCACATAGCCAACTTCATCATTTTCCAAATACTCGGAGCTACTTCTCAACTGCCTTGCCTTTGTGAGAATCCAAGATGAGGCATCAGACTATACAGCTGATCAAAAAGGAAACAAGATCTTCACCTCCCACAAGAACCCCATTCCTATCTTCACAGCATGCTTATTGTATAGTGTGATAAACTGTTTTTTAAGAGCAGCTATTAATTGCAAAGCAAGTTTGAAGCCTGAGGCAAACATTTTGGGTCACTAACGAAGTTTAGCAGCTATTGCGTAAAAAACAAAAGCAGCAGACATGTTGATTCTTCTAGTAAGTAACTTTTGCCAACTGTCTCACTTCTCATATCTGTTAAGGTTCAACATCACAAATGGGAAAACTGTGATTATGCTATATGAGCTATGCAAAAAAAGGCAATCTCAGTTATTCAATGCCAATGATGGCACAGGCTCAGAAGAGGCACAATGCCAGTACAGAATACCACCTGAAAGTACACTCATTCTAAAGCAACAGAGACCTTACAGAGAAAATATACAATAACATTCCATATCCCAAGGGGTAGAACTTGTACCATAAATTAATTCTTAATTTTGTGCTTTCATGTCAGTTTTTGATGCCAGTGACTGCCAGGACAAATCCTGACAGCTTTCCGGGCAAGATTTTTGGAAGCAGTTTGCCATTGGGTCTTTCCTAGGGTTGAGAGAAAATGACTGGCCCAAAATCACCCAGTTGGACTTCATGCCTAAGGGAGGAATAGAAATCAACGTTTCCTGGTTTCTAGCCTGATGCCTTAACCACTAGACCAAACTGACTTTCATGTTTTCCAACTGTTGATGAAATCATCAGATCATGGACATATCTTTGCAGGGACCTGTACCTCACTTACAGCGTCATGCCCTTTGACTCAAATTATGGGGAAAAAAACATACCTGCTCCAGCTGACACTTCAGTTTAGTCCATTCCATTTCCCATGCAGCTTTGTCAGTGGCATATTGTTGTTGCAGATCATGACGCTCTTGCTCATCGTCTTGGAGTTCTGATTGGAAGTTATCCAACACTATTTTCAGGGCATGCAAGAGTCGGCTATTATCCTTTGCCTGAAAAAAAGTAAAGCTGTCTGCAGTTCTGAAATATTATAATTCAACCATCACTTTACAAACTGTGGGATCAGAATGTCTATGGAGATTCTCAGTCATCCAGGACATGGTTGTCTCAAAGGTGCTTTTTCAAGAGGCAACTGGACTTTCTGATTTTTCTTTGAAGATGCTTCACTTTTCATCCAAGCTTCTTGGATGAGAAGTGAAACATCTTCAAAGAAAAACCAGAAAGTCCAGTTGCCTCTTGAAAAAGCACCTTTGGGATATGGAATCAAAACATTTCTCTTCCCTAATGTATTTGTGAGCTTCAAAAGAGAAGATAATCTGGAAAAAAAAGGAATATTCAGCAAGTCCACAAAAGACTTGACACTTCTTCCAATTAATAATAAGTTTTAACAACATGATTGAACTTTTTAGAACATTCAGGAGAGTTATTTAAACAGTAAATATTGGTCCCTAACACACACACAACAACAGAAAGGGCAGTCTACAGTCTAGCTTGATGGCTAACCTTTTTGGCCAGGCACTCCAGAGCACAGATGTGCGTCAGTGCTGCAGGCTGGAGGGTTGGGGCTGTGCAAGAAGCCTGCTCAGGGGGGAGGGAGGGAAGCTCTGGCCTGCCCGTCCATGCCTCCGCTGCCCTCTCGCTCCCTGTGTCAGCAGTGGCTGTTGGGCTGCCACTTCCAGGCGGAATGCTGGAGGAGGAGCTTCTGGCAGGGAGGTGAGCTGCCTGAATGGAGATGCCGCTGAGGGCCTAATTGCCAGCGTGCTGAGCTGGGTGGGTGGAATGTCAGGGACAGAAGTGCTCATGCCTGCTTGGCAAAAGTGGTTGGAAGGGGAGGCAGTGCGGTGGGTGGCCGGCTCTTCTGGGGTGCCCAAGCCGGCCAGGCGCTCCGGAGTTATGGATGCACCATGGGCTGGAGCCGTGCAAGAACCCCACTCAGGTGGAGAGGGAAGAAAGCCCTGGCCTGCCCGTCCTGGCCTTCAGCTCTGCCCTTCTCCAGGTCTTTTGGCATGCACGCCCAATACTCTTTCCTTTGCTGATCTTTGCACCCGCATGCACACCAGAAACCAGAAGACCAAGTGGCCGATGCACATGCACACATTGGAAACAAGATCTTCCTGGAGTGTGCATGTGTTCCAGGTCAGTGCTCTTCTGGTTTTTGGTGCATATGCACATGTGAAGTCCAGCTGGCTAACGCGCTGGAACCCAGAAGAGCAACAGGCGATGGGTCCGTGTGCCTGGAGAAATAGCTCTGCGTGCCACTTCCGGCACGCGTGCCATAGGTTCGCCATCACGGGTCTAGCCTTTAAATCCTAGCTGGATTCTACAGGCAGTCAGATAGACAGCTAAAGCTTGCCAAGAATCAGTGTCCTCCATTTTCTGACACAAGTTTTAGAGATCACTTTACTTCAGAGGAAAAAAGCTGCAGAAAGTTTTTCTCTCCTTGCTAGTTTGTTCCTCTAACTCTTCAGCCTGGAGTCAAGATAAGGTTTTTAAAAAGAGATATTGGTTGGAGGCAGAGGGAAAGTTTAGTTTTAACACCTAAGTGGTGGGGGTGGGGGGAAGATTTATAGGTCAGCTTTTTGTTTTTTATTGAAGAAATATGGCTGGTGGGTGGAGAAG
Source organism: Pseudonaja textilis (assembly GCF_049901715.1). Classification (NCBI taxonomy): domain Eukaryota; kingdom Metazoa; phylum Chordata; class Lepidosauria; order Squamata; family Elapidae; genus Pseudonaja; species Pseudonaja textilis. The sequence continues at coordinate 150,862,129 of NC_141992.1, forward strand.
ATCAAGTTAGGGAAACTCATCCTGAAGCTGCCTTTTATGCAAGGTCCAAAGCCTAGAGAGAGAGGAGAGCTTTGCAGCCTCTCTGCTTTTCAGCAGGTCGGGGCCAGAAGATAGGCACAGGAAACTCAGAAAGCAGCTGCCATTTTAGAGGTGCTGAAAATGGCGGCTTCTCCCAGCTGTCATGGGGATCAGGTTAAGTACTGGAGGGGGGGAGAGAGACAGGCAAGGGAGGTTTTTACAGCACCTCTGCGGTCTGTCATAAGTGCAAATGATGGGAGGAGCACTGCATCTGTCATAACTTTGAAACAGGTTCATTTATAGTTTTGGGGTGTTGTTTGAACTAAATCAGTGGTCCCCAACCTTTTTGGCCGCACAGAATGATGCCAGCAGAAGCATGGGGGTAGGGGATGGTTTCAGTGTACAACCTAATTCTGCACATGCACAAATAAAGTTTCATGGGCTCTCCCATCACTTGTACTGCCCGGTTCCCAATGGATCGTGGACCAGTACCAGTCCACAGCCTGGAGGTTGCCAGTAGTTTTACAGAAACTGAATTGAACTGAAGCTCAATGATGGTATTGGGAAAGGAGATTGCTAATTAATCTCTTGGTATATTTTGATGTCTAAACACTGCATCTGTATGTAGGTCATGCCCCAAATTGGAAACTCTCTCAATACATTTGTGAGAAAAAGATTAAAGTGAATTAACTCTTACAGTAGTGATTGAGAATTAAATTGCTATGGAAATGCTTAGGTGAAATAAACATGTATATTCTGCATACCACCATTGAACGCGACACCATCAATTGAGCACTACTTCCTATTTGAGATAATCATTTACATTACAAAATAGAATAGACAAAATGGATAAAACAACAAAATCACAGAGATAACTCTCATGACAGAATAAGCACCTGTACATTTGCCTTGATACCTGCTTTTGTAGCTGTAACACCTCTGCTGTCTGTAGTTGTGGTCCATGGCTGCGTATTTCTACTGTGGAATGATGGGAGTAATTTGTTATTGCAAAAACAGTATCTTCTTCCTCCTCTTCCTCCCCCTCTTCGTCACCTTTTTGTTCAGACTGAAAGGTGAATTCTAGCATGGGATCAAGGTGTTCCACCTAAAATTGCAAATGAATTAAAATAAATACAATCTCATATGAAACAAATAAATTCCTACCTGAAATAACTGCCAATTTTATAGATTTTCCTTATTTCTTTCTATGAGCTCATGGATGCTTAATTGTTTATGAAATCAAATTGATGAAGTGGATAAAAATTTGTTACATCCTACAAATAAGTTACTCCCTATTTTTTTAATGTATAGTTTGTTCAATGACAGGTATTAACTAGGCTTCCAACATTTATGGTAGTACCCTCAGAATTCTATAAGAGTGAACTTGGAATTAAAGCGCCTCGGTGGTGCAGTGGTTAGAGTGCAATACTGCACATTACTTCTGCTGCAGCCAGCTGCCTGATTTGACAGATTGAATCTCACCAGGCTCAGGGTTGACTCAGCCTTCCATCCTTCTGAGGTGGGTAAAATGAGGACCCAAATTGTTGGGGTCAATATGCTGACTCTGTAAACTGCTTAGAGAGGGCTGTAAAGCACTATAAAGCAGACTACAAAGCAGTATATAAGTAAGTGCTATTGCTATTGAGGACTGTAGTTTGCAAAAAGACCGATCTAATTAATAAACTTCAATATTAAAAATCAATATATACCGTATATAAACAAACCATTATTTTAATCTTATTGAACAAATCCTTTAATTTCTGAGATTTCTAGAATCATAGATCTAATCTTATACTGGGCAAAAATTAACACAATAGGCTTTGTAATTAACTTATTGATTTGGCCTCTATATTGCTGATATAGTATATAAAATTATTAGTCTATAAATGAATTTAAAAAGAGAATATACTGCTATATAATTTTATTGCTCCTGCTTTTAATTAAAACCAAACACATAATGAACAGAGTAAATTATAATTCTATATCCGCACACAGTATTTTTAAATTGGAATGTAAAATATCATTTGGTTCTTCTGAAGGAAGATTCTCTAAACTGCAGGAGAGACAGAAAAACGGGTTTGTAAAGTTATTGTTTTATCTCACAGTCCTATGGCAACTTTAGAATTTAAAGGTAATAGGTAACCTGGGATAACTGCACAAATGAATATATATTACTGCCTTTTTTCTTTGATGAGCCTGATTAGTTTCAAGTACTAATTTGATTTCTTTTCTGCTTAAAAACTTTGTGACATGAGATTACAATGACATAATGAAAATAGTTCTGGCATCTGAACTTGAAGTAATGTTATTTCTTAAAATGTATTGTGCCTATAATAAAACTATTATCATCACATTTCTAGCTTTATTAAATAATATGGGATAGTTACCTCAAGTATGTCTTCTTCTTGCTTCTCTATTTGCCTGCCATGTCGCCAATGTTTTAGCAACCATTTCAATTTCACATATAGGATAAAAATGTTCTGCTTGAAATGTCTGAGTTCTTGCTCCATCAGAATTTTCTCCTGACTCCAGGTTTTCTCTTCTAATTTGTTCTGCAAAGTCAAGCTCTGTACCTCCAAATCTTTTCTTTGTAAGTTTTGCAGATGGTCTTCTTCCAACTTTAAATAAAACAAGTATGCACAACATGAATATTGTCCTTAAGCAGCTTGTTAGTGGAATATTCCCCCTCCTCCATTTGAGCAAAAAAATAAGATTGCCAATTTTTATCACCTGATTTTATCAAGGGATCCATCTTTCAAGAAACCCAAAGATCTCAGGTTGAAGACTTAATTTAATTAACCATAATAGCCTGCTGGAAAAAAAATCACACAGCTCATTTATTGTAACAAGCTGGATTAGATTTCTGTAATGTAAGCATATGTATTCTCTGGGTATAAACAGTGTCTCTTCACTGAATCCTTTCAATGTATTGCTCACATGATTCTCAACTTGATATTGCTATATGGGGGACTACAATTTCTAACTTCATTTTGAACTAATAATTAGAAAAACTAATAGGGTTTAATGATTTCAAATTATTTCTTTTCCCTATGGATGAGGATTTTTTTTGAGAAATACAGTACTATTTTTATGTTTTAAGAAAGAGAGATTCTTACTTTCCAACCAATTTTTGAAAGGAAAGGGCCTTAGTAATGAATCATCCTTGAAAATTTTAGTGGAACAAACTATCCAAAGAATATGATATCATTATGAACTATCCAGGTACAAAATATGAAGAATCTCTCTTGATTCAAATGTTTGAATAACCAGCAAAATATTTGATATTTTACTTTCTTTAAGATGCCAATGTTGAGTTTTTAAACAAAGAAACATACTATACATATATATTTTCTTAAGTTTTCGCGGGTACTTACATGTATGGTATTCAGCTTTGTTTGGGTATTTTCCCACGTCACTATAGTTGTGCTTTTAAAGTTGTAGCAACATTTCGGCAGAATCTCATCTACCATCATCAGGCTTCTGTATTGTGTTTGTCTGTGAGTCAGACTTTCACAGCTGTTTCAGTTTTAAATTTGGGTCTAGCCTACTGCTGTGCCAGAAAGGTTTTTTCTTCATCCTGATTGGTTGGGAGTCTTGGTCTGTGTTTATTGGTCTTGGAGTTGGCTGTGTTCTGCTTGATTGGTGTTTCTAATATCTTCTGTCTGTTTTGTGGCTTTTTTTTTTTGTCTTGATTGGCTGGCAACATTGTGTTCCTGTATTGGAGGCTTTTAGTGTGGCTTGGCTCCAAGTAAATGGATGGCTATCATTTATTAGGAAGCTAGGTTTCACCTGGGTGCTGTGTTTGAGCTGGAGGTATCAGGGGGCATCTGTTTGTGCCCAGGTGTTTGCCTGGCTTGTGGTATGGAGATTTTTTTGTTTGTGAGTGCAGGCTTCCAAATAATTGACAGATGTCCTGCCCTACATAAGAGGTACTACAGACAAAATCAGTAAGATACTACACAGGCATCACATCAAGACTGCCTTCAAAACAGAAAGAAAAATAGCAGCCATCCTAAGAAACCCCAAAGATAAAATTGACCTGGAAAACCAAGGCATATATGAAGTCCCCTATGCATCATGCCCTGTCACATACATTGGACAGACCAATAGAAGAATAAGTACCTGCCTAGATGAACACAAAAATGCAGTAAAAAAGCTGGAACACACTTCCTCACTAGTCCAACACATGAAAGCCACAAGTCATAGCATCAACTTCAATGGCACCAAAACCCTAGCCACTATAGAAAACCCCAGCTACAGAATTATCAGAGAAGCCATAGAGATTGAAAAAAAACCTGAAAGCATGAATAGAAGAGATGACTCCACCAGACTGTCAATTATCTGGAAGCCTGCACTCACAAACAAAAAAAACCCTCCACACCACAAGCCAGGCAAATACCTGGGCACAAACAGATCCCCCTGATACCTCCAGCTCAAACACACCCCAACCAGGCACCCAGATGAAACCTAGCTTCCTAATAAATGATAACCATCCATTTACTTGGAGCCAAGCTGCACTAAAAGCCTCCAATACAGGAACACAATGTTGCCAGCCAATCAAGACAAAAAAAGCCACAAAACAGACAGAAGATATTAGAAACACAAATCAAGCAGAACACAGCAAACTCCAAGACCAATAAACACAGACCAAGACTCCCAACCAATCAGGATGAGGAAAAAACCATTCTGGCACAGCGTAGGCTAGCACCAAATTTAAAACAGAAATGGCTGTGAAAGTCTGACTCATAGACTAACACAATACAGAAGCCTGATGATGGTAGATGAGATTCTGCCAAAACGTTGCTACAACTTTAAAAGCACAACTATAATGACATGAGAAAGTACCCGAACAAAGCTGAATACCATACATATAAATACCCGCAAAAACTTAAGAAACTATATATATATATATACAAACATTATATACATATACATACACACACACACACACACACACACACTATATAGCCCAGTGATGGTGAACTTTTGGGCCCTGATTGCCCAAAGCGTGCGTGCGCATACAAAAAATGCAAAGTGTGCCCCCATGCATGTGCATGCATACATACGCCCCCACCCCTGCACGTGCACCCTGCCCCTGTGCATGCATGACAGAGACCGAAAGGCCAGCTGGCTGGTGGGAGGCATGTGTGCATGCACGGTGGAGCTGAGTTGGGGAGACAGCACATGTGCCCACAGAGAGGGCTCTATGTGCCACCTGTGGCACACATGCCATAGGTTCGCCACCCTGGGAATAGTCAATTAATTAACTATCACTACTAAAGGTTCACAGTTCTGTAATCCATCGATCAACTGATGCTGTCTATATCTAAAAAAAACCCATTATGCAATCATATCTATAATTTCATATCTGCTTCATCCATAATAAATCATATTAGTAGAATAATTTTAAAGGATAGCAATTTTTAGATTCTCTATGCAAAATTCTTTTATAAAAAAGATTAGAAAAATAATTTCCACATGCTAATTATTTTCAGTAAATTCCAATTATCGGTACAGTTTTATAATAGCAGCTTACAATATATAGAACTGGACACACACAAAAAAATCAAAGTACGAATGACAAAACTTGACAATACCATATTATATTCCTGTAACCAACAATATTCCTATATTCATGTAATTCATTTTCCAAATAATATGACTGGCAGCCAGAATTTGATTTCTATTTCTACATGAAAATCAGATAGATTTTTTAAAAAATCAATTGTCCCTTAAAGCTGTTTCAGCAGTTCTTAATTATCCACAACCAAACATATATAATGTCTGAACACTTTTTCAGAAATACAGTATATGGTGCTTCTAATAGTAAGCATACCAGATGACATTTTCTTCCAGTAACTATTTAATGTATTTACCTGAATTATCCTTTCTGAAAAGGTTTCTTGCTCTTCTTGTCGAAGTTTCACCTCTTTCTCTAGCTGAGCCTGAAGCTCTTGTACCGATACATTCTGTGCAAGTAAAACATGGCAGTCCCTGAGTTGATAAGCGGGATAACAGTTCTTACAAAGGTAACAAAACTTTAAGATATATACCACTGAGACTTCAAATAATACAATCAAGATACACCTGCTATGTTCATAATTAGTGAGAAACCTTCACAAATTTTCTCTGGATTAATCTGGTGGTGCATTCTTTGATTGAATGTATATTTAAAATCAATATAAGGATCTGCTTTAGCTAGGATTTAGACAGCTAGATTATTTGTAACCATAGTTATCTATTCAGACATACACATGGATTTTTGAAGTGCACAGAAGCACTTACAGAAAGTTATTATATCTGAAACTTTGCATTTAAAGTTTATTTTGGTTTCAGTCTCATCAATGCAACACTCCTGGAACCAGAGTACTTACTGAAGACATGCACATGAAGTAAGTAACTGAAAATTAAAAACTTGACGAATAGTGAATTTTATTTATTAAATTTATGGTTTTGTCCTGGAGGAAGAGCCGATATCTCACTGAGCTAGTGATTGGCAATATGAATACACAATACGCTTTGTGCTTTCTGACTTATTGAATTTATTTCTGACTCTGAACTGATGTCTTTTGTCTCTGAGAAGACAGATCAACTGAACTGTATATGATGAACCTATCAATTATGCTGCAGGGTTTTGAAATGAAACTGAAATGTCATCTGGTGTAAACATGTGTGTTAGTATGGAAAATACAGACATTTGTTGACTTGTAGTAAGCATGGTACCATGGTAGATCACCACTGAAGGTGCTATGTTCATAATTAGTGCAAAACCTGCACAAAAAACTCTCTTGATTAATCTGTTGGAGTAGTTTCATGGCCAAAGTCAGTGGTGAAATGTGTATTCATACAGTATTTCTCCCATTTAATTTTTAAAGCAATCATTCACATATGCATTTTTCTCATCCACAGCCTCTTGCGCTTCATTACTCCAAGTTTCCATATTTCAAATTTATTAATGCTCAAAATTACATAATTTACTTAGATAACTTTCAATTTATTCTGGAAAGGGTACTCTCTAATACTTTTTTGTACAGGATTTGTATTTTCTCTTCTGGCAATCTTTATTATTTTCTTGTCCATTTGTCTCCCCACCACAATGAACTACTCTTGATGCTACCAAATAACAGTGTTTCCAGATCCTTTGCATCCTTCATTAACTATTGAGTATTTTATCATAAACTAATCAATTATAGTTTTAGATATGTATTTTTATGTCAAATATGTATGTATACTTTTGCTTAAACTATGTATTTGAAACATAGCCCACTTATCTTTTTTCCTGTATTCTCTCATTTTCAGCATCCACAGAATGCTGCATAGGCAGGCAGATTGAGTTACTCACAGAATCACAGATTCACTCAGAGATCTACCATTCTGCAATCTGCTGAGTCTGCACTGAAAAATAGAAGCTTCAGTCCTAAGGAAGATTCAGCACTGCTTTTAGATTAGCTAGAAAGCAGGAAATCCTAGGACTTCCTGCTTTCTAGCTAATCTAAATCTCCCGGCAGAGCAGAACAGCTGGTGGTTGGAGAAAAAAAAGGAAAAATAGTAACTTACCAAATGCAGGCAAGTTTGATGGTGCACATATCAGGTTAAGGAGTGAGTGGGTGGGAGGAGAGGGCTAGGGCCAGCCAGTGGCACAATTTGCCATTTCTCTGAACTGTGCAGAATTGTAACAACAATTTTGATTAACTAGAAAGCAGGAAATTGTGGGATTTCTTGCTTTCTAGCTAATCTAAATCACTGTTGTACTGTTGCTTTGCCTTCACCCAGGAGGCTTCTCTGAGGCCCAGTCAGGAGTGGTAGGGGGAGGGGGAGAAGTAGCCTGAGAGCACAGCTGAACCTTCCTTAGGATTGAAGCTTCTATTTTTCAGTGCAGACTCAGGCAGCAGATTGCAGAAAGATAGATCTCTAAGAGAATCTGTGATTCTGTGAACAACTCTCTCTGCCTGCCTGCTTTGCCTGAATTTGAGTAAAAGTTGCTCTTTTTTAATTAAAAAAAAATCAATATTTACATACATGGTGTGTTGTGAGATAATTTTGTGAGTTTGCTTGTTAGCAAATTTTATGAGTTTGCTTGCAAGCAAATTTTATGTGACAGACTTGGGTAGCAGATTGCAGAATGGTAGATCTCTGAGTGAATCTGTGATTCTGTGAGCTACTCAATCTGCCTGCCTGCTTTGCCTGATTTTGAGTAAAAGTTGCTTTTTTAATAAAAAAAATATCAATATTTACATAAATATTTATAATATTTACATATAAGCCATGCCCAGCCAGTCACATGACCACCAAGCCATGCCCAGTCAGCAAGCCATGCCCACACAGTCACATCACTACCAAGCCACACCAACAAATTAGGCCATGCCCACATAACCAGTTGTTAAGAAATTTGAATCCCACCGCTAAATGGAACCCCATACATGGAGAAGATTAATCTTTACTTCCCCAGGCATTTTTAAAATTCTCATAGCTGAACATGCAAGTAAAAGGAATTTTGAGATTTATGGGCTGTGTTTTGTTTTCCCAATGTTTTCACACCGTGTTTTTTGCAGTTTGCCACTGAAATTCAATAGCAAACTTAGTAGGTCTGAGATATCATTTTTCAATCTTGGCCATTTTAAGAAATGTGGACTTCAATTTATAGATTTGCCAAAGTTAAAGAAATATTACTTTGGGGAATGAAAAAACAGGTCTGAATGCTATATATCTTTTGTAAGTAAAAAAAAAGTGATGTGTTCTCTGTTGAAATATTAGACATATTCTATATAGTACAGGACAATCTCAAATGGGAACAGTGACAAATGATTATTTTAAGAGACAAAAAGCAAAGCCAGTGCCTACTATAGAAGAATTAATTCAATTGGAAATAAATAGATGAAAAAAACTCCTACATGGCAGTATATAAGTTAATTCATAAATTAAAATGTCTTGAACCATTCTGCCCTTTTTGCTCAATTTTAATTCCTTAATCTGAAAGCAGAAAAATTTAGACAAAGTCATGTAGCTAAAGCTTCTGAATTTCAGAAGGTAATGCTAAAATAAAATTAAAGAAGGAAGTACATTAAATAATAATCACATTTTTAAACCTGATTATTTATTTCCTGACATCCTGTCAATGGGTTTGAATAGCAAAGGGTATCAGAAATACTATCTATTTTTTTAGGCAGAGGAGTCTGGTTTATGCTTCAACAATGGTTAATTAATTGGAAGTTACGGATGCTATCTGACCTTTGCTTGAACTACACAGCATAACTGAAGCTTACTTTTTGTCTTGAAGGGTTATAGTTAATTTTATTATGCTGACATATAAAGAAACTGCAGGTGTATTGACCTTTATAAAAGAACATTTCAGTTACCTGTGATGTGATCCTGCACATGTTTAAATCAGAAATGTGTTCTACTGTGTTTGATGAGTTTATCACCAGGAAACTGGTGGGTTGTTGCTATAATCACTGGAATTATGTTGTTGAATGTCACCAAAACTACAATTCTTAACATTCTTTTAAGATACATTTTAACCATGTAATATACATTTTACACAAATAGTTGTAGTTCCTTTAACTACACTATTTAGTTAGGGGCCAATACATCAGGCTCAACTTTTAATTAGTCCATGAATGAATATTCGCCATCACTATTTGTCTGAGGTAATAACTTCTTGCAGTTTTTCCAAAGACATTCTTATCATCACCTTGATCCTATCCATCTGCTTTATCCATTATCTTCTTCTTCAACTTCCTTCAACCTTATCATGAGTAGTTGTTTCTTTCAGCTTTAATCTTTTTGCATCAGATATACAAAATTTTTCTTGTTCATCATTATCTGAAATAATTTTTATAGGTCCAAGTTTGACTGGTTCTTCTTGCAGCCTGTGAAGCTCTTGTTCAGATTTATAATCTGGTCTTCTCTCACTCTTTTGCTTTTCTTCTATGTCCAGTTTTTGCAGCATTGTATTTTAATTGGAAAGACTGCTGCTTCATCATTTGTTGCCAAAGAAACATCCTTATACTTTTCCCAAAGGTGCTTTTTCAGGAGGCAACTGGACCTTCCTGTTTCTTCTTTTGAAGATGTTTTGCTTCTCATCCAAGAAGCTTCTTCCGCTCTGACAAGCTAAACGTCTTCAAAGGAAGAAACAAGAAAGTCCAGTTGCCTCCTGAAAAAGCACCTTTGGGACAACTATGACCTGGATGACTGAGAATCTCTACAGATCCTTATATTGCTCTAAGTTTGTCATTACCGTCTCCATAATGAACTTCTCTCTCCCAGTGTGTTGTCCATGTTCTTGAACTTAAGAAAACAAAACTATCAATTTCACTTCTTGTATTTTCTTTCTTTATCATTAACTATACATGGATTTATTCTTTTTTGTAAGATGTTAGGTAAAACTTTATGTGAGCAATTACTGCAATGTTTTAATAATTTCCATATCTTATGCGTTGCTATTCTTAGTATGAGAACATACACTAATCTTTTCCAATCTCCAGACAAGAATCTTTATTCTGTATTTGTTGTCATAGAGTTATGGTCACAGAAATATAGAATGCCAAAATTCTGGTTAAGTATATTTACTGAAACAAAATATATCTAATGCAAGTGCTATTTGGAGAGAAAGTGAGATTCAAATTCTTATGCCTCTTTCTCCCCAAGCATTATAGTATGTAGCAAATAGGCTAAAAGTCACTCTCAGGAAGAAAGAATAGTTTCCATCTCTCTCTTGTTTAATAATGGGTTATTTTATTTGTTTGCTTAAAATTACTTAAGAATTTTCTGTCACACCATATCCCATAAGATTATTTATTTGATCATGATCTCTATTGAAGATCTCCTTTCCCTTTTCTCCTCTGGATGGAATGAATTTCTACTTTAACCTCCCTTTTCTCCAGTTCAAAATGCCTAGAGAGGGTAGGGGGAGAAATCTCCATCTCTTCCAGATAGATGTATATTGGGGGAGGTTCTGACTTTATAATCAATAATACAGCTCAAATTAATATTATTTACCAGGATCAGAAGCTATAGGAAAGAAAATTTCTCACACAATTTAGTCATTGTGGTCCATAAGTATTCTGTGAATGCTGATTTCTATCTAAGCAACAAATCCATTATTTTCTTGTTGTCCAACTTGGTTTCCACTACATCAGAGTCTGAAAATCCAATAGGTGCTTTGGGAAAATTGGAAGGCATATTAGAAGTCCCAGACTTCTGTTGTATTGCAGACAGAATTGGCAAAGATATCTATGTCTGGTTATTGTTTTTAAATGAATCCAAATATTCCAGTCTGTACCTTCTACATTAACTTATATAGTCTAAGGCTATTTGCTTCTGACAGTGTGAGAATTTACTCTCTCAGCTGTTAGCACTTTAATTGCTTGTTCTCTTGCAGTTTTAAATAGTTCAATGGGCATCTCATCTGATCCGGGTGCTTTCTTATTTGACAGCTGGTCCATTGCCTGTCATACCTCATTTTGTAGGAAAGAAGATTCATTCACACATTACGTCTGTACAAATTGTTCTATGATTCCATAACCCAATTTATAAGAAGCTTCAGTATAGCCTTTCTGTCCTCCTTTAATTTAATTTATATTAGATTTTTTTCCATAAGTACTAGATCTATCTTTTGATTTTTCCCATGAATACCGTACTCTGATCTTAATTTTTTTTTCTTTAATCTCCTTTACTTATTGAAAGTCTTTATTTCCTTATTTGCTTGATGTGATGCAGATGTATTCAATTGTCACACATAATTTTATGTCTTATTTTGGCTTGAAAATCAGCTGAACCTTTTCTTTGGAATTTTGAAAATACTTTTTCACTTAGTTTTTATGAAGTCTCATTCTTCTATAGCTCCTTAGTTTCTTTTCTGCATGGCATAATGAATCTGTTTCTTTCACTGATGTTGCATTCTGAATGATTTTCCTCAAGTCAAATCTTGTTGGCATCCTTACTCTCTTTGGTCACATATATGGCACCTGTATATATGGTCTGTTTTATAATCTGTATTTCAGAATGCTATGGTGCAATTCTCTATGTTCTCTTTCCTATTATGTATTAAATGTTATTTTAATATTGTATATCCCATAATGCTCATGTGTAAATTATACACATTTATGTGGCTTTAAGTTGATTCACTTGATAAATAATTATCTTTGGAAAACTCTGTAACCGACTCCATTATTACATTTTACCTAATCCACTTCTCCTGTAAGTCCAGATTTTTCAATTTCTCCAATGTTTACATTCCAGTCACAGATTTGTAGTAGTGTACTCTTTCCTAATATTGCATTTAGCCCTTCTCAATTTTGCACTTAGTAATTTTTTTAGCATTTTTCACCACTTGCCCCTTAATAATTGCACATTCTTGTACAACATTAATGTTGAATGACACTTTTTGAATTGTAACTAAAGACATACTTGCAATATCCTTCTGAAGGATCATTACCATTCTTTTGGTTGGCTTCATGCCCTGATACATATATTAACTGAGTGGAAGAAACCCTGTTTATTTATTTCAAAAATATTTTCACTTCAAAAAAAGTTGTTTGTCATTGTTCATTCTTCTCAAATTCCATGTATTCCTGGTACATATCTCCTTGTAAAATTACTGATTAGATTTCTTTGCAGGTTTGATCTGACTACATTATCATCTCCAGTTCTATTTTGAAAATGAATGTCTTTCTGTTTAGAATCTCTTCACCTACCACATAAACTTGTCTCAATGTTCCAGCCATCTACATAGCGTTTTCTTGGATCTATGCAGAAATCATTTGCCACTGTCTTCCTTTGAGTTTGAGTTTGGAATTCCTTCTTTTAGTAGCATTATCTTGCCTCAGATCTGTGAGCCTTACCTGCCCTTTTCCTTATTGTGGACAGCTGTTAATGTTACACCACTGATTCACCTTATCAGCAAGGGTGACCTGACATGGAACGCCAGCTATCGCCCCACCCCAGCTCCACCGTGCATGCATCTGCGCCTTCTGCTGGCCAGCTGGTTTTTGGGTCTCTGCTGTGCATGCATGGGGGTGGGGCCTTCCCTGATCAGTTTCCCCCCACCCAGTGGACCCTATCATTCTCCCCCTGGGGCACCCTAACTTTCTCCTGCATTCCTGCCACTCGTGCCTTTCCCGATCTATGCAGTTTCTCCCCCAACGCGCCCTAGATTTCTCCTGCATTCCTGCCTCCCGTGCCTTCCCCAATCTCCACAGGTTCCACTCTCCACAAGTGCCTCTCCGTGTCAGAAATGGAGGAGAAAGCTTAGAGTGCACTGGGGGAGAAACTGAGGAGATCAGGGAAGGCGTGGGCGGCAGGAATGCATAGGAAAGCTAGGGCGCAATGGAAGGAGAAACTGTGGAGATCGGGGAAGGCACAGGCAGCAGAAATGCAGGAGAAAGCTAGGGCTCGCTGAGGGGATAAACTGCTGAGAATGCGAGGTCTCCCCGCATGCTTTTTTGGGCCTGCAAATCTTCCTGCATCAACCTAGAAGCCAAAACAGGGGCTGGGGGGGGGGCGCATGCATGGGGGGGTGCATGCATGGGGGAGCTCACATTGCATTTTGGGGATTGGGGCACGTGTGCATGCATTAACACGTGCGTGCACGCCATCACTGACATATAAAGTCTCTGCTTTTGGGACAGTGCACATGTTTTTCCTCCATAAAGAGGGAATCTAGCACCAAGTTGGCAATATTGGACCTTAGAAAAATTTTAAGAGATCATGCTTTTAAACAATGTAGGTCATTTAATTTATTAACATACTTCTAAAGAATATTTTGGTTCTTTCTATCTTGAAGATATCTTTTTCATTATTTTTGAGCATAACTAAATCAGAATTCAATCAATCAATCCAAGATTTGCAAATGAGAATGCTACATGCTTTGCTCCCTGCACCTTTAATTTACCCATTTTCAAACTAAAAGGTCAACTTATAATGTACTTAATGGCCAGCAAATCAAATGTACAATTCACAAATTTGTCTTCCTTCAGATAGACTTTTTATTTAAAATGTTACTACAAAATTTAAGAAATTAAGTATACATTAATTCCCCATTTAAAAAGATTATTGAAAATTTATTTTAGAAAAAATCTGAATTAAGGAAATCATTGCTTTCCAGTCAATCATTTCTGGTTATTTATTGCTGGCTTTTGATGTAGATATAGAACCAATTCAATCCAGGTTATAGGACTGTGCAATTGACAAAATGAGATACCGTTAAGTGCTATTTCACAATGAATATTTGCAATCATCCACAGCTAAATGTTCAAAACTGGCTAGTTCTAGGCCAGTTTTATAACCTGACATTCAAGTAAGAATTTTCTTCTAATTTTTATGGCTATTCTCAATATAGCATATATGACTAAAATAAGACCTAACAGTCTAGTGCCTTCAAAGTGATCATGGACCTCTATGTTTTGAAGGCTGTGTTCTGATCTAAAAAATTGGAAGAGATGAACATACAATACAATCGCTTTTTGCTCAGTTTAGATTCAAATGGGCTAGACTTTAATGCCCATTTAAACTCTGAAACAGTACAGCATTTGTATAGCATCTACATGAAACTGCTGGGTAAGTTCATCCATGTCCATGGATCACCAATACATTGATGATGTCCAGCCATACAGTATATCTCTGTTCCTGGTGAAGTGGGGGTTGCAGTGGACATCCTTTTGTAATGCCTGGAGGCTGTGGGATGGGAACAACAGATTTCAGCTGAACTCTAATAAGATGGAATTGCTATGGGTGGGCTCCTCTGTACCCAGGAGTTTATCATCTTCGCTCTTGGATGCAGTTGCACTATCCCAGACAGACCAGGTGTATAATTTGGGGGTCCTCTTGTACTCATGGCTCCTGCTCGATGAGCAGGTGGCAACCATGGCCAGGAGCGTATTTGCTCAATTCCACAATGCATCAATGATGCCCTTTCTAGGCAAGGAGGCTTTATGCGTGGTCATTTATGCCCTGGTTATGTCCCGATTGGACTACTGCAACATGATCTACATGGGCCTATCCCTGAAAAGTAACTGGAAGCTTTAGCTGGTGCAGAGCACAGTTGCACAAGCCATACTGGGTGCCTGAAGAAGGACATATATAACACCCTTGTTCCCTGAACTGCACTGGGTACTAGTTTGCTTCCAGGTTCAATGTTCAATTTAAGGTGTTAGCCATCACCTATAAAGCTCTACATGGTATAAAGCTCTACAAGTTATCTACGGAATTGGCTTCTTCCCATCTCATGAGCACATCTCATCTCACTCAATTCAGCAAGGAAGGTAGCCTGCACACCCCATCAGTCAAAAGTTTCAACTGGCAGTGTCTGCTGCCCCCTTGTTATAGAACATTCTGACCCCAGAAAATCATAAATGCAAGAACACAGTTTCTCCCCCATCACCATTATAGTGCAAATGATTGCTAAATGAGTCAATTGCTAAACAAGTGCTATCTGGTATTGTCTATCATGAGAAAAATGCTAAAAACGATCATATTTCCATTTCATTAAAATATTAGGTGAAGTTAAATACAAATTATAGGGCTCAAAGGAATGATTCCCTCTGTTTTGCCCTGGCTTCTATTACAAACAATTACTGTTCCCTTTCAATGAATTTTTATTCAGCTGGCTAACCTCTAGACTGAAACAATTCTTGTTTTCTGGCCTGTAGAATTTAAGGTCTCCATCAGTTGTGCCAGGTGGTTCTGTTGTGCCTTGTTGTTGATGGATCTCTTTTTCATCTCCATGGTCTGGGCTGGGCTGCCATTCCATCTGATCCTTTTGTTTGGACTGTTAGGTGCATGGGTGGGGATTGTAACATAAAAAAAATCAGGACAGGGAGATTAAAAAAACAAACAAAAATGGATAAGGTAGGCAATTGAAAAAACTACAAGACAAAAAAAAGCGTGAACAGAAAAATCAACTTAAATGCAGTGTCATAAGCAAGTGACGAGAACAGAACTAAAATAAGGATGAGCAAAATAATGGGCTGAAACATCTGAAAAGCAAGAGAGGGAAAAGAATGCAAATACTGGTTATGAGGCGCATGCAATGGGGATGCATGAATCAAACCAACAGCAAGCGTATAAATCATGGAGTATATGGGGACACAAGGCTCTTACAACCTTATCTGTGCTGTGCAGAAAAATCCCTATTCAGGATGGCAGCTGTGAGAGTATGAATCCAAGGAAATGCATTATGAAAGACAGTCTTTTGTTAGCTACAGGGCCTTTTTATTTGCCCCTTACTTATGTGAAAGAACTAAAAGCAGGCTTTTAAAGTATATTTCATTTTGGATTTTTATTTTGGCAAGACCTTTTGAAATACATTTCATATTAACAGTATAAGAGATAGTATGTGCTATGTGTTTTGTTAAATATCAACAAAACAGTAACTAATGAAATACAGCATCCAATATAATAAACAAAACAAAAAAATTAGGTGCTGTTTTTTTCTATTAGCCTTTTTGTCATGACAAACAGCCTCTGTATGAAAATAGCAGAGTTAAAAAAAGGATTTACAAATATTTTATAAATTAATTTCAAAATCATAACAAAACAAACATAGGCAAAATTAGCACCAGAATGCAGCAAGAAAGACTAACAAAACCGTAAAAGAAGCAAGAAGTCCACCTACCTGGAAATCTATAATTAATTCCTTTCCTTGATTTCCAATGGGAGAATCTCGAGAGATGGATGTCATTGTGGACAGAAAACTAGAGGACTCTGTAAGGTGTGGAAGAGGGGAAAGATCTTCCAGTTGTTCTTTGAAGCCAGCCCCAATGTTATCAACCTTCTCCAAGAAGCTTTGCAGTTCTTTCTGAAAATGTTTCATCCTTGAATTAATAGTGCTTAAAAGTTCTGGTTCATTATTGTTCCCCTTTTTCCTCTCAACTTTTTTAAAAATTTGCTCAGAGGAAGCACTGTTATTTATTTGGACTTTTGTTTCATATATTAAATTGTCTGTATCAATGATAAGGTGTTCCATAGCTCTTTCAAGCCTTTCAGCCTCATATCTGATGCTGATCAATGATTCTGAGTTCTCTTTGGCCCTTGTTAAATCAGTGGAACACAAGTTACTAACTTCTGAGTGTTTCCCACTCCCAAAACCTGATGTCTTTTCATATAAATCTTCAGAATCACTTTCACCTCCAATAGGTCCTTCTCTCCTTGGTTGAGGTAGATGACTTTCTTCATTGTCATATTCTTTCTTTCCTGTCTCACTCTCAACATCACTATCCCTGGGACTGCATGTTCGCAATCCTAGGTGAGAGGCAAGATCATAGCGCTGCACATTAGATAGCAGCACACGATTTTCATACTGGAGCTTCATCACTTTTCCACTCAGTTCATTGATTTGCATCCGGGCTGACTTCAGTTCTTCTTGTAAGGATCCACTGCATTTGGATGCATTTTCATCAAACCAACCAGATTCTTGTCCAGGGTCAAACTTGAATTTATTCAGTTCATTTGTTAGCTGCTTATTGTGATCTTCAATTTCAGAGATTGATCTCCTAAGAAGTTCTGCTTCTTCTTCTACGAATTGCAAATGATGACGCAACTCTGCAGCTGATTCCACAGGGTCACCATAAGGTGAGGTAGGAATGCTTGAAACACGTTCCTGGTTAAGACATACTCTTTCATACTGGCATCTCATATCCTCCATCTCAGCCTTAATTCCTCTGTTTTCCACCTCTAGTTCTACTAACTTTCTGCCCAATATGTTAGCTTCTTCTTCCACCAATTTTAAACGAAGCTTCAGTTCAGCTTCTCTTGTGCTGGGTGGCCCTCCAGCCTCTCCAATGGGGAGAGGACTTTCCACATCCCCATAGATGGATTTGTACTTTTGAAGCTCTTGTTCCAGTTCATCTTTCTCTCTGCTTAGCTTGGCCATCTTCTTACGCATCAGTACTGCTTCCTCTTTGGCAAACTGAAGCTGGCACTTCAAATCAGCACTGTCTTCCTGCCAATAAAAGCAACACATATGAAGATAAAAGGAAAAAGACAAACATGTTCTGGCCATAACTCTTTAAAGCAATTTTTTTCTAACCTGTTATGTTGGATTTCAACACTATCATGAGTATATGCAAACATAAAATTAGAGAAGGGGTGTGTTTGTGTGTGTTGTGTGTTTGTGTATGCATGCGTGCATGTACAACATGCACTTTACAAAATTCAATTAAGGAATTGCTAGTTAAAGTTGGTAAAAAAAAAACTTGCAATAAACTTCCAGAAACTGATAGCTATAATACAAATGTTGCACACTTTTAAATGAAGAAAAACCAATAATGTATAATGGAAAAATGGAAAATCCTTTTTTTACATTAGATTATTCAGAATATAGACTCTTAAGATTCCTTTCCACAAAATAAGTATTTATTCCAGCAAAAACAAGTTATAGATTAAGTGAAAAACCAAACTGTGTCCTTTTAAAAAAAAACTAGATACATAATTTCCAATAAAACAGAATATATGTAACTCAGAGTTGAATTAAGAGCCCTTGGAGCTCTCGATGCTTGGCTGTTTACTTGCAGACATTTCATTACCCAACTAGGAAACATCAATTTGAGTAAATGTGAGGCTTAACTTTGTCTAGGATGCTCATAGCTTCCCAGTTGAACCTATGGTTGAGTCTGTCCATGTGTTGTGAAATTAAGGAGTTTTCATCATGTCTTCTGAATATTTGTCAGTGTCGTGGATGTGCTCTGCTAATCTTCTGCCTGCCTGTCCTACATAGTAGTTTTTGCAGCTCTTACACTCTATGTTATAAACTTTTTCTTCTTCTTGGGCTACTAGGTCTTTTAGTTTATTTAAGATGTTTTGGAGGGCTGTAGTGGATTACTGTGCTATGATGATGCCATGTGATTGTAATAGTCTGTTGGTTGTTTCTAAGTTATTGATGTATGGTAGTATAATAAGCAGAAAACAATACCCCAGTGAAGAAACTATCAAGGAAAAACTGAGCAAGGCAAGCTACTGTATCTAGGAACAAACCCCATACTCTCACACACTGACCTAGTTGGGTAATAAAACATATGTATGCAAACAAATAAGTCTAGAGAGCACCACGGACTCAACACTTCATAGTCCATCAGGCATGCTCAGATATCCCATGTCAAATGTATATTTTTCAAAATAGGGACAGCCAATCTGCTCCATTTTGTATAGATACGTTATGAATATAATGCAATATTCATATAGGCACAACAAAGGCAAGCTGTTACTTATAATGCAGGTCAAATATCTCTCTGGAATTGGTAATAATATAATCTACTGTAATATTATATGTCATCTATCTTTTGGCAGTCTTAACAGATGGCAGCACTTGTTTCATTTTGTCAGAACTGGAAGCTAAGTTGGGTTAGACTAGTTAGTACTTGGGATGCCTGATACCAAAGAGATTCCAAGAGGGTAAAATAGTCTGGGATATCAAAGAAAACATAGAGAAGATGGCATCTGCAGAATACTTCTAAACTGTTGCCAGGAAAATTGCATAGATGTGTCATGCCTTCTTCAAGAGGCTGTATGTTACTCCTATGAAAAAAAATGTAGGTATTAAATAGAAATTAAAAACAAGGCAACATTTAAAAGTGTTACATATAATCTGAATGCCCATTCATTTCTGTTATTATTCATTGAATTTACTGAAGTTTTTGTCAAGGAATCCGTTTCTGAAAAGTGAAAAAAGCAGTTTCTTAAAAGAGGAAAATTCATCAACAATTGATGAGTAGCCTACTAAAAAGAGTACTTTAGAGACATCATTTTAGAAATAGTTTTCTGGCATGTTTATTAATAGAGACAGATTGGTGGACTGAAGTAGAAACTGAATTTTAGCCCTATCTTAGGCATAAAATCAACTAGGTGGTTTTAAGCTAGTTACTCTCTTTCAGTCCCAGGAAGGAAGCAATAGCAAACCATTTCCAAAAATGTTTCCAAGAAAACTGCATGGACTTGTCCATGTAATGGCCAGGAGTCAAGACTGACTCAAAAGCACAAAATGTCTGTATATTTTGATTGTCATGTTGAAAATGAAAGCTATTGCTACAGAATCAAGAAGATAAATCATTTTTTATTTTATTTCTGTGAATATCCAAAATGTCTTTATTACTTTGTTTTTTAATGAAAAAACCCTCAATTACTATCTTACATATGAAGCCAAACATTCAAAATTATTCTTACTACATATACAACTTTATATATACTTTATAATATGATAGGGGATAACTGGCAGAGGAGGCATGCTGTGGATCCTGTCATTATTCCAGCCAGCGAGGTCCAAGGAAGGGCCTTCTCTGCTGTTGATCCTACTCTCCAGATTATCTTTGCTCCCCAATGTGAGGTTGGCCCCAACCCTCCTATCTTTTTGTAAGGGCCTAAAGATGTGGCTTTGTGAGTCGGCTTGGGGCCCCAGTGGGGGAAGAGTGCAATGGAAGTGGTTGATTAATAATGGATCACCCTTCTCCCCTACTCCGCCCCCTCTCCATTTATCTTTGGTTTTAATGTTCAATTTTTATATTCTAACTTAGGTATAACTCTAAGCCACTCAGAGTTACCCTATGGTAAGATGGGCACACAATAAATTGTATAAATAAATACAATAAATAAATATTTTATAATGGTATGCCAAAGGGAAATACATAAGCAAAAAATGCAAATCCAGTAGCACTGAAGTTAAATAAGCAATGTAATAAAATCTCAGTCCAATAAAATGCATAATATTAAAACAGATTTTGTTTAGAATAACACTAGTCTCATTAATTCAATTTCCTTAGAATTCTGGGATATAAAATTCCAAGAACGGAAGAAAATAGTTTTTTATTTTATTTACTGTCTTGTATTTTATTTTTCCTCTTGATATGAAATAATTTAACTATTATTTATCTGTTTAGTTCACTATTTGCCCTCTGAAATTCTTAAAATGTACATGTTTGTATGTGCATGAAATCAGTCTGTTATGAATTATTGTCATTTTCAGTGTGGCATCTATAATATATCTGTTAAGATTTTTCCTGATTTGGATATTCACAGAAATAAAAAAAAATAAAAGGAAAACAGTGTGTAATAAATAGAAATTTGTTTTCATGTATTTAAAACTCAAATGATAATAGAAAATAGCCATGTGCAATAATAGCCTCTTAACTAATTTTAAAATTATCAAGAAAATTGCTTAGAAGCTACTCGTAGTATTAAGAAAACCATTTGATAAATTGTTACATTTCCACCAACAAAACTTACAAAAATATGTTATTTAAACCTTGTTTGCAGATTGACTATGAACAAACATATCAAGAACTTAAATATGGGCAACCACAGTTTCTGCTGCTTTCAATAAAATGATGAAAACATTTTTGTGCCATCTTTTTTAAGTGTGCATGCAATGTTTCAATATATGTATATGTGGTGTGGGACAATCATGATTTCATGAGATTGATTGGTTTGACTCCCCCAATAGACATCACTGAGCTTAGGTAAATGACATTCCAAATCCAATTCCAAGTTTAATATTTATAGCATATAAAATTATATTCGTTTATTTAGAAAAATGCCTGTTTGGATTCAGTAAGATTTATTTTCATATAACCATGTGTAAAATGGCAGTCTAAAAACAATTTTGATATTTCTTAATTTGTGCGTGTCTATCAATACCTGAGAGACAGAGAGGCAAAGAGTGAAAACACAACAAACATCTGTAAATAGTTTTGAAACAAATTCCACAGCAAACATTTTAATTACAACAAACGTGAATGCTATTTATAGCTTACATTAAATCTAGATAAGTTTAATTTCCCATCTTTTCATGCCCCCTAGCCTTCTGTATTATATGGATACACACATAAACATTACATAAGTATACAATAATTGCCAAACTGCATGCTAAATAGGTTTGTATGGTTGGGAGAAAGACTGTTAAATGTTACACAGCATGAGAACAACAAACTAATATTGTAAAAGATGCAAATGAAAGCTCCATGCATTGGAATTCAGATGAGCTTATTTGTTATTAGATAAGCCCATAATGTGAAAATGAGCCAAACAAAAAGTGTTCCCAATTTTTAAAAATTCACCTGTCAGATTGTGAAACAGCATACCAGCGGAATCAGATTTCTCTTAAAGCTTTCCTATATACAGGTAGTCATTGACTTACAACAATTTGTTTAGTTGACCATTCAAAATTAACAATGGCACTGAAAGAAGTGACTTATGACTGTTTTTTACACTTACTTTTGCGGCATTCCCATGATCACATGATCAAAATTTGGTACCTTGGTAACTGACTCATATTTATGATAGCTGCAGTATCTTGGGATCATGTGATCACCTTTTGCAACCATCTGATAAGCAAAATAAATGGGAAAGCACTTAACAACCATATTGCTAACTTAACAATTGCAGTGATTCACTTAACAACTGTGGCAAGAAAAGTTGTAAAATGAGGCAAAACTCATTTAATAACTGTTAAAAACAACAAATTTTGGGTTCAGTTATGGTTGGAAGTCAAGGACTACCTGTAATCTTTCCCCCCCATTATTTCATTTACCTGACAGAATTATACACGCTTAAATTTTAAGATGAGCTATCCTAAATATGAAACAGAAAAAAGTCATATACTTAATGAATCTAATGTGATCCTCCAATTTCAGGGGTAGATTATCTGAGTTATCTGGGTTATATTAGTTCTGTCAATATGAATGAATAATCATCATAATAGAGGGTGGTGGAGCCATCAGCCCCATGCCCTTATTTGTATATAGCTTTGTCTGCTCATATAAACAATTATTTTAGCATTTCATATAATGTATGGATGCATATGTATAAAATGTATTGAATTATTTCTGCCTTACTATACAAAGGGCTCTCAAAACAGGACTTTCTCCTCAGACACCAGTATTGGAAGAGTGTAGGTGCATGGACACAGCTTGACTACCAAATAGCTTGAAATATATATTACATGCACACATGATGAGAAACACTCAATGTGAACAAATTAGGGCTGCGGTGCTAAAGCTGTGATGAGGCTGAAACTTAATCACAATTCCATACATAAAATATGTATATATTTTATATATTTGATTAGCTGGGTGATACAAATAAAAAAAAACAATATTCCATTACCATCTCCTCGGTGGTTTTGGCCAAGCAAAATGCACTTACTGGAATGTCAGCAAAATGAAATGGCAACATAGCTGTTGCTCAGGAAACTGGGCCAGTGCCAACATTCCTACCTTATGCTGAAGAAACAGTTTTCTTTGTGTTCTGACCGCTGCTTGGCATTTTCCAAGAAGTTCCATTCTGCAACTCTGCTGAACAGAAACTATTTTTTTCAATAAAACTAAATGCAGAAAGAGTGCAGTTCTATTTCCTCTGTTCTACATGTTCTTGTAGTAGGTCCTGGAGTGATCCAGTATAATTCTAGTTGTACAGCAAGCTTAACACAGTAGCAGTATATTCATGTGCAAAGAACAGCACTGATAAGGGTTGCAAACTTCCTACTTTTCCATCATTATTGCATCACTGGATCATGTCCCAGCAGACCTATTTAGGATGACTCATTTTCATTTGAGGACTGGGACTCAGCAAGGTCAACACCAGGCTGAAGTGAGAGTTTCAGGCAACATTTGCCAACAAACTCACTCAAATCTTAACTCCTCATGGGCAGGAACAATAGGGTTGGCAGAGGGAGAGTCTTGTGATGTGATCTGGAACTCATTTTATCCTATAAGTAAATGTGGTACCAGGTAGGACGAACTTCTCTACATATGAGCCACAACCCATGCTGCTTCAGAATTTGGATTAGAGAGTGATCAATACTGTTAGGAGAGGGTATAGTACCACTTTCTTTGAAAGAGATGGTAGTATGTCTCTCCTGAAAAGGCCATCCCTGGATCTGGATCTGTTAGAAACCAGACTCCACTACTCCTTTTTGTGGAAGATATATAGGGAATGTTAGTGCTCCTACTGAAAAAATCCCAGAGAAACTAAATTATCTGGATTCTTTCTAAATCCTGGAATTAGGCCTAGGTTTGAAATAGAATCACACTGGCTGCACTGTTGGATGACTTAACTAGATATCCAAGCAACTGTCAATATTCCGAATCTCTGGGCTGCCTGTGAGGGTCAGGAGTTGAAGATATTGTTGTACAGTGAGTCTGATGTCATGAAATCTCATGGTGTGTATATATCATGGTATGGTAATCCATTTAAAATAATACAGCACTGTATATTGGCTGTATATCTTGGCAATATAGTTCAGCAATGCTGTTCATATGGAATATTTGAGTGAGAATGCTTGCAGCTGGTAGCGCAAGTCCACAGAAATTGTTTTACTGTTGAGGAATAAAAGCTTTTCAGGAAGCTGCAATGATTTTTTTCTCACCAAGTAGAAACCCAGTCCTTAAGCCCCAGCTATTTAACACTATTACTATGAAAACTGAGTGAGGAGGAAAAAAAATACAATTACTTTATATTTAGTTGAAGAAAGAAAGAATATCAGGCTTCAGAAACTTAAAACCTAATTCCAAGTGAGTCTTCATGGATGGCCTCAGTTTCCCATTTGAACAAGAGAAACTCATTTTCCTGATATCACAACTTTTCTCCTGGGGGAAAAATACCAGATTCTTTAAAAATGACACAAAATGTGTTTTTAATGTGTTAATTATATTTTGTGTTAAGATAATCATTAGTACATAACCTTAACAACAAGGATGAATTTTTCTGCTCCAAATATTCTGACAAGGATATTTTTTTTTATTTTTTTTGCCTCTATCTGCAAAAAGAGTTATCAGATCAAAAAAAGTTTAAAACAAACATTTCATATAAAAATATTATATTCTGAAATTGTATTACATGTATATGATTACTAAAGGTTACTTCAGATAACATTGTTTTAGCATTGACATATATATTTGTTGGGAACCATACCTGAGCAAATGCCTTCTTTTCTTTATGAATATCCCTGCTCCCTCTTCTCTTCAAGGAGTTCTGAAAGAACAGAGAATGTATAATAAACAGATTTTAAGAATGCACACAAGAGTCCAAAAATAATAATGTAAAGTTTTTTGACACTGCCATATCAATAACCGACTGCATGGCAGTCATTAATGTAGAAAGTTAGCGCCCACCCTTCTCCTAGAAGAATTAATATTCTAGGAAATATTAAAAAGGCAGAATATTATATTTCCCTGGATGAGAAAAGGAGAAACATGTTTTTAAAGACAAAGCAGCTCCCTACAGCTCCCTGCCCCCACTTCAGCTCCAGGGTGATGGGATTAAGACATGGCCCTCAGGAAATGATAGGATTAGCCCTCTACCCATCTAACAGCAGGGCTCACTACAATGCGAAATCACCTGGGAACATTACATTACTCAGCAAGATTCAACCAAGCCTGGGATTCAAGACAACCTACAAAGTTACCCCTGCATGGCCCCATGGGAGTCTGACAACTAATCAGGATACAGTTCTTGCCACAGGAACAGGAAGCAAGTTCAAAGCCCAACAGAAGGTATAAATCTGTCTCCCTCTCTCACCCATGTGCTTCATTTTGCCCAGGACTTCAAAACCCACGTGGTCCTGTCCACCATTAAACCATCCTTCCAAGCAGTCCCTATGTTTCCAGTGTCTCTCTTCCCACTTGGGACTGAACCCAGATGGACATTTCTTCCAACTTTAATAAGAAAATGTATGCATTTTAGATTTTGCTTGACGCATTAGGTCATAATAACAAAAGCAGGTATCATTATCCCACAGGAAATGTAGCTGGAAAACCCAAGTATTTCTAGAGATTTTACAGAGAAAATGAAGCAAATTTGAATGTACTAGTATCCAACTTTATAATTCACAATTTATGAATTTATAAGTATTTTTTTTTTTTTTAAAGAAAAATTAAGAAAACAAGCATAAGATGTAAGTCTTCTGAAGGGTTCAGGAGTGTTGATGAAACTAAAGTCAAAATCCTACATGCCTGGGAATCAACAGGATTTTCCTTAAAACTATGTAAGAGTAAACTTTAATTTTTTTAAAAAAACTCTAGTTCTCTGCCATTGAAGAGAAGGCTGCACCCACTAGGAACAACAGATGGGTTGATCTTACTTGGTCCACTCACTTCCTTCACCAGTTTACATAATTCATTCAATCTAATTCCTTGAGTAGTTGCCACTCTCCAGCCTGACAGGCTCCAGGCCTGCATGGCTCCATTCTGTCTGTAAGGCTATGAAGTACCTGATGCCTTTCCCCAGTATTTATTTATGCTTCAACCATACTTAAAATATTTTAGCAATAAAATTTCCATCATGTGCCTCCCTCAAAAAAAAAAAGGATATTAAAAGGATCTTTATCCTTGAATAATTTTGGAATCACTGGACTAGAGGAAACTATGTTCACTCGTATATATTGTATATATGGAAATTCAACATAATCAACTAAATTTTTGTTACTTCCTATTTAATTAGAATTATCATTTCAATTACTCAGAATGCTGAAGGTTACAATTTATCTGATTTTAACAGCTTTAATCAGAATGCTTTACTGGTTACACATACGTAGTGTAACATAAGCTTGAATTATTATGTGATTTATTTCTTCATATTCCGAATGAAATCTGCTTTAAAACTTATTGTGATTTGTAACTGCTTATACAATTATTTCTATTGTGATTTGTAACTTATACAGTTAATGAGCGTTCATTCAGTTAATGTTTGAAGGTAGGGTTGTTGAGCATGCTCAAAGTTCCAACCGTTCAAAAACTTGCCATCACGTAATTGTGATGTGGGCGCTCAGCAATCAGCTCTTACTTACAATGGCTGTAGCATCCTGTGGTCATGTGATCACAATTCCCAACCTTTCCCACTGACTTCCCCACCTAGACCCCCTCTCTGAGCTCCACTGTGCTTCATTTACCTGCTTGCTGGTAACCTACCTGGAACGTTCATCTTCCTGCTGGCTTCCTCCCTGACTTTGACTCTCAGAAACCAGCAGGAAGTTGTGAGAGGAGGTGTTTGCTTAATGACCCACAATCCTCACTTAATGATGCAATGGGGACTGCAGGAATTGCCATTGCTAAGCAATGCAGTCATGGGACTGGATGAGATCAAAGACCTAATATCTAATTGTCAAGAGTTATCAATTTTTTATTTTACTCTCATAATCAACTAGGATGGAAAAATAATTGTGGTCAAGGGGACACACAAACTGGGAAGAGTTTCCACTGCAGTTTTCACTATGAATCTTACATACATAAGATTCAACTTCTTCATTTTTGTAAATAATGAAATGCCTATGGAAGTCGACATACCTATACAGATTTAAAATAAACTTTCATTTCCCCCAATAAGTGGAATTCAATGGAGTCTACATTGAACTGTTTATTTCCAACTCTCAAAGGAATATGCAGGCCATCTAAAAATGGAATTAGGTGTTCAGTCTCCTCATATTTGTCATCATTATCATAGATTAGAGTTTTGTGCAGATTTTAATAGTAAAAGGAGTAATAATATACTCATCCATTTTCTTTTGGCCTAAAAGATAGAAAATGCATTAGTACACTACTACTACTAATGTTGTTGTTGTTATGATTATTATTTATTTATTTATTATTATGATGAATGAGTCCTGTATTACATGGCACATACTTCTACTTATTCTTGTTCAATGTCTGCGCTGTTATTATTATGCCCACATTAATTCATTGTAGTTGGAGGCCTCTTCACTGAAGGCTAGGGGCTTCTTGATTTCCCTGTACAGCATTGAAAAAAAAAACACTGAACTTCTTCGTCTAAGAGAGAGCTAGAACTTAGGTATCTCTGTTTGTCATCTTTAATCACCATGCTATGTTGGCTTAATGTCTGCATTACTAGTCTATACATTTTATTCTTTTAATAATCTACATAAGCAACTGTTGAACCATTGAAATGAGCGCAAGAAAAAGAGCTACAACCATAGGACAAAACTATGTCTCAATAGTGATTTACATAGGAAATGTGTCATACTGAGTAATGCTCCCTTGTCAGATGAAGCACTTGTTAACAAATGACTCCTCTACACAGCGCCTTTTCTTTCAATTCCAATTTTTTAGGCATTCTTGCTGATAGCTTCCTATATTACAACTTTGCTTTAACTTCATATATCAAAGAAAAATAACAAAATCCACAGACTATTGTGGATAATTAATTAGCTTTCAAAGAATTGTCTGGTTCCAAAATCTGGTGTAGCTGCACCATCAAGTTAACTTCCTCAATGCTTCTACTCCTTTGATATTTCCCAAAGCAGAGAGATACAATATCATCAAAGACAATGATATGAGCACATGACCTTCAACTGACCCTTAATATCCTTTAAAAAAAAGACTCAACTGCCTAGTAACAATTCGTTGCAGTGAAGTAAGAAAAGCAGTGTGAAATCCAGATCCACCATGCTTATATATAAAACAGATTGTAGCAAATACAAAAACTGGAAATAGTTACAACATTTAATGAAATCTTTACCTAAGAATGAATTGGCTCGTATTAAAGAAGTCAGCACTAGTGATATTACAAATATTATTAACAGAATAATAATTTGGGAGGAGAGGTCTGAAATCTCACTAGCATCATTGAGACTTGGAAGAGGGGTAGGATTCTATAGAACCGGTTGTTATGATTCTTCACAGTTTGGAGAACTGGCAAATTGTGTTTCTGGCTGGCTCTGCCCCTCTCCGCCTGCCCCTCCCCTCCCAGTTAGTCCTTATTGTACATACACAACATTGCACGCATGTCTGACATTGCTGACTGCGTTCTTCCCTGCCCAGTCACTTCTTAAAGTATTTCTCCTCCCCCCGCAACAATCAGCTGTTCCAATGATCAGCTGTGCCGGGATTTCCCTTGCTTATTTACTGCTTAGCCCAGGAGGCTTCCCTGAGGCCCAGGAAGGCAAAAAATGGAGGGAGGGGGGTGCGCCTTCCCAAGCTGTGTTTTTTCCCTTCCTGGGCCCCAGGGAAGCCTTCTGGGAGCAAAAATGCCCCACCAGGAGGCTTCCCTGAGGCCCAGAAGAACCCAAAATTGGGGGGGGGGGCATGCTGCCAAAAAAGAAACCATGCCCACCCAGTCACATGACCACACCCTCACAGCCACACACACATAGAATCGGTTGTTACAAAATTACAGAATTCTACCAGTTTGCACCCTTTCGCTAGAACCAGTTGTTAACATTCTAAGCAGTTTGGAGAACCGGTTGTTAGAAAAAATTACTGCGCAAAATGTGCATTTGGCGCGCACGTGCACACAAAGTGTGTGCATGCACGCAAAGCGCACCCACCAACCCGCGCCCCCCCAGTGGCAACTTTATTTGAATACCACCACTGGTATGTATGTATGTATGTATGTATGTATGTATGTATGTATGTATATGCATATACATATGCATACGCTATGTTTCTTTTATTCAAAGAAAGCAACACTTCTAGCTATACTGGCACATTAAATCCATTAAATCCACCAGAAGACATAACAATATATTGTTAATGCAAAACAATGTATCATAAAAACAGAAAAGTTCTAAAATAAAAATGAAAACATAAAAAACAGTCTAATTTGTTTTCAAAGCATCTATATTCAGTGTTAACTTATGAGTTAAAGTTTTAGAACTATAAATAGTTCAGTCTTTCCAAACTGACATAACCGCTTCTTGCTATGTAATATTAGAAATTCTGAGAGATGGAATAAACCATTATAATCCTCTTTGCAGAAGACATGTCTCAGGTAATCTTTATAATCTACTTTTATTCATCTATCCATGTACTGCCTACAAAAAGAATATTGTTTACTGCAACTGTACTTGTACTACTTTGTTTGGCTATATTAATTTTGTCCAAATCTCATAGCACAAAGGAGCCAGAAATAGTTTCAATCTTCTACCAATGAAACTTAAAAAAGGTTTCTATATAAAAAAAATATGAATTCAAATAAACGTCCAGTGTTCCATCTCTTCTAGAGAAGCAAAACACATTTGTCCTACAGTCCCTTGTGAGACATTCCTGGAAATGGAATAGGTGCAATAATAGTGGGGAAGAGGAGAAGGAGTCACATCTCAGGAGTACTAACTGAAAACACAAAAGAATACAAAACACTTGGATTCTGAATTGTAGTCTTAATGTAGGACAAAATGCTACAATTTCATATATATTTTTTCTCAGATGCATGTACTAGTTTAAAGCAAGCTAAAATCTTCAGTAGCTGTAATTTTTAAAAAGGGAAAGGAATAGTTAACTTGAATACATTTAATTGCACAAAATTGTATATTAATCTGATAATGTAAACTAAAATAAACAGATCTTTAATTTTATCAAAAGAAAACAATCCTAAGATGGGTAGCCAAATAAATACATAAATACATACATACATAAATACATACATATTTTATTATATGATTAGTACATGTCCAGGTCAACTCCTAGGCAGTGAATTTTAATCATTAAGCCTGTGAATTAGATTTGATGTAAATTATACGTGCTATTTTTTCTGGCACCATTCTGAATTTGTTTAAATAGATCTCTGTAGTCTGTCAACCAATTTAACTGCTTCAGAGCTTTTTATCAAGTGTCTAAAATAGATACCATACCCTGCACAAAGTAAGAATTCTGTGAGCTCTAATGACTCAATATTATTTTTTTCCTCTTTCTCTTTTCCAGCATACTGTAACTCAGATCATGAAGCTACATGATTATTTTTGTTACATCAAACATTATATAATGTGAACTTATAACTGCCATATATTTTGAAGAATATCTAAATTAATATCACGGGTAGTCCTCGACTTATGACAGGTTACTTAGCAACCATTTGAAGTTACAAGAGATACTCCAACAGTTATTTATGATCTAGTCCTGTAGTTACATCCCTGCAGTTTGCCCTTATGATTGATGGGAGAGACATTGCAGAACAAACATTCCACCTAGTTCCCCCCCCCTTCCCATCCTGCCCCGCCAGGTTGCCACAAGCATTGGGCCTGCTTTGCCATCCCGCTGGGTCCCACAAACTCCTCCCCACTCCCAGTCACCATTTGTTCATTTATCTTTTGAAGATATCCAGACCTCAGGAACTTGGGGTAGGAAAAGAAGAGAGGATAGTCTGTTGTTGGGCCACATTGCACAATCAAGGACAGGTCCTGCTGGTTTTCCTTTCATTGCTAGTTTTAGCTCCCCCAATGTTAGCTGCTAATGCTGGGAGACTAAGACTAGCACTGAAAGGAAAACCGGCAGGATGTTTCCTCACTAGTACTAGCCTTAGCTCCCTCAGCATTAGTAGGGCTATTGTAGCTAATACCGGGGGAGCTAAGACTAGCAATGAAAGAAAAACCATCAGGACCTCTCCTGCTAAGCACTAGCCTTAGTTCCCCCAGGATTGGCAGTGCTAGTGAAGCTAATGTTGGAGAAGTTAAGATTAGCAATGAACAAAACCAACAGAAATTCTTCTCCTCCATTGTGCTACATGGCCCAGCAACAGAGTGGTCTGTTCTCCCTCCCTATCCTGACCTCCTCATCTCTGAGGATATTTAAAAGGTAAGTGTGCAATTGTGATGGGGTGGGGTAAGGAGACAGCCCATAGGGGACCCCAAAGGGCAAGGAGCAAAGCATGGGGTATTTCAGAGGGTGTGGGCCTTAGAAGGTCCAATGCAAGTGGACCTGTGCCTGCACTAGGCCTCTCAGGGTCTCCCCCCACCCCTGAGGCATCCCATGCGCCACTTAATGACCCACATGTTTGTTTAACAAATGCATTGGGAAGAGCAGGGTTTGGGGACAGGTTGTTACTTGAGGCAGTTCAATTAATGTTTGTCCCAACTTCCAACCTTAATGAACCCTAGGCTTCAGTATAGTCATAACTCAAGGACTACCTCTATATTATGGTTAAAACATACATATCTTTCTGATCTAGCAAGAGTTTTCATATGCCTTTAATTATGCAAGAGG
Source organism: Pseudonaja textilis (assembly GCF_049901715.1). Lineage (NCBI taxonomy): Eukaryota > Metazoa > Chordata > Lepidosauria > Squamata > Elapidae > Pseudonaja > Pseudonaja textilis. The sequence goes on from NC_141992.1 coordinate 150,894,057, forward strand.
GTATATTGATCACGAACTTTTTGAAATTGCACAGTTCTGACCATGAATGAATTTCTCTGCTCAACACAGAGATATTACCAGATCAGGGTGTGATTCACACTGCCCAACATGGAATAAAGATTGTTTTAGCTTTTTCCACCACTATAACTTGAATTTTAGTCACATGCTCTATTGATAGAAAAGTATTTAATTATTTCAGTTGGCTCTTTTTTTGGCGATACAAATAGTCAGACTATTTTCAATGAGTCATAGATTAGAGTAGGGGAAAGAAAGATTAAGCACTCTTATCCTGGGGCCTTATACTGGCAACCTGTGGGAAAGCAACCATGAATAAGAATGTGCTCAAGATATACAAACCTAAGCTAACGCATCTTTTGGCAACCAAAAACACTTCAATAAATTAAAGCAAAAGTCTCCTTAGAATCAAACTTCATTCCTGTTGACTGTATGAACAATATGTAGGAAAGTTTGGCAACAACTGGACAGCAAATTCCCATTCCATTCTTCCATTCTATCCCCTATACTAATATTTTCAGGTAATCTCCTATCCTTCTGATCTACACAGGTTTTCTAGGTCAGCCAAGGTTATGCAGATGCTACTAATGATTTGGGTTAAATTTCAGCCAACATGAAGCACTGGATAATTTATGTAATATACTAGAGTAAGAAAAGACCTGAACTGTTTTGCAAGAAAGCCAATGAAGTGTCATGACTGGAGAAGTAGAGTATATAGGATGAGAGAGATTTAAGTGAAAAACAATTAGCTCAATAGGTAATTTAGATGTAAAAGTTGATTACCACATTGATAGATTCAAGAGGTCATTGTGTAAATAGCAGTTGCTAATTCTTTATGGTTTCAATTAAAGTCTCAACCTGTTTTACATGAAATAATATTGCTTCTAAATTAAAAATACTTTAGCCCATCTTCTCACAAAAGACCACTTCTTAATGTAACAGCTATCGAAGAAGCTGGCATTAGGCAAACCGCTATCATCTTTTGTAAACCCACAGTTGTGACACTTAAATGGAGAAAACCATATATATCACCTTGAAGAATAAAGTAGCTATAATCTCCCCAACTCCAATTATACTTTTAGTCAGTGCCATCACCTTTCTTTTTGTTGAATGTTACACAGACTTGATTGCATGTTGCATGTGGTTTTATTAAGTGATCAGAGTCAAAGCCCCACCTTCAGTTCTGCCTGCTTTTTTGTATTCTATCTAGATTAGAAGAAGCAATAGAAAAAGGAGGTATGTTACTCAATGCTTGAAGCAGTTCTTGCTACAATTGCTTTGAAATGCAAATGCCAGAATGATCCTTTGCATCTTAAATGCCACTCATGTATATTTACTTCTGCTTTAGCAGTCTATAAAAGATAAACAGCTGTAGACTCAAGCATGAACACTTTTTAAGAGTAGTTCCTAATGCTAAAACTAGCATATTTCATTTTACAAAGAAACGGGGAAATAGAGGAGTATTTTAAGACTAGAGAAATAGTGTCACAAAGAACAGACTGATATTCTTTCTCAACAGGCCAGAGGCCTCACAGACTACTCCTATGGTTATATTTTAAAGAAATTAAAATAATTAAAGGAAGGGCAGGGAATGTTGTTGGTCCCATTCCCTAGGGAGATATACCTAATGGGGCCTAGAAGAAGGGCCTTCTCCGTGGTGGCCCTCTGTCTCTGGAACATCATCCCCACAGAAATTAAAATGGCCCCCACTCTAGCACTCTTCTGGAAGGCGTTGAAGATTGGTTCTGCCAGGGGAACCCAGAGTGGGATGGAGCCCATTAAATGGCTCATGTGAGGTGTGTTGCCAGGACAGGTGTTGGAGGGTGATTTTAGTATATTAATTTATTATATGACTTCTTTTATTAGTTTTATTGTTCTTATATGGGGTTTTATATTCTGTAAGCTGCCTTGAGTCTCCATGTGTGAATAGGTGGCAATATAAATTCCCTAAATAAATAAATAAATTGCAAGGGAACTAATCAGAGGTATTTCATTTGTCATCTTGTTTGACTGTCTCGTCTAACAACCAATAAGTGCTAGAAATACCTACCCTCATATGCATCTAAAATGCATAATGAAATATAGTCTCATATATAGGTTAAATTACAAATGGTAAAGGCTTTGTTATTTTGACTAACATTATATACTATCTATTATGACTTCTGATTTAACCCAGAAGCTAGAGAAGGCCCCCAAATCTAATCCTTCCCTTTCAGATTTTCTAACAGCCACATGGAAGAAATGAGCAGAATTGTATCTTGCCTACTTCCGTGTCCTTCTGTGACACTCTGAAAACAAACCTATCCATAATCTCTGTAAGAGCAGAGGATTTTCTTTATTCAATTAGCAGCCCCACTGCACCATTTTTGAAAGACTGGAAAAAGATTTCCATAGATATAGCTGGACAAGAAAAGGCACATATATATAACAAGTGTGATCATAATATTAAGTAGATTGAAGCAAAATCACAATTTGAGGAAAGAGGTATCATATTTGTTATTTTATTTTTTTCATCATTAACATTAATGTTCACTAATTTATTTCAATATATATTTAAAATCTTGCATCATTACAAGATTTGTCAGTTTTCCAGAAGCCACCTACTCTATATTAATAGAATAGAATAGAATTCTTTTAATTGGCAAAGTATGACTGGACACACAATTTGTCTTGGTGCAAATGTCAAGAATCATCAGGTACAACCCTTAATAATAGTCATAGGGTACAATAAGCAATCAAATCATACTAGGAAACAGTCCATATAAATCATAAGGATACAAGCAACAAACCTACAGTCATACAGTCACAAGTGGGAGGAGATGGGTGATAAGGAGTGATGAGAAGATTAATAGTAATATTAATGCAGACTTGCAAATGGTTGGACAGTGTTCAGGGAAATATTTGTTTAGTAGTGATGGCGTTCAGGAAAAAACCTGTCCTTGTGTCTAGTTGTTCTGTTGTGCAGTGCTCTATTAGCATCGTTTTAAGGGTAGGAGTTGAAACAGTTTATGTCCGGAATGTGAGGGATCTGTAAATATTTTCACAGCCTTTTTGACTCGTGTAGTATACAGGTCCTCAATTGAAGGCAGATTGGTAGTAATGTTTTTTTTAAAAAATTCATTGGAATGTGAGTACATACAGAGTAGTATGTAGTGTCACACTGGTGAGATTGACAGCCATATAAACTAATGTATATATTTTAAAAGAATATATCAGAGCATGCATACAGACTCGGAAAATACCACGAAGTGGCAAATATAGGCATTATAGTAGCAAACCAGGGACTCTTAATAGCCAAACATGTATTTCCATTAATATTCTCTTTTCCCACAACAATTGATGAATGCTCAAGATAATTTAGACTTTACCTACTTTAAAAGAAATGAAGCTTCATATATTAAATATACAATAGTGAATCTTACACTTTATTATTTTTTTTACTTAAATTACACGTTTAAGTAAATCATTTCTTTTATCGGGAATCTTATCAGACATTCAAGAAGATATGTGTAGTGCAAATGAATTTGTATGAGTGTTTTGATTTGTTTCCTTGGCTATTTATGGTATTCACAGAAGTGTTCTCCAACATGAAAGTTCAAAAGCATTACTACTGTTTTTATCCTGCTTCTTCAAAGTCCAATTTTCTTTCTTTATAAATTCTTTACTGATTCTTTTTTTAAAAAATAAAAGATAAATGAGTGAAAAAGAAAAGTCAGGAAAAAATCAATATAAAAGTACAAAAAGAAAAAAGTAAATAGGATAGAAAAATAATACTTTAATTGGTAAACATGTAGTTAAAATACATCAAATTCTTCCTCCAAAGTTCACATTTATGTTAATTCCATAATCCCATATAAATTCGGATATAATTAAATCCCAAAATCAAATTTTCATTTGTTTAGTTTCTTGCAAAAACTCCAAAACTGGTGTCCATGTAGAAATAAAATTGATCAAAGTCTTTAATCAAAGCTGTCAATTTTATCATCTCTACCAGTTCCATCAGCTTCATCATCCATTCTTCTATTATTGGCATTTGTAAGTCCATCTACTTTTATGCAAACATTGTTATAGTACATAAAAACAAAGTTTGAATTACTTCTCTTATGCTACAAACATTTTCTTTATTGAATAATGATTATAAAGCATTCATATTAATTTTGTCTGGTAGATTAAAATATTTTATTCGAGTTTATCCATGAAGATTAATGTGGATTTTTATCTAAAGGAATAGTAAGAAAATAGTTCCAGATATAATAGAATATTTAAAAAACATAATGAAAAACAAGCCAAGTTAATCTTCTTAGATGCAGACAAAGCTTTTGATAATTTGAAAGCTGCCCTTTTTGTTAAAGTTATGAAAGGCATGGATTTTGGTCAGAATTGTATTCAAGGAATTACTTTTCATATAGATTGTTGCTATGTGCTCTGCATGTTACTGACTTTGAAGATTACTCAGAAGCTGTACTTAGTAGAAAATGCAGTGGTCTGTTTGCTGGTAACTGAAAGCTGCTACATACCTACATCTTTGTTGCTACAGACTCTGTATTATTTGCCAATAAGCCTCTAGCTACAATTCAAAATGCAGGTTTTGGCTACTTCAAGATGGCTATGTCATTCAATAATCTTGTCTTAGTGAGATTGTTGAAGGTTTCTTCAAAGGAAGATTTAAAGGACAGTAGGAAACTTCTGTTTTTTTGTTGTGTTACCAACCATTTGGAACAGCCTTCTACAGGAGATCTACATCAGTAGCCCCCAACTTTTTGGCACCATGGACCAATTTTGTGGAAGATGTTTTTTCCAATGGACAGGGGAAAGGGAGATTTTGGTTTTACTCACTTGCCTGCGGTTCACCTCCAGCTGTGTGGCCTAGTTCTTAACAGGCCACAGACCAGTAGTGACCAGTGCGCCAGGAGTTGGGGACCCCTGATCTACATGACACCTTTTCTCTTGAAGTCAAGTGGTTTCTGAAAGTTTTTGCCAAGTATTTTTTAATTAAAAAATTGGATAAAACTTTCTGTTACTTTTTTCTTCAAGTTCTTTTTAGCTGTATAAATTTATTTCATCTTTTTTCTGCGTATTTTCCACTTCAAGTAATTTTGAATTTGACTTTTCTCTGGGATGTGTACAACTTCTAATACTAAATACTTTTGAGTAGTATAACTATTATGAGCTAATGGTATTTTATGAATAATCAAGACACACCTCATATTTTTCAGATGAGGATGTTATTACAGCACAGTGAAGTTATTATGGACAAACACCCTTCAACCTTGAATACTTGGATGCTGTCTTAATTGCATGAGCCATGGGGATTTCAGATTTTTTTTCTAAAAAATTTGCAGTGTGAAAATTGAAACACAACAGAAGTAGAGACGAGCTCTAAGAGAATGCATGAAATTTACTTGCTGCAGTGTTGTTGTTGTTTTGTGTGTGTGTGTGTGTGTCTTTGTTTTATCTACAAGGAATATATTAAGCTTCAGCCAGTTAGTCTTGCTGGAATTTCCAACAGATCTACATTTTCAACATTCTTATTCACTCCCAAGATTAATTTGAAGTTATTATTTATCAATTAGAAGACAATTTTGTGACCTAACATATAGCATTTTTTATGTGATAATTACAGATAAAATACAAAAACATCCTTTCAAATGTTCTGCATAATAAACACGTTACAGACTATTTTCAGACTCTAAGCTTAGCTTTATGTTATTAGCCACCCACAAGTATTAATATTAATCAAAATGAAACTGTATTTTCTTATTTGCTTCTTTGCTACCCAAAGAGGTGGCAGCATCTATCTGACATCTACATAATCTTGAAAAGCAGAATGGGACCTATTTAATATGGGACTTAACCAGCAAATCTCAGGCTTGCAAGCTAGACTGCAAAAATAAATATCTGTCTGTCTGTCTGTCTGTCTGTCTGTCTGTCTGTCTGTCCATCCGTCCATCCACACATCCACACAAGTTTATTCATTCATTCCTGGATGGAAGCACTAGTAAAAAATTTTTATTGTGGACAAGAAAACTATCAACTTGTAGTCAAGCTTGACACAAAGGAAATCTCACTTTGTTTTTTTTTTCTCTGCCATGCCAAACCTTGTCCCTAAACCCTGCTTCTCTTGTTTAATTTCTATCCTTCTTATTTCATCCTGCTAACTTTGTCAAACCCTGCTTCTAAAGCCAGCATTTTGTCTACCTCCATCTTCTTTCCTCTATCCTACAAAGCTTTCCTTCCAGTTCTGCCGAACTGTAATTCCCCCATTATGTTACCCTGAAGCTATTACATAGATCTGCTGCTTAATGGTCTTCCACCTGCTGACCACTCATTAGTTTAGATTAGGGAACATAAAATCTCAGGCAGCAGAACAATAGGTAGATTTCTAATTAAGGAAGGAAAGTATGAACAAGTATCAATAAACTGATCAAATGTTTTATGAAAGTAATACATTTATAACAAATGAACAACATAATATAGAGGTGAAACTCGAAAAATTAGAATATCGTGCAAAAGTTCATTTATTTCAGTAATGCAACTTAAAAGGTGAACCTAATATATGATAGATTCATTACATGCAAAGCAAGATAGTTCAAGCCATGATTTGTCATAATTGTGATGATTATGGCTTACAGCTCATGAAAACCCCAAATCCACAATTTTAGAATATTACATGCAATCAATAAAACAAGGATTGTACATAAAACAATATCGGACCTCTGAAAAGTATAAGCATTCATATGTACTCAGTACTTGGTTTGGGCCCCTTTTGCAGCAATTACTGCCTCAGTGCGGTGTGGCATGGAAGCTATCAGCCTGTGGCACAGCTGAGGTGCTATGGAAGACCAGGATGCTTCAATAGTGGCCTTCAGCTCTTCTGCATTATTCGGTCTCATGTTTCTCATCTTCCTCTTGGCAATGCCCCATAGATTCTCTATGGGGTTTAGCTCAGGCAAGTTTGCTGGCCAATCAAGCACAGTAATCCCACAGTCATTGAACCAGGTTTTGGTGTTTTGGCAGTGTGGGCAGGTGCCAAGTCCTGCTGGAAAATGAAGTCAGCCTCCCCATAAAGCTTGTCTGTGGAAGGAAGCATGAAGTGCTCCAAAATCTCCTGGTAGATGGCTGTGTTGACCCTGGACTTAATGAAGCACTGTGGACCAACACCAGCAGATGGACTTCAAGCATCTTGCAGTGTGTGCCTCTCCATTCTTCCTCCAGACTCTGGGTCCTTGGTTTCCAAATGAGACGCAAAAGTTGCTCTCATCAGAAAGAGGACTTTGGACCACTGAGCAATAGACCAGTTCTGTTTGTCTTTAGCCCAGGTAAGACGCTTCTGATGTTTGTTGTTCAGGAGTGGCTTGACAAGAGGAATATTACATTTGAAGCCCATGTCCAGGATCTGTCTGTGTGTGGTGGCTCTTGATGCACCAACTCCAGCCTCAGTCCACTCCTTGTGAAAGTCCCCAACATTTTTGAATGGCCTTTTCCTGACAATCCTCTCCAGGCTGCGGTCATCCCTGCTACTTGTGCACCTTTTTCTTCCACTTTTCCCTTCCAGATAACTTTTTATTAATGTGCTTTGATACAGCATTTTGGGAACATCCAACTTCATTTGCAATTACTTTTTGAGGCTTTCCCTCCTTATGGAGGGTGTCAGTAATGCTTTTCTGCACGACTGTCAGGTCAGCAATCTTTCCCATGATTGTGATTCCTACTGAACCTGACTGAGAGACCATTTAAAGGCTCAGGAACCCTTTGCAGGTGTTATGGCTTAATTAGCTGATTAGAGTGGGACACTTTGAGCCTAGAATATTGAACCTTTTCACATTATTCTAATTTTCTGAGATTGTGGATTGATTTGGGGTTTTCATGAGCTGTAAACCATAATCATCTCAATTATGGCAAATCACAGCTTGAACTATCTTGCTTTGAATGTAATGAGTCTATCTCATATATTAGTTTCACGTTTTAAGTTGAATTACTGAAATAAATGAACTTTTGCACAATATTCTAATTTTTTGAGTTTCACCTGTATTTTAGTTTAAAATAGTGTAAATTTATTTCTATTTCTTTTCATACTTCAATGTGGAATTAAATAGGAGTCCATTACTCAACACCACCAATTTTGTATTCTGGGTTTTAAAAATGTTCAGAAACTAAAATCTAACATGAATGTTAAGTTTTCTCAATTCTAATTCAAAGTATTGGCATTTATAGTCACAAAGATGCTAGCTTTTACATGATAAATTGTTATGAAGTATGAAATATTTATTTATCATTTTAACAATCTGGGAAACCTTCCAAATTTATTTATTCTTCAACCTCTATCAAACTAGAGGAAGAACCTAAAGCAAAGGCCATTTGTTTGCACAGCTTTTCCCAATGCAGTGCTTTCATAAATATTAGATATCAAATCTCACAATTTTCAGCCAATTTGGCTAAAGGCAAAAGAAAAATAAAAGCACAATGGAACTAGAAAAGAAAGAATCTGTACTTATGCTGAGATTACTATTCTTAGTTGGTATTTGTTATATCAGGGATACAGATGGACCTTGCTTAATGACTGCCTTCTTCAGTGACTTATTGAAATTATGATGATGCTGAAAAAATAATTTTACGACCAATGTTCACATTTACAAGCTTTGCAGCATCACATAGCCATGTGATCACCATTAACAGTCAATAAATATCCTGTATTTGACCTGTTTACTTTTTCTTTTTAGAATGTACACAACTGGAGAGGAAGGGATTACAAGAAAGTAAGAAAGTTCACAATGGTGAATTCACACTGTAGGAATGCAGTTCAGTAATGTGAGCAGCCCTGAGCATACTGAGGCTAGCATGTGACACAAATAGACCAATTTATTCTTTATTGTATGCCTGGTCATTCTCTTGTAGTCCCTTCCTCTCCAGTTTCTCCACTGTCCTAGTGGGGGGGTGAGGGAGAAAAAATAGGTCATGGGATTCCCTACAGAAGTCACTTGTTTTTCCTTTTTCCCTTCCTCACAAGAGATTGCTTAAATAAGCAAACATGGGAGGAAAGAGAAAAATCAAACCATCTCTATCTGCAATTTCTCAAGTGCCTGATTTGTTTTTTTCCCCTCTACTCTCTCCTCACAGAGCAGAGAGATTGAAGAGAGAGGGATTACAAGACAGTAAGCAGGCACACAATGGGGAATTCAGTGTCTGTGTGCACAATGGACTTTAGGTTGCTAGTGCCATTGTATTCCTTTTAATATGTATTTTCATTTATGTGCCTCCTTACTGTTTTGTAATCCTTTCCCCTCCAATGAATGTAAATATAAACATAGATTCCCTTATGGCAAATTATCTCAATGCTAGGGTGAACATTCCAGGTGAGGGAATGATCGGGAAGCAATTAAAAGCAAAAACAGGCAGGCGCTGTAATCTGGCTATCCCAGCACCTGGGGACTATTCCAAAGGACAGGGAAATGGTGAAAAGGAAAGCATAGTTGCATTCATGATCTGGATTTCCCACTTAGCGACTATTTCACTTACCAACAGAACTGCTAGTCTCAATTGTGATCACTAAAGAAGGACTACCTGAATTTAAGTTACATATCTCATGATCATAGAGTATCAGATAATACAGCTCAATCTGTAATATTTTGAATTATTTCTCCCAAAAGGCAACGCACTGTCACTGTTCTGGTTTCTAACATACTTTACATTGCTAGCAGTTGTAGTGCTGGCAATTTTTATGCACTGCAATCAGTTGCTGGCCTGCCACTTTGGTGTTGTTGTAAACATTGCTAAATGTGGGTTTTATTTATAAAATGAGTTTTTGAATGTTTTCTATTTTTATGTAGGGGCTCCCTGAGACTTCAAAATTATTTCAAGTGATCTTCTAGGGTGAAAAGGTTGAGAAAGGCTGATTTAGAGGATTAAATTTGGAGGATTATATTAATGTGTGATGGATAAATCCCCATCATTTCTGGAAAGCAATAGGTTTATAAAATGATTTCCTCTCTAAGATTATATATTTGAAACTTGTTGCATAAATTTAAGTTCTTTTTGTCTAAGACACCAGGGCAAAACAACACATACAACTTTACAATGTTAACATATACTATACTTCTAATTACATTTTAGACACTTAGAGATTTATTATTTTAAATAATCCCTAGTTTTTCAAGATTTTTATGAATGTTTTACATGCAGGATAACATTTTTATCGTAATTCAAAAAGATTTTCTTAAACAGTACATCAGACCTATGTAAATAATTTGGTCATTCTAAATTACAGATAAATTATGTGGAAATTGTGTGGACCTCTGGTTACTTTCTCATAGCTCATGATGTATTGTTATATAAAGCATTGCTTCATTAAACAGGTTTTAGCATGCTTAATTATGAAATGAATTAATTCAACTTTTTTAAAAAAAATATAAAAAGTTCATTTGTTCTCTACTATTGTCCCATCAGTGATAGAAGTGGTAACGAAATAAGGGGCAGTCTTCTGAGGCATTACTATAAGGACACCAGCTTAAAACATGTATTATAAGTAGCTGACCTATCTACTTAATATAGATCTACTGTGATGTAAGTTCAATGGGACTTGCTCCAAGGTAAATGTTTAGGATTATACTCTGTGATTGTTTCATTTCCCCCCATTACAATCTGGAGGAATGAGCCATATTGATGATTAAACTCCAGGCTACCTTATTTACAAATACTGCCAGAGGCAACTACCTGCTGTAGCAGCCCATCAGTTTGCCGGAAGATTTTTTCTCATCTATTAATCTGTAGCAAGACAGCATATTATAAAGAGAGAATTTTATGTTATGATAGCTTTTTGAATCCCTATCCATTAGCTTACTAATTGGGATGTAATAAACACTGATCCAAATCACTGACCCTTGCTGCCCCCCCAAATTTCAGTGTATCTATTGGATGGCCACAATATCTGAAGGGTATGAGTAAATATATATTGGGGTGGAAGTGGAGGGCTGGCATAAAGACTATTTCAGTTTAAATTTAAAAAAGTCTCCCATGAAAATATGGCAGTGAAATGGATTGACATAAGAAAGGGGCTACTAAAAATTGACCCAGTGATCAGGATCCACCTTTCTCGATAAGTCTATCTTCTATTTTATTAATGTTGTTAATGCCAAACTGGTCAAAATAAAACATTTATGATGTGTGAATGAGGATAATGAACTTGTACACAGGACAGAAACCTGGAAAGTTGGCTACAATGAATGAAGGCAAATATACATGGCCCAGGATAATGTTGCAGGATTCAATCTGGCTCAGTCACTGGGACCAGATGTTTAGTCTTCTGAGCTTTCGGGCTTGTGCTGGAGCCCATCCCTAAGGAAACTTCTCTCACACCAGAATGTGTTGTTTTGGGCTATTTTATTTGTAGTATTTATGCGGTGCCCAGTTTTGTGTGGCTTTTTGGTTGTCGATTAAGTCATTGGCTGTTGTTTCATTATGCTGCCAAGTCCTCTGGCTCTTAAGTACCTGATAAACTGGTGATAAATCAGCACTCCTGTTGATTGACAAAGGGCCTCTTTCTCAGGCTTCAATCATTTCCCTGGCTATTTTTGTACTGCTCAGCCAACAATCTTAGTAGCTGCAAAACTGAATGAATGTCCTTGTTCATTGTAATGGGAGACTAGACTACCAATCAGTTTGTGTCATCTTGTCTGACTGCTCGCTTGTTTTCTTGCAATCTGGTGGTTAGCTTCTAGTAGTTAGTTGGCTACAAGGTTAACCCTGTTGTGGCTATCAGTTCTCAGTATAGCATAAGCATGAACTGAAGAGGTAAGTTGAACATTCCATTGTCTTCACAAAGACAGCCTATTATTTTAAGATTTTAGGATATGTACCTGATATTAAGTCATAGAGACAAAATGGAGGACTTGTTGATATATAATCTACCTTATTGCCCAAACAGTCACTTATCTTCCTGAGCAAGTAGAATGATTCGGGGCAGTGCCAGAAAGCCTAAGGGACTTTTTGGAAGCTTTACAATTCATATCAAATCTGCCTCATCATTGGAATTTTAAAGGTACTATTTGCCCGTGATTTACCATTTCCATCCACCTTCAACACTGAGTTGGTTGTGAGAAGAGGACGGGAAATTTCCTCACCTAATGGTAGTGGGATTCAGTTAATGACAGCAACCTGGAATGCAGGAATTGCTGTCAATAAACAACATGGTTATGCTTTTCAATTGCATTGCTTAATGATATAAATTTTGGTCCCAACTACCTATAGAATAGCAAAGAGCACTTAGACTTATATACCTCACAGTGCTTTACAGCTCTCTCTAAGCATCAGCATCTTGCCCCCAACAATCTGGCTCCTCGTTTTACTGACCTCAGAAGGATGGAAGACTGAGTCAACCTTGAGCCACTCAGAATCGAACTTGTGGAGGGAGCAGTGAGTTACCTTGCAGTGCTGCATTCTAATAACTGCGTCACCACAGCTCTATGTACCAGAACATAGAACTGGTAGGAATAGCAGATACCTTTAGGAGGTAGCACATGCTCATTGCTGTGATTGTGACATTCTTTATAACTATTATTGCTTTACAGCTTCATCATTCTTTGTAACTATATTCTTAAGGAAGGCACTTCAAAAAGTTGTTAACTATGTAATTTAATATTTATTTGATGCTTGTGAATCAATGCAAAGAATGAATGTCATGGTTCAGAAACTTGTTATTCCCTTATTTGTTTCAAATAATAGCTCAGAAAATATCAAGTGATGGCACCATGTTGCACACAGCTGACATAAATCTTCATTAACTGGTTGGTACCATGGTATAATTGCCTTTCTTTTGTAGCAGCACTACAATATCACAGAGAGTTCTAAAATAAATCCACAATCAGGGCTTTGTGAAGCAACTTGATGCTAAAGATTGCTTTTGCTGTTTTGTATTTGTATTTTCTTCACGTGTTTAGTATCATTAGGATAAAGATGAGCACAGTTTTAAGTTTCTTAATATGGGTATGCATTTTAAGTAACAAAATTTATTGGAATAAACGTTTTGATTTATATAACTACTTTTCCACTTCCATATTTGTACTATGTAAAATATGCATAAAAGAGGTTATGGCATTTCTAAGTACAGAAATAAATCTAGCTTTTATGTTACTTGCTTAATGATCCTTGGCCCACAAAACAAAACAAAACAAAACAAAAAGAGTACCATCAGCTGTTCATATAGTTGTTGTCCAGAAAATAAATCCCTCTATCGAGGGTAGAACTGTTGTAGAGGCAAAATATAAGGAGGATTAAAAATAGAGTGGCAGCTGCAGAATGATTTGACATAACGCTGTAAAACAAGTTAGTAAGAAATGAATGAGATCTGAAAAAACATTTAACATACAAAAATGTTACAGTATCTTGCTAAAAACTAATGGTTGGAATAGTTTTAGTGGTGCAGAACTATATAACTATGGCTTAATTGTAAAATGTAAGGAACAGGTTCTTCCCATCAGTTTTCTTCCCAGCATACAATAACATGAACATCTGCAGAGCATCATGTTAGAGAAAAGTGGAATATATCAAAAACTAATCTTTCAAAATGTTGCATTTACAGATCAACTGAAAATCCAGATTTTATTTATAACTAAAGCATATAAAGAAGTTACATAAAAATGGATTCTGCTAAGATTACATAAATTTGTTGTCATGCGCTGTTGAGTTGTAGCCAACTCCTGGTGACCCCATGGATAAAAGCTTCCCAAGCTATCTTTTATCTCACAGATTATGCAATTCTTGCAGGTGCATTTCTGTAGCTTCTGGTATTCTGCCTATGCCCTCAGACATTGTTAGTCTTTTCTTTAATTTCACAACATATGGACAGACTTAACCATAGTTTCAACTGGGAAACTGTGACATCTTAAACCAACCCAAGTCCAAAAACATAGAGAATTTCTGGAAGCCTGGAACTCTGACAAAATTGGTGATCAACAGATGCATAGATATAAATAACATTTACACATCGTACAAAATGGTCAATCAACAAACCACAAAAATGAACAAAAAGACAAAATACCTCCCCATGAGCAATCAACATCCAGATGAGCAACACCAAGATTAACATCAGATCAACAATCAACAAGTAAACAATACTCCAATGAAGGAACTGCCAATCAAACTGACAGTAAACAATACTCCCTCCAACATGACAGGGCAAGCCACAGGAATATAAATTGAGAGCAAATCCCACTCCTTACTAGCACTGATGATGTTACCTATGATGTTGGGTAATGAAATGTCTGCAAGAAAACAGAGAGCACCAAGGACCACACATTTCAACCCTGAGCTACAAATATTCTCCTTTATCAGTCTGATGTGTGTTTCTGTCAGGGTGGATAAAAATCAATGGTGGTGTTTTTTTTTAATCGGATTTTTAAAATTTAAATCGGATTATTTTTATTATGATCAAATTTATTTTAATAAAATGCTTTTGGAGTAAAAAAATCTATCTAAAGTTAGTTTTCTATTTAAGATACAATAATTTAGTTAATTCATCAAGAAATGGAGTTTAGTTATGTAGCATGAGGCTGTATATTCTACAATGTTGGGACTGTTGGTGAGTCAACAGCAGGTCAGAGGAGGAGCCGCTGTGGGACAGAGATGACAGGTGCTCTTTAAAAATTATGATTTAAATTGAGTTGATTTAAATCAAGCCTTTTTACTAATGATTTAAATCATGATTTAAACCCACCCTGGTTTCTGTGATTAGTAGTTGGTAGCCTGATCCATAGTCATCAAATTTAAGTGTTCCATACCAATTTGTTCTTTAAATGATCCATATCTGTAGTTTGTAGTTTTGATGTATGCATTAGTATAGGATCCAAATTGCTCCTTATTCATTTATCAAATTGAGAAACTGCCCATATCATTCACATAGTAAGCAATGACAAATGCTATGACAGCTTTTCACTTTATTTCTAATTCCCAAAGTAACACTGTTGCCACTTACCTCTTTCAATTTATCTAGCTCATTTTGCAAGGCCTGTTTGGATATTTCCACCTCAATGATTTGTTGACGAAGAACTTCATTTTCATCCTCTGCTTTAGCACGCTTTTCCTCCACATTTTCCAGTTCATGGTGCAGCCTGACAGATACATCTTTGGCTACCTGTTTTTTTTTTTAAAAGCAGAGTCGTATTTAATAATTTAAAAAAAATAGATAACCCAACAGATTACATTAATTAAGAATAGATAAAGAAGTAAGGCTTTCTGATCCCCTCTCCTTCCATAATCAATACTATCTAAATTATTGCTTTTATCTATAAAAGCAGTACGGAATTAGTACATAGTCATGGGAAAATATCAACAAATAAATTTTTTTCTCTTTTTCCCTGGTTGAAGTGTTATGAAAGGAATAAGTGTTCTTCCTGGTAAAGGAAAAACTCTTCCAAATCCAAGATAAGAAACTAGTTATCATAACAAATATGGCCAATTATTATATATACATTTCTTTCTCCAAAATGTCCCATAAATGTTTTTAAAATAAATCTATCCATTATCCAGATGATGTACATGTTATTTCAATAATATCTCAATTTTTTAATTGTTCTGTTTCATTCTGAAATGAAGAATGAAAAGTGAAAAATGCTAACTGTAAAAATACAATTATGTACTAATGATCACATCATTAATCACATATTATTAATAGTAATAACAGTAGTAGTAATATATTAGCGATAAACAAATTTAAATACTTCGAGATCAGTATTATCCACAATATTCTTAAATTAATTATTCCACAATGTTCTTAACTTAATATACACTACAACTTTAAATTCTTGAGGTATTAAAAATCAGTTAATATCATATTTAATATAACATAATAAATCATATAACATTTGGTTTCCATTTTTTTCCAATTAAGAAAATATATGTATTATTACAGACAAAGTACCTATCACATATAGTAGAAAGGAACCTTGCTATATGTGTGTGTGTGTGTGTGTGTGTGTGTAGGCTTTGTTCTTCTTATATAGCTTATTCAGCACAATTTGGAGCAATGAAAAAATATTTATTCAAACAATGAAAAACTAGGCCTAGTTCTGAACCATTTTAAAACACAGTCCTTCAAATTGCACATAATGGAAGGAATATTTCAATGCTGCTTCACCGAAACATTTCTCTAGGATTAGAAAGGTAGCACCTCATTTGAAAAGTGTTTCTAAGTTTTAAAGTACAATTATACAGTATTAAAACATGTCCTTTTACATTATTTATAATTCTAATAAATGAATACATGAATTAAGTTATATCAATAAATGAAGCTCTAGTTTAAACCTGGCTTCGTAACATGGTTATCCAATGCAGTTGTTTCAAAACAAGTTGAACAATGTGTACAGAGCGGTGCCTCAGTCAGCTACTTCACTCTTGTATTCTAGACAAACTACTGTTTCCAAAAGGGACATACATTAAGTTTCTCATACAGAAGTTATCCAAATGTGAGATGACCAATATATAAACAATTGTAGCTTGGTTGCCCTATACATGAAATAGCTTACCTACGATAAGTACGACATTTTTGGCCATGGGGTCACATGTATATCTATGTATTCTTTCAGAGTTATGAGACTGGGGTGTTATAGAAATCAAATTGATAAATAAATTGACTAATTTACAATACAAAGAACTCTTTGATTTCCATTTATAAAATGTGATGTCCTTTTCTAGTTCTAAAATGTCAAGTGACATACATCTTGCAATTAGGCAGAAGATGACTTTATTTGACTTAAATACAACTAGATCTAAATTCTTCACCCACCTTTAGATCTTGTTCTAAGCTTCTGATTAGTTCTCCATCCACTTGACCTGTTTGTGCAACTTTCAAGCTTTTCTGTTCAGCTTTCCTGAGACGATATTGCAAGATACGACAGTTCTTGTTTGCACGATCCAGCTCTCGTCGAAGTTCTTGTAGTTGGTAAACATCTTCTTCAAGATAGCTGTCACGCATCTCTTCCATTTCAGCCCGGAGTTCATCCAGTTCATCCTGTCATAACCCAAAACAGTGAGATAAATCCATAAAGTTGCTTAGTCCTCACTGAAAGACATGTGCTTTTTGTAAGATTTGTATTCTAATACCTAGCATTTATAGCAGCAGCTCTATCTCGATTTACTATTGTGATTGTAGAAAAAATCATGTTGAAATTGTATTAAAAGCACTTTGAAACATTTTATAATTTCCCTCTTAAGAAATAATGTAAACAACAACTCTCTAGACCAGAGCAGAAGTGTCAAACATGCAGCCTGCAGGTGGCCCACAAAAGTCCTGAGTGTGGGCCGAACCAAATTAAAGTGCAGCTGGGTAACATTTAAGAAAATACAATAAAAATACAACAAAATATAAACATTGAATTTTAAAAGTAAATACTTAATTTAGTCACCAATCACCAAAACTCTGGGCTTCCAACTTGCCAGGAGTTCCCTCACAGTCTGCTCTGCACCAATCTCAGGCACCCTGGGCTGCTGCAAATAAGCTGAGGCAGCAAGATTGTACTTTTTTCTAGACAGCAGGTGGCCAATCGGTCTTCAACCAGTAACTGATCCACTCCGGACCTCAGAGCCCCCAGGGCGTGAAAGCAGATTGAATTAATTTCTCTAGTCCCTTCAAAAAAGGTTTAATTAGTATCTGTTTGGCCTGCATGACATCCATGTTCAAAATTTCAAATTTTAAATTAATAATAATTAAAGTTTAATCAAGTTGAGAATACATTCAGAGAAGAAGGAAAGAATGAGGGAAAATGAAAGAGAAAGATGATTCAAATGCTTTTTATATAATGTTTTCCTTTTTCTTTCCATTACTATAACAAATTCTAGAAGGAAAGGAGGGAGGGAGGATTAAATGCTTAGAAAGTATTGACTGCAGTTATAAATGACTATGACTTTATATTATAATCCATGGAGATGTACATTTGGTGCAGTAGTTAAAGGGTTAGATTAGAAACTTGGAGATGATGAGCTCTAGTCCTGCCTTTGGGCGATCTTAGGGCAGTTACTTTTCTTATCCTTGGGAAGAAAAGATCTTCCAAGTCATTTCTGAAATATGCTGTCAAGAAAAGTACAAGAAGCAGTTGCCAGAAATCCAAAGTGACTTGAAAGAAAAAGTTTCCAGCATGTATGCCATATACTATAATACTTTCTACCTTTTGTACTTTAACTAAGAAATACATAAAAAATATAAATATGTCATTATTATATATATTTGAAATTTACTCTTTGCACTGTATTCTTGTACTGTGGTGCACAAATTTGCACATGGTTTAGAAAAAGCTGCACAAAATATTTTTCCACATATGAGATGTCAGAAAGTAGAAGGAACATAGCAGGGAGGTGATAAGTGGAAGTAGGAGGTGTGAAAGCGATTTGTGTGATAATTTGGCAGTAGGCCAGGAAGCTTAGAATGGAGTGGGAAAGATTCCACTCCACATATATAAATATTAAACCTAAATTGTCAAATTTGTAATAATATTTCTTTGTTATGTATTAGTTAAATCTATTGTCTATCTAGTCGTTATATTGATACAATAAGTCAGGCAAACGAACAAACAAATAAGGTTTTCAAAGTCAATATGCAACCTCCAGGGATCCTTATATATGTTCAGTAGTTAGTATTTCTGACATTACTGGCCCAGAGTACTTCTAAGAAAAATGCTTTATATGCCAAAAATAATTATATGCCATCAAGTCAATGTCAACTCTTATTGGTCACACAGATAGATTTGTCCTTAACCTAATCCTTTAGATCTTCCAACGGTGCACGTATAACCAATGTAAAAAAGTCTATTCACCTTACTATTAGTCTTTTGCTTTCCTTCCACCTTTCTCATCATTAGAACCTTTTCCAGAGAGCTAAGTCTTTGCATAATGTGTCTGAAGTAGGATAATTAAACAGTCATTTGTGATTCAAGTGAGAATTGCCTGGCTTGATTTGTGATCCATTTGCACAATGTTTGATTTATTCGCTTATCAGTGAGGTTCGGGATTTCAAAGTGCTTCCTCATTGAAAATGATGGGTATATATATTCAAAATCATAGAGTTGAAACTGGTTGGCTTTCTTCTACTTCTTTAACTTGGACCTTACACTTGAGTAGTTCATGATTTGATCCACAGACAGCATCTGCCCATGCTTTTGATGCTATTACTGAGCCTTTCCATCTCTTTTAGTAATAATAAAAATAATACAATCAACTTGGTCATTAAGGGAAGTAGTAACTAAGTGAAACAGCAACTGTGCTTATTATCTTCCTTCAGCTTTCCTTTCCTTTCTAGACCTGTGAAAGTGGTAAATATGAGAATTGGTGGCAAAGTTACATTTTCATCACTGTGAAACTGTGAACAGTCGCTAAATGAGGCTGTCACTAAATGAGGATTACTTGTATAACCAAATTGATTTTTATATACTCTATCTAATGGCTTTATATAGAGGTGTCATTTTGGTTATCTGAAGAAAGTGTTAACTATGAAAAAAATTGGAATGGCCAAAATTAATTAAGTCAGTCCCCTGTTTTATTTCAGATTTTTAAGCCATACAATCCAACTACATTTTTACATTTCCTCTTTAATGTTTCCAACTTTAGTAGTGCAGTCTCTAATCACAAGCAGCATATTTTGCCTCCATGTTCTGTCATTTTCAAGTTGAATTTGATCATAAAACCCAACAATCTCCTCTTCTTCGGCATCAGTGATTAGGGCATAAACGTGGATTGTCATATTAAAGATCTGTCCACAAAATCTAACTGATACTACTTAGTCACTGATTGCATTGTAGCCAAGTACTGATCATCCCAGATATTTCTTAATTATAAAAACAACCATGATTTTTCTTTTCCATTTCCTGAATAATGAAGTGTGATCTTCTGACTATATCTAATCCTGGTCACTTTGCCAAAAACCTAATCTATCAACCTGTACTCATTTCATTTCATGTTTCATTGCGTTCAGCTTTCTTCTGTCCCTGCTTCATGTTGCATAATTCCACTGTAATTCTGTCTTTACAGAAGAAACATACAGTATATCCATGGAAAATATAGAAGCATTTCCAAACTGAAAACAATTACTATGTCATTATTGTTTTATTTACTAACTCACATATATGTACACATATCAACACGCACATACATATTTATGAATTTAAAAAATACTTAAGGTAAGACTGAACTATAAGGTATCTCAGCAAGGCACACTACTAGTCTAGACTGTCCTGTATACCCTAACAAAGCAGAATTTAATATACGTGATGGACTTTTGTGATGAATCAGACTTTGAATTGTAGAAAAAGGAGCCAGTGGGATCTCAGTTATCTGCAGATGAGCCTCAGAAATAGAAAAACATGCTGGAGGATGGGTCTGGCATTCTGGGGCAGTCAAATAAACAGTTATCATTACAGAAGCACAGTAGCAGGCTGAATCAACTATTTCAGGGAAGAGATCCCTCTGCACACGCAGAAAGATCAAGTAAATAGAGCAACAACATCCAATAGGCTGCTTGAAAGAAACAGCCGTGACTCAGGAAAATAAGCATGTATGAGCCAAAGAAAAGCTTAGGAGGCAGATTTCTGTTGGCAAACAGCTTGGCAAATTTGAATAAGAACTCCCTTAAGGTTCTTGCAAACAGTAGGATCTATAAACCTGAAGTCTGTTTACCGTCATTTTAGTAAATATGTCTCTGTATGACTCACATTGATAAGGATTAATATTATTTTGCCTCATTACTTATAACTAAGGCAGGATAACTGGAAAAAAAATTGTCAATTTTTTTCTGGAATTGGGCTCAAATTATCAGCCTGCTAAAAAATGGCTGTCAGAAGAAAACAGCATGGTGTTATTTTGAGATTTCAGATTTTATATTAATGCAGTAAATGTGTAAAAAAAAAAACCCGAACAAACTGTAATAGGTGGCATAAGCTAAGCAAGTGTCCAAAAGTTTCTGCTGGATTACAAACACAAGGGGCCATAACCGAATATCTTCTACCTGTAGGACAGAAGCGTTGAAGGGACAGACGATTAAAACTCTTGCCAAACACAATTTTCTTCCTCTTGAAGTTAGAAAGCCAGGTCTTCCTAGCTGATCTTTGTTCTCTGGAAGCAGAGGTGACCAAGGGAGAAAAATTTAAAAACCTAATCCAAATTGTGGAATATGAATCTTCAAGTATCTTAGAAAACAAAAATAATTATGGAAAAGCAAAAAGCTGTGATTTGATGTTAATGCAATGTTAACACTGCCCTATCCTGTAATGGGATTTGTTTGGTTTTGACATGCTGTGTTGTATAAATCCAACTATTTTTTTCTGAGCTTCGTTTTTGGAACGCTGCTTGCTGCACACTGTTTTACTTATGTAAGTTTTTGACTAACATGATATTGTGATAGTTCAGTAACTGAGTAGAAATGCTATCTTAGGTCCCTAACTCGTTAACATAACTCCCTAATTCTGTAAAGGATAAGGGTAGTTTCTAAATGAAATAAACACAGTGGAACCTCAGGTCCGAATGCTCCTGTTCGTGACCAAATTGGGTGTCAAACAAAAAATTCACCCGATTTTTGAATCAGGTCACGAATCAAAAATCGGGTGGCAAACAAAATTGGTGTGGAAAGATTTCCTTTCCGTGCCAATTTTTCCCTTCGGCGCCAATTTTTTTTACTGCACGTATGCACATTCGGACGTGCTTCCGGACATGACCAAATCATGTGACTACCTGACAAGCAAAATCAATGGGGAAGACAGATTCAATTAACAAGTGGGTTACTAACTTCATAACTGCAGTAATTCACTTAACAGCCATGGCAAGAAAGGTTGTAAAATGGGGCAAAGTTCACTAAGCAACTGTCTTGCTTAGCAACTGAAATGTTGGGCTCAATTGTGATGTAAGCCGAGGATTACTTGCATTGCTGATTCTTCAATTGACTTTTTTATTAATACCAGTAAAGCTGCTTTGGGAAAGGTTCTTCTGAAACTTATATCGAAAGCCAGGCCTGGTTGATCATGGATAGATCTGAGTAGAGACAGGGCTTAGTTAGACGGCCAGAAAGCTGTTTGGGGAGAGTTTGTTCTTCCTTAGCCACAGGCATGCATGAACTAGCTATGGATATGGTTGATATATAGTTGATATAGTTGATCTAGCAGTCAGCTAGATGTCCCAAAGGTGCTTTTTCAGGAGGCAACGGATAGTGCTCCTGGTTCCTGTGGTCTTCAAAGAAATCTCTTCAAAGAAAAAACAAGAAAGTCAACTTGCCTCCTGAAAAAGCACCTTTGGGACAACCATGACCTGGATGACGGAGAATCTTTACAGACTTTTAGCTATTCAGTTTGGGATGAGCATCCTTTGAATGGTGTGGGAGTAGGAATGGATTTCCAGAGGAAAAAAAATCAGACTACAGGAACCATTCAAGTGATCTGAGGACACAGATAAACCTCAAAGTGCTTCAACGATCCTCTAAAAGGATGCAAATGACCAGCTCTCTGCAAGGAGTATAAATCCTTCCATTCCACTCCATCCAGTCAGAGCTGAAGAAGCTTTTTTTTAGAATAGATAGAATACTTTATTGGCCAAGTGTGATTGGACACACAAGGAAATTGTCTTGGTATAAAAACTCTCAGTATACATAAAAGAAAAGATACATTCGCCAAGAGTCGAGAATCATAAGGTACGACACTTAATGATAGCCATAGGGTACAATAAGCAATCAAATCATACTAGGAAACAGTCAATATAAATCATAAGTATACAAGCAACAAAGTTACAGTCCTACAGTCACAAGTGGGAAGGGATGGGTGATAAGGAGTGATGACAAGATTAACAGTAATAGTAGTGCACACTTTGTAATAGTTTAACAGGGTTGAGGGAATTATTTGTTTAGCGGAGTGATGGCTTTCGGGGAAAAAACTGTTCTTGTTTCTAGTTGTTCTGGTGTACAATGCTCTATAGCCTCGTTTTGAGGGAAGGAGTTGAAACAGTTTATGTCCGGGATGTGAGGGGTCTGCAAATATTTTCACAGCCCTCTTTTTGACTCGTACAGTATACAGGTTCTCGATTGAAGGCAGGTTGGTAGTAATTGTTTTTTCTGCAGTCCTAATTACTTTCTGAAGTCTGTGTCTGTCCTGTTGGGTTGTAGAACCAAACCAGACAGTTATAGAGGTGCAGATGATAGACTCATCTTGAATGAGAAGCAAAATGTCTTCAAAGAAAAAACAAGAAAATCCAGTTGCCTCCTGAAAAAAAGCACCTTTGGAACAACCATGACCTGGACAATTGATAATCTATACAGAAGTCAGCGAGATGTTTAGCTTGGATGTGCCATTTTTATTCACCTATCGAATCCTTCCCAAGAATGTGGGATAGTCAAATGTTGCTGTTTAATGAGGTTAAAAGATACTGTTGCAAGATGTAAACTGTTCCAAATAAGGCTGCCTTTTGGCTGGTGGTGATTTTTCATTGCCAATGATGCTTAAGTGGTGCTCCAGATGTCTTTTGGGATTGCTTCCAAAGCTTTCTTTTGCTACATTTGTTCTACATCTATTTCTAGGTTTTTGTAGTTTGTGTTGTTCTCACATTCTTTCTCTTCTATTCTGCAATTCTTATCTACAAATTATGACATCAGATTCCAAACATTTTGAGGAATTGTTTCACTACAGTGATGTTAGTCCATGATATGATTTGTGTTTTTTTTAATACTTATATTTATAAATTTATATTTATAAATTTAGCCACAATAGTTTATCAATTTACCTGTTTATATGCAACATTATGGAAATAGTGTTTAATTAAACACATTGGAAATAATTGAAACATTATCTTAAAGCTATTAAATATTTCTTTACTAAGTGGCTTCAAATTTAGATTCTTCAAGTCTATTAGGGACTGGTGTTAAACATTTAAATATAAGAGAACTTATTAATTGGGCAGTAACTACATGTGGTTGCTAGCTTCAAAAATAAACTGTAAGTGAAATTAGGTCACTTTTATTTATATTCCTAAGCAGGCATCTAACTTTTGGGATCCACATTTAGAAATAACTTTAGCTGCTTTTTTCCACTCACAAGCATGTTTAATTATGACATTAAGACCCCTGACGCTGTAGAAAAAGAGTAAAATAAAAATTATGATTGAAATTTCATATATTTGGTACATCCCCCTCATCCCACAAAATCAACCTACCACTCCCTTTTTCACACCTCATCAATCACATGAACCAATGATCTGCATTCTCAATTCTTTGCTACGCCACTCCCTGTGACCTTGAACTAATAACTCATAATATTTTTTTTTCCTAAGAACTATTCAATACATCACTTTTTCCCTCCAGAATTCTATGGCAACAATGAATCCCAGAGATGACAGCTAACTTGGGTAGAGGCATGGATGGTAGGAGCATGTCATCCTTACTTGTCTGGAGTTTCTGAAATGTGAATTGCGGTATTCCTCTGGATTGCTGCTATGGCTGGGTGGCACCATTTAAAGTACAGATATTACTTTAATAAAAGAACTTTCAAGTTGTAAACTTTGCTGATACCAACACTTGTCTGCAACCGGAAGTTGAGTAAAGGCGAGAAGGCGAGAAGGGGCAGTTTTTGACAAGCTGCATCCATATGGAGCATGCCAGAAACCAAAACCATCATTCCCACTCCCGACTTCCCCACCAGGGACC